>NW_025963384.1:0-305000 GCF_020740725.1 Corvus hawaiiensis
CCCCGCCCATTCCCCCTTTAGCCACGCCCATTCCGCCTTCAGCCACGGCCTTTCCCCCTTTAGCCCTGCCCATACACGATTCTGCCTCGCCCATTCCCCTTTTAGCCTCCCCCCCTACGGCCCCTAGAGCCCCGGCAAGCCCCACCCCCTTTAGCCCCGCCCCTTCCGGCTTTAGCCCCGCCCCTTCCGGCTTTAGCCCCGCCCACTTCCGCCCTTAGCCCCGCCCACCCCCGCCCATTCCCCCTTTAGCCACGCCCATTCCGCCTTCAGCCACGGCCTTTCCCCCTTTAGCCCTGCCCATACACGATTCTGCCTCGCCCATTCCCCTTTTAGCCTCCCCCCTACGGCCCGTAGAGCCCCGGCAAGCCCCCCCCCCTTTAGCCCCGCCGCTTCCGGCTTTAGCCCCGCCCCTTCCGGTTTTAGCCCCGCCCACCCCGCCCTTGGCCACCCCGCCCATTCCCCCTTTAGCCACGCCCATTCCGCCTTCAGCCACGGCCTTTCCCCCTTTAGCCCTGCCCATACACGATTCTGCCTCGCCCATTCCCCTTTCAGCCTCCCCCCTACGGCCCCTAGAGCCCCGGCAAGCCCCCCCCCTTTAGCCCCGCCCCTTCCGGCTTTAGCCCCGCCCACCCCGCCCTTGGCCCCGCCCATTCCCCCTTTAGCCACGCCCATTCCGCCTTCAGCCACGGCCTTTCCCCCTTTAGCCCTGCCCATACACGATTCTGCCTCGCCCATTCCCCTTTTAGCCTCCCCCCTACGGCCCCTAGAGCCCCGGCAAGGCCCCACCCCCTTTAGCCCCGCCCCTTCCGGCTTTAGCCCCGCCCCTTCCGACTTTAGCCCCGCCCACTCCGCCCTTAGCCCCGCCCACCCCGCCCATTCCCCCTTTAGCCACGCCCATTCCGCCTTCAGCCACGGCCTTTCCCCCTTTAGCCCTGCCCATACAGGATTCTGCCTCGCCCATTCCCCTTTTAGCCTCTCCCCTACGGCCCCTAGAGCCCCGGCAAGCCCCCCCCTTTAGCCCCGCCCCTTCCGGCTTTAGCCCCGCCCACTCCGCCCTTAGCCCCGCCCACCCCGCCCTTGGCCCCGCCCATTCCCCCTTTAGCCACGCCCATTCCGCCTTCAGCCACAGCCTTTCCCCCTTTAGCCCTGCCCATACACGATTCTGCCTCGCCCATTCCCCTTTTAGCCTCCCCCCTACGGCCCCTAGAGCCCCGGCAAGCCCCCCCCCTTAGCCCCGCCCCTTCCGGCTTTAGCCCCGCCCCTTCCGGCTTTAGCCCCGCCCACTCCGCCCTTAGCCCCGCCCACCCCGCCCTTGGCCCCGCCCATTCCCCCTTTAGCCACGCCCATTCCGCCTTCAGCCACGGCCTTTCCCCCTTTAGCCCTGCCCATACACGATTCTGCCTCGCCCATTCCCCTTTTAGCCTCCCCCCTACGGCCCCTAGAGCCCCGGCAAGCCCCCCCCCCTTTAGCCCCGCCCCTTCCGGCTTTAGCCCCGCCCCTTCCGGCTTTAGCCCCGCCCACCCCGCCCTTGGCCCCGCCCATTCCCCCTTTAGCCACGCCCATTCCGCCTTCAGCCACGGCCTTTCCCCCTTTAGCCCTGCCCATACACGATTCTGCCTCGCCCATTCCCCTTTTAGCCTCTCCCCTACGGCCCCTAGAGCCCCGGCAAGCCCCCCCCTTTAGCCCCGCCCCTTCCGGCTTTAGCCCCGCCCACTCCGCCCTTAGCCCCGCCCACCCCGCCCTTGGCCCCGCCCATTCCCCCTTTAGCCACGCCCATTCCGCCTTCAGCCACGGCCTTTCCCCCTTTAGCCCTGCCCATACACGATTCTGCCTCGCCCATTCCCCTTTTAGCCTCCCCCCTACGGCCCCTAGAGCCCCGGCAAGCCCCACCCCCTTTAGCCCCGCCCCTTCCGGCTTTAGCCCCGCCCCTTCCGGCTTTAGCCCCGCCCACTCCGCCCTTAGCCCCGCCCACCCCGCCCATTCCCCCTTTAGCCACGCCCATTCCGCCTTCAGCCACGGCCTTTCCCCCTTTAGCCCTGCCCATACAGGATTCTGCCTCGCCCATTCCCCTTTTAGCCTCTCCCCTACGGCCCCTAGAGCCCCGGCAAGCCCCCCCCTTTAGCCCCGCCCCTTCCGGCTTTAGCCCCGCCCACTCCGCCCTTAGCCCCGCCCACCCCGCCCTTGGCCCCGCCCATTCCCCCTTTAGCCACGCCCATTCCGCCTTCAGCCACAGCCTTTCCCCCTTTAGCCCTGCCCATACACGATTCTGCCTCGCCCATTCCCCTTTTAGCCTCCCCCCTATGGCCCCTAGAGCCCCGGCAAGCCCCCCCCCTTAGCCCCGCCCCTTCCGGCTTTAGCCCCGCCCCTTCCGGCTTTAGCCCCGCCCACTCCGCCCTTAGCCCCGCCCACCCCGCCCTTGGCCCCGCCCATTCCCCCTTTAGCCACGCCCATTCCGCCTTCAGCCACGGCCTTTCCCCCTTTAGCCCTGCCCATACACGATTCTGCCTCGCCCATTCCCCTTTTAGCCTCCCCCCTACGGCCCCTAGAGCCCCGGCAAGCCCCCCCCCTTTAGCCCCGCCCCTTCCGGCTTTAGCCCCGCCCCTTCCGGCTTTAGCCCCGCCCACTCCGCCCTTAGCCCCGCCCACCCCGCCCATTCCCCCTTTAGCCACGCCCATTCCGCCTTCAGCCACGGCCTTTCCCCCTTTAGCCCTGCCCATACACGATTCTGCCTCGCCCATTCCCCTTTGAGCCTCCCCCCTACGGCCCCTAGAGCCCCGGCAAGCCCCCCCCTTTAGCCCCGCCCCTTCCGGCTTTAGCCCCGCCCACTCCGCCCTTAGCCCCGCCCACCCCGCCCTTGGCCCCGCCCATTCCCCCTTTAGCCACGCCCATTCCGCCTACAGCCACGGCCTTTCCCCCTTTAGCCCTGCCCATACACGATTCTGCCTTGCCCATTCCCCTTTTAGCCTCCCCCCTACGGCCCCTAGAGCCCCGCAAGCCCCCCCCTTTAGCCCCGCCCCTTCCGGCTTTAGCCCCGCCCACTCCGCCCTTAGCCCCGCCCACTCCGCCCTTAGCCCCGCCCACCCCGCCCTTGGCCCCGCCCATTCCCCCTTTAGCCACGCCCATTCCGCCTTCAGCCACGGCCTTTCCCCCTTTAGCCCTGCCCATACACCATTCTGCTTCGCCCATTCCCCTTTTAGCCTCCCCCCTACGGCCCGTAGAGCCCCGGCAAGCCCCCCCCTTTAGCCCCGCCCCTTCCGGCTTTAGCCCCGCCCCTTCCGGTTTTAGCCCCGCCCACTCCGCCCTTAGCCCCGCCCACCCCGCCCTTGGCCCCGCCCATTCCCCCTTTAGCCACGCCCATTCCGCCTTCAGCCACGGCCTTTCCCCCTTTAGCCCTGCCCATACACGATTCTGCCTCGCCCATTCCCCTTTCAGCCTCCCCCCTACGGCCCCTAGAGCCCCGGCAAGCCCCCCCCTTTAGCCCCGCCCCTTCCGGCTTTAGCCCCGTCCACCCCGCCCTTGGCCCCGCCCATTCCCCCTTTAGCCACGCCCATTCCGCCTTCAGCCACGGCCTTTCCCCCTTTAGCCCTGCCCATACACCATTCTGCCTCGCCCATTCCCCTTTTAGCCTCCCCCCTACGGCCCCTAGAGCCCCGGCAAGCCCCCCCCTTTAGCCCCGCCCCTTCCGGCTTTAGCCCCGCCCACTCCGCCCTTAGCCCCGCCCACCCCGCCCTTGGCCCCGCCCATTCCCCCTTTAGCCACGCCCATTCCGCCTTCAGCCACGGCCTTTCCCCCTTTAGCCCTGCCCATACACGATTCTGCCTCGCCCATTCCCCTTTTAGCCTCCCCCCTACGGCCCCTAGAGCCCCGGCAAGCCCCCCCCCTTTAGCCCCGCCCCTTCCGGCTTTAGCCCCGCCCACTCCGCCCTTAGCCCCGCCCACCCCGCCCTTGGCCCCGCCCATTCCCCCTTTAGCCACGCCCATTCCGCCTTCAGCCACGGCCTTTCCCCCTTTAGCCCTGCCCATACACGATTCTGCCTCGCCCATTCCCCTTTTAGCCTCCCCCCTACGGCCCGTAGAGCCCCGGCAAGCCCCCCCCTTTAGCCCCGCCCCTTCCGGCTTTAGCCCCGCCCACTCCGGCTTTAGCCCCGCCCACTCCGCCCTT
Organism: Corvus hawaiiensis; assembly: GCF_020740725.1. Classification (NCBI taxonomy): domain Eukaryota; kingdom Metazoa; phylum Chordata; class Aves; order Passeriformes; family Corvidae; genus Corvus; species Corvus hawaiiensis. Next base: position 4,162 of record NW_025963384.1, read on the forward strand.
AGCCCCGCCCACCCCGCCCTTGGCCCCGCCCATTCCCCCTTTAGCCACGCCCATTCCGCCTTCAGCCACGGCCTTTCCCCCTTTAGCCCTGCCCATACACGATTCTGCCTCGCCCATTCCCCTTTTAGCCTCCCCCCTACGGCCCCTAGAGCCCCGGCAAGCCCCACCCCCTTTAGCCTTGCCCCTTCCGGCTTTAGCCCCGCCCCTTCCGGCTTTAGCCCCGCCCACTCCGCCCTTAGCCCCGCCCACCCCGCCCATTCCCCCTTTAGCCACGCCCATTCCGCCTTCAGCCACGGCCTTTCCCCCTTTAGCCCTGCCCATACACGATTCTGCCTCGCCCATTCCCCTTTTAGCCTCCCCCCTACGGCCCGTAGAGCCCCGGCAAGCCCCCCCCCTTTAGCCCCGCCCCTTCCGGCTTTAGCCCCGCCCCTTCCGGTTTTAGCCCCGCCCACCCCGCCCTTGGCCACCCCGCCCATTCCCCCTTTAGCCACGCCCATTCCGCCTTCAGCCACGGCCTTTCCCCCTTTAGCCCTGCCCATACACGATTCTGCCTCGCCCATTCCCCTTTCAGCCTCCCCCCTACGGCCCCTAGAGCCCCGGCAAGCCCCCCCATTTAGCCCCGCCCCTTCCGGCTTTAGCCCCGCCCACCCCGCCCTTGGCCCCGCCCATTCCCCCTTTAGCCACGCCCATTCCGCCTTCAGCCACGGCCTTTCCCCCTTTAGCCCTGCCCATACACGATTCTGCCTTGCCCATTCCCCTTTTAGCCTCTCCCCTACGGCCCCTAGAGCCCCGGCAAGCCCCCCCTTTAGCCCCGCCCCTTCCGGTTTTAGCCCCGCCCACTCCGCCCTTATCCCCGCCCACCCCGCCCTTGGCCCCGCCCATTCCCCCTTTAGCCACGCCCATTCCGCCTTCAGCCACGGCCTTTCCCCCTTTAGCCCTGCCCATACAGGATTCTGCCTCGCCCATTCCCCTTTTAGCCTCTCCCCTACGGCCCCTAGAGCCCCGGCAAGCCCCCCCCCTTTAGCCCCGCCCCTTCCGGCTTTAGCCCCGCCCACTCCGCCCTTAGCCCCGCCCACCCCGCCCTTGGCCCCGCCCATTCCCCCTTTAGCCACGCCCATTCCGCCTTCAGCCACGGCCTTTCCCCCTTTAGCCCTGCCCATACACGATTCTGCCTCGCCCATTCCCCTTTTAGCCTCCCCCCTACGGCCCCTAGAGCCCCGGCAAGCCCCACCCCCTTTAGCCCCCGCCCCTTCCGGCTTTAGCCCCGCCCACTCCGCCCTTAGCCCCGCCCACCCCGCCCATTCCCCCTTTAGCCACGCCCATTCCGCCTTCAGCCACGGCCTTTCCCCCTTTAGCCCTGCCCATACAGGATTCTGCCTCGCCCATTCCCCTTTTAGCCTCTCCCCTACGGCCCCTAGAGCCCCGGCAAGCCCCCCCCTTTAGCCCCGCCCCTTCCGGCTTTAGCCCCGCCCACTCCGCCCTTAGCCCCGCCCACCCCGCCCTTGGCCCCGCCCATTCCCCCTTTAGCCACGCCCATTCCGCCTTCAGCCACAGCCTTTCCCCCTTTAGCCCTGCCCATACACGATTCTGCCTCGCCCATTCCCCTTTTAGCCTCCCCCCTACGGCCCCTAGAGCCCCGGCAAGCCCCCCCCCTTTAGCCCCGCCCCTTCCGGCTTTAGCCCCGCCCCTTCCGGCTTTAGCCCCGCCCACCCCGCCCTTGGCCCCGCCCACCCCGCCCTTGGCCCCGCCCATTCCCCCTTTAGCCACGCCCATTCCGCCTTCAGCCACGGCCTTTCCCCCTTTAGCCCTGCCCATACACGATTCTGCCTCGCCCATTCCCCTTTTAGCCTCCCCCCTACGGCCCCTAGAGCCCCGGCAAGCCCCCCCCCGTTAGCCCCGCCCCTTCCGGCTTTAGCCCCGCCCACTCCGCCTTTAGCCCCGCCCACCCCGCCCTTGGCCCCGCCCATTCCCCCTTTAGCCACGCCCATTCCGCCTTCAGCCACGGCCTTTCCCCCTTTAGCCCTGCCCATACACGATTCTGCCTCGCCCATTCCCCTTTTAGCCTCCCCCCTACGGCCCCTAGAGCCCCGGCAAGCCCCACCCCCTTTAGCCCCGCCCCTTCCGGCTTTAGCCCCGCCCCTTCCGGCTTTAGCCCCGCCCACTCCGCCCTTAGCCCCGCCCACCCCGCCCATTCCCCCTTTAGCCACGCCCATTCCGCCTTCAGCCACGGCCTTTCCCCCTTTAGCCCTGCCCATACAGGATTCTGCCTCGCCCATTCCTCTTTTAGCCTCTCCCCTACGGCCCCTAGAGCCCCGGCAAGCCCCCCCCTTTAGCCCCGCCCCTTCCGGCTTTAGCCCCGCCCACTCCGCCCTTAGCCCCGCCCACCCCGCCCTTGGCCCCGCCCATTCCCCCTTTAGCCACGCCCATTCCGCCTTCAGCCACAGCCTTTCCCCCTTTAGCCCTGCCCATACACGATTCTGCCTCGCCCATTCCCCTTTTAGCCTCCCCCCTACGGCCCCTAGAGCCCCGGCAAGCCCCCCCCCTTAGCCCCGCCCCTTCCGGCTTTAGCCCCGCCCACTCCGGCTTTAGCCCCGCCCACTCCGCCCTTAGCCCCGCCCACCCCGCCCTTGGCCCCGCCCATTCCCCCTTTAGCCACGCCCATTCCGCCTTCAGCCACGGCCTTTCCCCCTTTAGCCCTGCCCATACACGATTCTGCCTCGCCCATTCCCCTTTTAGCCTCCCCCCTACGGCCCCTAGAGCCCCGGCAAGCCCCCCCCCCTTAGCCCCGCCCCTTCCGGCTTTAGCCCCGCCCCTTCCGGCTTTAGCCCCGCCCACTCCGCCCTTAGCCCCGCCCACCCCGCCCTTGGCCCCGCCCATTCCCCCTTTAGCCACGCCCATTCCGCCTTCAGCCACGGCCTTTCCCCCTTTAGCCCTGCCCATACACGATTCTGCCTCGCCCATTCCCCTTTTAGCCTCCTCCCTACGGCCCCTAGAGCCCCGGCAAGCCCCCCCCTTTAGCCCCGCCCCTTCCGGCTTTAGCCCCGCCCACTCCGCCCTTAGCCCCGCCCACCCCGCCCTTGGCCCCGCCCATTCCCCCTTTAGCCACGCCCATTCCGCCTTCAGCCACGGCCTTTCCCCCTTTAGCCCTGCCCATACACGATTCTGCCTCGCCCATTCCCCTTTTAGCCTCCCCCTACGGCCCCTAGAGCCCCGGCAAGCCCCCCCCTTTAGCCCCGCCCCTTCCGGCTTTAGCCCCGCCCACTCCGCCCTTAGCCCCGCCCACCCCGCCCTTGGCCCCGCCCATTCCCCCTTTAGCCACGCCCATTCCGCCTTCAGCCACGGCCTTTCCCCCTTTAGCCCTGCCCATACACGATTCTGCCTCGCCCATTCCCCTTTTAGCCTCCCCCCTACGGCCCCTAGAGCCCCGGCAAGCCCCCCCCCCCTTTAGCCCCGCCCCTTCCGGTTTTAGCCCCGCCCACTCCGCCCTTAGCCCCGCCCACCCCGCCCTTGGCCCCGCCCATTCCCCCTTTAGCCACGCCCATTCCGCCTTCAGCCACGGCCTTTCCCCCTTTAGCCCTGCCCATACACGATTCTGCCTCGCCCATTCCCCTTTCAGCCTCCCCCCTACGGCCCCTAGAGCCCCGGCAAGCCCCCCCCTTTAGCCCCGCCCCTTCCGGCTTTAGCCCCGCCCACTCCGCCCTTAGCCCCGCCCACCCCGCCCTTGGCCCCGCCCATTCCCCCTTTAGCCACGCCCATTCCGCCTTCAGCCACGGCCTTTCCCCCTTTAGCCCTGCCCATACAGGATTCTGCCTCGCCCATTCCCCTTTTAGCCTCTCCCCTACGGCCCCTAGAGCCCCGGCAAGCCCCCCCCCTTAGCCCCGCCCCTTCCGGCTTTATTTCCGCCCCTTCCGGCTTTAGCCCCGCCCACCCCGCCCTTGGCCCCGCCCATTCCCCCTTTAGCCACGCCCATTCCGCCTTCAGCCACGGCCTTTCCCCCTTTAGCCCTGCCCATACACGATTCTGCCTCGCCCATTCCCCTTTTAGCCTCCCCCCTACGGCCCCTAGAGCCCCGGCAAGCCCCCCCCCCCTTTAGCCCCGCCCCTTCCGGCTTTAGCCCCGCCCCTTCCGGCTTTAGCCCCGCCCACTCCGCCCTTAGCCCCGCCCTTGGCCCCGCCCATTCCCCCTTTAGCCACGCCCATTCCGCCTTCAGCCACGGCCTTTCCCCCTTTAGCCCTGCCCATACACGATTCTGCCTCGCCCATTCCCCTTTCAGCCTCCCCCCTACGGCCCCTAGAGCCCCGGCAAGCCCCCCCCCTTTAGCCCCGCCCCTTCCGGCTTTAGCCCCGTCCACTCCGCCCTTAGCCCCGCCCACCCCGCCCTTGGCCCCGCCCATTCCCCCTTTAGCCACGCCCATTCCGCCTTCAGCCACGGCCTTTCCCCCTTTAGCCCTGCCCATACACGATTCTGCCTCGCCCATTCCCCTTTTAGCCTCCCCCCTACGGCCCCTAGAGCCCCGGCAAGCCCCCCCCTTTAGCCCCGCCCCTTCCGGCTTTAGCCCCGCCCACTCCGCCCTTAGCCCCGCCCACCCCGCCCTTGGCCCCGCCCATTCCCCCTTTAGCCACGCCCATTCCGCCTTCAGCCACGGCCTTTCCCCCTTTAGCCCTGCCCATACACCATTCTGCCTCGCCCATTCCCCTTTTAGCCTCCCCCCTACGGCCCCTAGAGCCCCGGCAAGCCCCCCCTTTAGCCCCGCCCCTCCCGGCTTTAGCCCCGCCCCGTCCGGCTTTAGCCCCGCCCACTCCGCCCTTAGCCCCGCCCACCCCGCCCTTGGCCCCGCCCATTCCCCCTTTAGCCACGCCCATTCCGCCTTCAGCCACGGCCTTTCCCTCTTTAGCCCTGCCCATACACGATTCTGCCTCGCCCATTCCCCTTTTAGCCTCCCCCCTACGGCCCCTAGAGCCCCGGCAAGCCCCCCCCTTTAGCCCCGCCCCTTCCGGCTTTAGCCCCGCCCACTCCGCCCTTAGCCCCGCCCACCCCGCCCTTGGCCCCGCCCATTCCCCCTTTAGCCACGCCCATTCCGCCTACAGCCACGGCCTTTCCCCCTTTAGCCCTGCCCATACACGATTCTGCCTCGCCCATTCCCCTTTCAGCCTCCCCCCTACGGCCCCTAGAGCCCCGGCAAGCCCCCCCCCTTTAGCCCCGCCCCTTCCGGCTTTAGCCCCGTCCACTCCGCCCTTAGCCCCGCCCACCCCGCCCTTGGCCCCGCCCATTCCCCCTTTAGCCACGCCCATTCCGCCTTCAGCCACGGCCTTTCCCCCTTTAGCCCTGCCCATACACGATTCTGCCTCGCCCATTCCCCTTTTAGCCTCCCCCCTACGGCCCCTAGAGCCCCGGCAAGCCCCCCCCTTTAGCCCCGCCCCTTCCGGCTTTAGCCCCGCCCACCCCGCCCTTGGCCCCGCCCATTCCCCCTTTAGCCACGCCCATTCCGCCTACAGCCACGGCCTTTCCCCCTTTAGCCCTGCCCATACACGATTCTGCCTTGCCCATTCCCCTTTTAGCCTCCCCCCTACGGCCCCTAGAGCCCCGGCAAGCCCCCCCTTTAGCCCCGCCCCATTCCGGCTTTAGACCCGCCCCTTCCGGCTTTAGCCCCGCCCACTCCGCCCTTAGCCCCGCCCACCCCGCCCTTGGCCCCGCCCATTCCCCCTTTAGCCACGCCCATTCCGCCTTCAGCCACGGCCTTTCCCCCTTTAGCCCTGCCCATACACGATTCTGCCTCGCCCATTCCCCTTTTAGCCTCCCCCCTACGGCCCCTAGAGCCCCGGCAAGCCCCACCCCCTTTAGCCCCGCCCCTTCCGGCTTTAGCCCCGCCCCTTCCGGCTTTAGCCCCGCCCACTCCGCCCTTAGCCCCGCCCACCCCGCCCATTCCCCCTTTAGCCACGCCCATTCCGCCTTCAGCCACGGCCTTTCCCCCTTTAGCCCTGCCCATACACGATTCTGCCTCGCCCATTCCCCTTTTAGCCTCCCCCCTACGGCCCGTAGAGCCCCGGCAAGCCCCCCCCCTTTAGCCCCGCCGCTTCCGGCTTTAGCCCCGCCCCTTCCGGTTTTAGCCCCGCCCACCCCGCCCTTGGCCACCCCGCCCATTCCCCCTTTAGCCACGCCCATTCCGCCTTCAGCCACGGCCTTTCCCCCTTTAGCCCTGCCCATACACGATTCTGCCTCGCCCATTCCCCTTTTAGCCTCCCCCCTACGGCCCCTAGAGCCCCGGCAAGCCCCCCCCTTTAGCCCCGCCCCTTCCGGCTTTAGCCCCGCCCACTCCGCCCTTAGCCCCGCCCACCCCGCCCTTGGCCCCGCCCATTCCCCCTTTAGCCACGCCCATTCCGCCTTCAGCCACAGCCTTTCCCCCTTTAGCCCTGCCCATACACGATTCTGCCTCGCCCATTCCCCTTTTAGCCTCCCCCCTACGGCCCCTAGAGCCCCGGCAAGCCCCCCCCCTTAGCCCCGCCCCTTCCGGCTTTAGCCCCGCCCCTTCCGGCTTTAGCCCCGCCCACTCCGCCCTTAGCCCCGCCCACCCCGCCCTTGCCCCCGCCCATTCCCCCTTTAGCCACGCCCATTCTGCCTTCAGCCACGGCCTTTCCCCCTTTAGCCCTGCCCATACACGATTCTGCCTCGCCCATTCCCCTTTTAGCCTCCCCCCTACGGCCCCTAGAGCCCCGGCAAGCCCCCCCCCTTTAGCCCCGCCCCTTCCGGCTTTAGCCCCGCCCCTTCCGGCTTTAGCCCCGCCCACCCCGCCCTTGGCCCCGCCCATTCCCCCTTTAGCCACGCCCATTCCGCCTTCAGCCACGGCCTTTCCCCCTTTAGCCCTGCCCATACACGATTCTGCCTCGCCCATTCCCCTTTTAGCCTCTCCCCTACGGCCCCTAGAGCCCCGGCAAGCCCCCCCCTTTAGCCCCGCCCCTTCCGGCTTTAGCCCCGCCCACTCCGCCCTTAGCCCCGCCCACCCCGCCCTTGGCCCCGCCCATTCCCCCTTTAGCCACGCCCATTCCGCCTTCAGCCACGGCCTTTCCCCCTTTAGCCCTGCCCATACACGATTCTGCCTCGCCCATTCCCCTTTTAGCCTCCCCCCTACGGCCCCTAGAGCCCCGGCAAGCCCCACCCCCTTTAGCCCCGCCCCTTCCGGCTTTAGCCCCGCCCCTTCCGGCTTTAGCCCCGCCCACTCCGCCCTTAGCCCCGCCCACCCCGCCCATTCCCCCTTTAGCCACGCCCATTCCGCCTTCAGCCACGGCCTTTCCCCCTTTAGCCCTGCCCATACAGGATTCTGCCTCGCCCATTCCCCTTTTAGCCTCTCCCCTACGGCCCCTAGAGCCCCGGCAAGCCCCCCCCTTTAGCCCCGCCCCTTCCGGCTTTAGCCCCGCCCACTCCGCCCTTAGCCCCGCCCACCCCGCCCTTGGCCCCGCCCATTCCCCCTTTAGCCACGCCCATTCCGCCTTCAGCCACAGCCTTTCCCCCTTTAGCCCTGCCCATACACGATTCTGCCTCGCCCATTCCCCTTTTAGCCTCCCCCCTATGGCCCCTAGAGCCCCGGCAAGCCCCCCCCCTTAGCCCCGCCCCTTCCGGCTTTAGCCCCGCCCCTTCCGGCTTTAGCCCCGCCCACTCCGCCCTTAGCCCCGCCCACCCCGCCCTTGGCCCCGCCCATTCCCCCTTTAGCCACGCCCATTCCGCCTTCAGCCACGGCCTTTCCCCCTTTAGCCCTGCCCATACACGATTCTGCCTCGCCCATTCCCCTTTTAGCCTCCCCCCTACGGCCCCTAGAGCCCCGGCAAGCCCCCCCCCTTTAGCCCCGCCCCTTCCGGCTTTAGCCCCGCCCACTCCGCCCTTAGCCCCGCCCACCCCGCCCATTCCCCCTTTAGCCACGCCCATTCCGCCTTCAGCCACGGCCTTTCCCCCTTTAGCCCTGCCCATACACCATTCTGCCTCGCCCATTCCCCTTTTAGCCTCCCCCCTACGGCCCCTAGAGCCCCGGCAAGCCCCCCCCTTTAGCCCCGCCCCTTCCGGCTTTAGCCCCGCCCACTCCGCCCTTAGCCCCGCCCACTCCGCCCTTAGCCCCGCCCACCCTGCCCTTGGCCCCGCCCATTCCCCCTTTAGCCACGCCCATTCCGCCTTCAGCCACGGCCTTTCCCCCTTTAGCCCTGCCCATACACCATTCTGCCTCGCCCATTCCCCTTTTAGCCTCCCCCCTACGGCCCCTAGAGCCCCGGCAAGCCCCCCCCCTTTAGCCCCGCCCCTTCCGGCTTTAGCCCCGCCCACCCCGCCCTTGGCCCCGCCCATTCCCCCTTTAGCCACGCCCATTCCGCCTTCAGCCACGGCCTTTCCCCCTTTAGCCCTGCCCATACACGATTCTGCCTCGCCCATTCCCCTTTTAGCCTCCCCCCTACGGCCCCTAGAGCCCCGGCAAGCCCCCCCCTTTAGCCCCGCCCCTTCCGGCTTTAGCCCCGCCCACTCCGCCTTTAGCCCCGCCCACCCCGCTTTTGGCCCCGCCCATTCCCCCTTTAGCCACGCCCATTCCGCCTTCAGCCACGGCCTTTCCCCCTTTAGCCCTGCCCATACACCATTCTGCCTCGCCCATTCCCCTTTTAGCCTCCCCCCTACGGCCCCTAGAGCCCCGGCAAGCCCCCCCCCTTAGCCCCGCCCCTTCCGGCTTTAGCCCCGCCCCTTCCGGCTTTAGCTCCGCCCCTTCCGGCTTTAGCCCCGCCCACCCCGCCCTTGGCCCCGCCCATTCCCCCTTTAGCCACGCCCATTCCGCCTTCAGCCACGGCCTTTCCCCCTTTAGCCCTGCCCATACAGGATTCTGCCTCGCCCATTCCCCTTTTAGCCTCTCCCCTACGGCCCCTAGAGCCCCGGCAAGCCCCCCCCTTTAGCCCCGCCCCTTCCGGCTTTAGCCCCGCCCACTCCGCCCTTAGCCCCGCCCACCCCGCCCTTGGCCCCGCCCATTCCCCCTTTAGCCACGCCCATTCCGCCTTCAGCCACGGCCTTTCCCCCTTTAGCCCTGCCCATACACGATTCTGCCTCGCCCATTCCCCTTTTAGCCTCCCCCCTACGGCCCCTAGAGCCCCGGCAAGCCCCCCCCCTTAGCCCCGCCCCTTCCGGCTTTAGCCCCGCCCCTTCCGGCTTTAGCCCCGCCCACTCCGCCCTTAGCCCCGCCCACCCCGCCCTTGGCCCCGCCCATTCCCCCTTTAGCCACGCCCATTCCGCCTTCCGCCACGGCCTTTCCCCCTTTAGCCCTGCCCATACACCATTCTGCCTCGCCCATTCCCCTTTTAGCCTCCCCCCTACGGCCCCTAGAGCCCCGGCAAGCCCCCCCCTTTAGCCCCGCCCCTTCCGGCTTTAGCCCCGCCCACTCCGCCCTTAGCCCCGCCCACCCCGCCCTTGGCCCCGCCCATTCCCCCTTTAGCCACGCCCATTCCGCCTTCAGCCACGGCCTTTCCCCCTTTAGCCCTGCCCATACACGATTCTGCCTCGCCCATTCCCCTTTTAGCCTCCCCCCTACGGCCCCTAGAGCCCCGGAAAGCCCCCCCCTTTAGCCCCGCCCCTTCCGGCTTTAGCCCCGCCCACTCCGCCCTTAGCCCCGCCCACCCCGCCCTTGGCCCCGCCCATTCCCCCTTTAGCCACGCCCATTCCGCCTTCAGCCACGGCCTTTCCCCCTTTAGCCCTGCCCATACACGATTCTGCCTCGCCCATTCCCCTTTTAGCCTCCCCCCTACGGCCCGTAGAGCCCCGGCAAGCCCCCCCCTTTAGCCCCGCCCCTTCCGGCTTTAGCCCCGCCCCTTCCGGTTTTAGCCCCGCCCACTCCGCCCTTAGCCCCGCCCACCCCGCCCTTGGCCCCGCCCATTCCCCCTTTAGCCACGCCCATTCCGCCTTCAGCCACGGCCTTTCCCCCTTTAGCCCTGCCCATACACGATTCTGCCTCGCCCATTCCCCTTTCAGCCTCCCCCCTACGGCCCCTAGAGCCCCGGCAAGCCCCCCCCTTTAGCCCCGCCCCTTCCGGCTTTAGCCCCGTCCACCCCGCCCTTGGCCCCGCCCATTCCCCCTTTAGCCACGCCCATTCCGCCTTCAGCCACGGCCTTTCCCCCTTTAGCCCTGCCCATACACCATTCTGCCTCGCCCATTCCCCTTTTAGCCTCCCCCCTACGGCCCCTAGAGCCCCGGCAAGCCCCCCCCTTTAGCCCCGCCCCTTCCGGCTTTAGCCCCGCCCACTCCGCCCTTAGCCCCGCCCACCCCGCCCTTGGCCCCGCCCATTCCCCCTTTAGCCACGCCCATTCCGCCTTCAGCCACGGCCTTTCCCCCTTTAGCCCTGCCCATACACGATTCTGCCTCGCCCATTCCCCTTTTAGCCTCCCCCCTACGGCCCCTAGAGCCCCGGCAAGCCCCCCCCTTTAGCCCCGCCCCTTCCGGCTTTAGCCCCGCCCACTCCGCCCTTAGCCCCGCCCACCCCGCCCTTGGCCCCGCCCATTCCCCCTTTAGCCACGCCCATTCCGCCTTCAGCCACGGCCTTTCCCCCTTTAGCCCTGCCCATACACGATTCTGCCTCGCCCATTCCCCTTTTAGCCTCCCCCCTACGGCCCGTAGAGCCCCGGCAAGCCCCCCCCTTTAGCCCCGCCCCTTCCGGCTTTAGCCCCGCCCCTTCCGGTTTTAGCCCCGCCCACTCCGCCCTTAGCCCCGCCCACCCCGCCCTTGGCCCCGCCCATTCCCCCTTTAGCCACGCCCATTCCGCCTTCAGCCACGGCCTTTCCCCCTTTAGCCCTGCCCATACACCATTCTGCCTCGCCCATTCCCCTTTTAGCCTCCCCCCTACGGCCCCTAGAGCCCCGGCAAGCCCCACCCCCTTTAGCCCCGCCCCTTCCGGCTTTAGCCCCGCCCCTTCCGGCTTTAGCCCCGCCCACTCCGCCCTTAGCCCCGCCCACCCCGCCCATTCCCCCTTTAGCCACGCCCATTCCGCCTTCAGCCACGGCCTTTCCCCCTTTAGCCCTGCCCATACACGATTCTGCCTCGCCCATTCCCCTTTTAGCCTCCCCCCTACGGCCCCTAGAGCCCCGGCAAGCCCCCCCCCTTTAGCCCCGCCGCTTCCGGCTTTAGCCCCGCCCCTTCCGGTTTTAGCCCCGCCCACCCCGCCCTTGGCCACCCCGCCCATTCCCCCTTTAGCCACGCCCATTCCGCCTTCAGCCACGGCCTTTCCCCCTTTAGCCCTGCCCATACACGATTCTGCCTCGCCCATTCCCCTTTCAGCCTCCCCCCTACGGCCCCTAGAGCCCCGGCAAGCCCCCCCCTTTAGCCCCGCCCCTTCCGGCTTTAGCCCCGCCCACCCCGCCCTTGGCCCCGCCCATTCCCCCTTTAGCCACGCCCATTCCGCCTTCAGCCACGGCCTTTCCCCCTTTAGCCCTGCCCATACACGATTCTGCCTCGCCCATTCCCCTTTTAGCCTCTCCCCTACGGCCCCTAGAGCCCCGGCAAGCCCCACCCCCTTTAGCCCCGCCCCTTCCGGCTTTAGCCCCGCCCACTGCCCTTAGCCCCGCCCACCCCGCCCTTGGCCCCGCCCATTCCCCCTTTAGCCACGCCCATTCCGCCTTCAGCCACGGCCTTTCCCCCTTTAGCCCTGCCCATACACCATTCTGCCTCGCCCATTCCCCTTTTAGCCTCCCCCCTACGGCCCCTAGAGCCCCGGCAAGCCCCCCCCCTTAGCCCCGCCCCTTCCGGCTTTAGCCCCGCCCACCCCGCCCTTGGCCCCGCCCACCCCGCCCTTGGCCCCGCCCATTCCCCCTTTAGCCACGCCCATTCCGCCTTCAGCCACGGCCTTTCCCCCTTTAGCCCTGCCCATACACCATTCTGCCTCGCCCATTCCCCTTTTAGCCTCCCCCCTACGGCCCCTAGAGCCCCGGCAAGCCCCCCCCCTTTAGCCCCGGCCCTTCCGGCGTTAGCCCCGCCCCTTCCGGCTTTAGGCCCGCCCACTCCGCCCTTGGCCCCGCCCACCCCGCCCATTCCCCCTTTAGCCACGCCCATTCCGCCTTCAGCCACGGCCTTTCCCCCTTTAGCCCTGCCCATACACGATTCTGCCTCGCCCATTCCCCTTTCAGCCTCCCCCCTACGGCCCCTAGAGCCCCGGCAAGCCCCCCCCCCTTTAGCCCCGCCCCTTCCGGCTTTAGCCCCGCCCACTCCGCCCTTAGCCCCGCCCACCCCGCCCTTGGCCCCGCCCATTCCCCCTTTAGCCACGCCCATTCCGCCTTCAGCCACGGCCTTTCCCCCTTTAGCCCTGCCCATACACGATTCTGCCTCGCCCATTCCCCTTTTAGCCTCCCCCCTACGGCCCCTAGAGCCCCGGCAAGCCCCCCCCTTTAGCCCCGCCCCTTCCGGCTTTAGCCCCGCCCCTTCCGGCTTTAGCCCCGCCCACCCCGCCCTTAGCCCCGCCCACCCCGCCCTTGGCCCCGCCCATTCCCCCTTTAGCCACGCCCATTCCGCCTTCAGCCACGGCCTTTCCCCCTTTAGCCCTGCCCATACACGATTCTGCCTCGCCCATTCCCCTTTTAGCCTCCCCCCTACGGCCCCTAGAGCCCCGGCAAGCCCCCCCCCCTTTAGCCCCGCCCCTTCCGGCTTTAGCCCCGCCCACTCCGCCCTTAGCCCCGCCCACCCCGCCCTTGGCCCCGCCCATTCCGCCTTCAGCCACGGCCTTTCCCCCTTTAGCCCTGCCCATACACGATTCTGCCTCGCCCATTCCCCTTTTAGCCTCCCCCCTACGGCCCCTAGAGCCCCGGCAAGCCCCCCCCTTTAGCCCCGCCCCTTCCGGCGTTAGCCCCGCCCCTTCCGGCTTTAGGCCCGCCCACTCCGCCCTTAGCCCCCCCCACTCCGCCCTTAGCCCCGCCCACCCCGCCCTTGGCCCCGCCCATTCCCCCTTTAGCCACGCCCATTCCGCCTTCAGCCACGGCCTTTCCCCCTTTAGCCCTGCCCATACACGATTCTGCCTCGCCCATTCCCCTTTTAGCCTCCCCCCTACGGCCCGTAGAGCCCCGGCAAGCCCCCCCCTTTAGCCCCGCCCCTTCCGGCTTTAGCCCCGCCCACTCCGCCCTTAGCCCCGCCCACCCCGCCCTTGGCCCCGCCCATTCCCCCTTTAGCCACGCCCATTCCGCCTTCAGCCACGGCCTTTCCCCCTTTAGCCCTGCTCATACACGATTCTGCCTCGCCCATTCCCCTTTTAGCCTACCCCCTACGGCCCGTAGAGCCCCGGCAAGCCCCCCCTTTAGCCCCGCCCCTCCCGGCTTTAGCCCCGCCCCTTCCGCCTTTAGCCCCGCCCACTCCGCCCTTAGCCCCGCCCACCCCGCCCTTGGCCCCGCCCATTCCCCCTTTAGCCACGCCCATTCCGCCTTCAGCCACGGCCTTTCCCCCTTTAGCCCTGCCCATACACCATTCTGCCTCGCCCATTCCCCTTTCAGCCTCCCCCCTACGGCCCCTAGAGCCCCGGCAAGCCCCCCCCCCTTTAGCCCCGCCCCTTCCGGCTTTAGCCCCGCCCACTCCGCCCTTAGCCCCGCCCACCCCGCCCTTGGCCCCGCCCATTCCCCCTTTAGCCACGCCCATTCCGCCTTCAGCCACGGCCTTTCCCCCTTTAGCCCTGCCCATACACGATTCTGCCTCGCCCATTCCCCTTTTAGCCTCCCCCCTACGGCCCCTAGAGCCCCGGCAAGCCCCCCCCCCTTTAGCCCCGCCCCTTCCGGCTTTAGCCCCGCCCCTTCCGGTTTTAGCCCCGCCCACTCCGCCCTTAGCCCCGCCCACCCCGCCCTTGGCCCCGCCCATTCCCCCTTTAGCCACGCCCATTCCGCCTTCAGCCACGGCCTTTCCCCCTTTAGCCCTGCCCATACACGATTCTGCCTCGCCCATTCCCCTTTTAGCCTCCCCCCTACGGCCCCTAGAGCCCCGGCAAGCCCCCCCCTTTAGCCCCGCCCACTCCGGCTTTAGCCCCGCCCCTTCCGGTTTTAGCCCCGCCCACTCCGCCCTTAGCCCCGCCCACCCCGCCCTTGGCCCCGCCCATTCCCCCTTTAGCCACGCCCATTCCGCCTTCAGCCACGGCCTTTCCCCCTTTAGCCCTGCCCATACACGATTCTGCCTCGCCCATTCCCCTTTCAGCCTCCCCCCTACGGCCCCTAGAGCCCCGGCAAGCCCCCCCCTTTAGCCCCGCCTTTTCCGGCTTTAGCCCCGCCCACCCCGCCCTTGGCCCCGCCCATTCCCCCTTTAGCCACGCCCATTCCGCCTTCAGCCACGGCCTTTCCCCCTTTAGCCCTGCCCATACACGATTCTGCCTCGCCCATTCCCCTTTCAGCCTCCCCCCTACGGCCCCTAGAGCCCCGGCAAGCCCCCCCCTTTAGCCCCGCCTTTTCCGGCTTTAGCCCCGCCCACCCCGCCCTTGGCCCCGCCCATTCCCCCTTTAGCCACGCCCATTCCGCCTTCAGCCACGGCCTTTCCCCCTTTAGCCCTGCCCATACACGATTCTGCCTCGCCCATTCCTGTTGGGGTCCCTCCCCTGCCGTGTAGCCCTGGGAGAGGGGCCCTGAGGGCACAGACACGGGGCTACCCTGCCCCTGCTCAGCCTCGTTCCCATTGGTTGGTTTGTGTCCCCTGCGCGGGCAGAAGGACCCTTGGGCCCGTGACTGGAGCAGTTCCTGGGCAGAGCTCCGGCCATGCGGCTGGAGAAATAAACATCTCTGAAACAGCTAGCAAGAATCTGTCTGTCCATATATATTTCCTTTCCACGGGACTCCTGGTTTGATATATGCGTGTTGCAGGATCCCCACTGCAACAAATGGTGGAGATTTGTGAGCAGAACGATCCCCGATCCCTAAGCGACTGATTTGTGTGAGTAAACCCTGGAAACTTTGGATTCCTCTTCTTGGTTTTGCTTTGCTATTCCGTATCTAAACTATGGAGGAACCGTGGGAAGACTCTTGGCTCTCAGAGCCGCATATGGACATTTATCTTAAACTTAAAATGATTCTTGAACAACGATTTGTGAATTTTAGCTTGATTCAAGCTCAAAAAGAACTGAAACACTTCCTGGCATGGTTGTTTAAGAACTTTTTCTATGTTTCTTGGGATTTAATTCTTACCAAGGGCTTTTGGAAAACCGTTTGGACACAGTTAATACTGGAGTCAAAATATATGCCGATGGAAGAATATTTTCGTGAATATTATTTAGTTACCGAGACTGTTGAGCAATGTCAGCTGTGTCCTGGCGAAGGGAAGCGTGGCGCAGGGACCGTGCGGCCCAGGCCACGTGCACCGAGCGCTCTGAGAGCAGCAGCGAGGCAGTTCCCGCGTGCGGGCGGAGCCACGCGAGCCGCAGTGTCGGTGGCGGAGCGAGGAGCGGCGGGACCCGGCGGGACCCGCACGGCGCAGCACAGCGCGTGGTGGCGCGAGCCCCGGGAACGCCCGGCCGAGAGGGGCGGCGCGCGGGCGGCGGCTGGCGGCGATGGCGATGGAACGGAGCCGCGCCCAGCCGAGACACGCGCTGGAGCAGGGCGCGGGGGGGTCGTCGCTCGGGGGCCCGGCCGAGACGTGGGTGCAGCGCCCGGCAGCGGCAGCGAAGCTGCGACCAGAGGAGGCGACGCACGGAGAACTGAGTGGCGTGGCCCGGCCCGGCCCGCACAGCCCCGAACGCGACCCCGGGAAGAGCGCGCAGGCACCAGCAGCCCCGACAATTCCAACACGGGAGCGACCGAAGGAGAGAGCAAAGACGCAGCGAGACAGAAAACAGCAGCCACTCGGAAAAAGGAAAAGATCATAGCAACTAAGACCTTAGGGATAGTAAAATGGTATAATGTTAAGCAAAATTATGGTTTTATAACAAGGTATGACAACCAGCAAGACATATTTGTGCATAGAACTGCTATTACAAAGAATAACCCTGAAAAATGGATCCCAAGCTTGGGAGATGGAGAGGTGGTGGAATTTAATATTGTACTAGGGAGAAAAGGGTTACAAGCATCGCAGGTCACTGGGCCTGATGGTGTTCCTGTAAAAGGCAGTATATATGCAAAAAATCGTAGTCATGTTAGACAGTATCTCCATTGTAAGCCCCCCCTACAGTTTCCCTTTCCTAATCCCACCTTTCCCTTTTACCCTATGTCCTATTACCCCCAGTGTATTCCCAATCCGTTTTTTCATCCATGGTTTCCCTCACAAAACCATGCTTTTGCCAATTGTTTCCCCAAAAATCCCTTTCCAATGCCGAGTGGGGGATGAAAAGGGGGAGGGAAGAAGTTAAACCCTCTCCTGCCTCAGTTTCCCCACAAAGCATGCTCAGAGAATTCTGTCTCCCTTCTGTCAGCCCTAAGATGTTCCACAGAATCTGTTTGGACATTTAAAGACTCAGGAGGGTGGCTTGTTTTGTTTTGAAACTGTTCTTGTTATGTTTATCCAGTTGTTTTCATTCTCCTTTTATTAAAATAAAACGGGTGAGGTGTTGGGGTCCCTCCCCTGCCGTGTAGCCCTGGGAGAGGGGCCCTGAGGGCACAGACACGGGGCTACCCTGCCCCTGCTCAGCCTCGTTCCCATTGGTTGGTTTGTGTCCCCTGCGCGGGCAGAAGGACCCTTGGGCCCGTGACTGGAGCAGTTCCTCGGCAGAGCTCCGGCCATGCGGCTGGAGAAATAAACATCTCTGAAACAGCTAGCAAGAATCTGTCTGTATATATATATTTCCTTTCCACGGGACTCCTGGTTTGATATATGCGTGTTGCAGTATCCCCACTGCAACACATTCCCCTTTTAGCCTCTCCCCTACGGCCCCTAGAGCCCCGGCAAGCCCCCCCCTTTAGCCCCGCCCCTTCCGGCTTTAGCCCCGCCCACTCCGCCCTTAGCCCCGCCCACCCCGCCCTTGGCCCCGCCCATTCCCCCTTTAGCCACGCCCATTCCGCCTTCAGCCACGGCCTTTCCCCCTTTAGCCCTGCCCATACACGATTCTGCCTCGCCCATTCCCCTTTTAGCCTCCCCCCTACGGCCCCTAGAGCCCCGGCAAGCCCCCCCCCCTTTAGCCCCGCCCCTTCCGGCTTTAGCCCCGCCCACTCCGCCCTTAGCCCCGCCCACCCCGCCCTTGGCCCCGCCCATTCCGCCTTCAGCCACGGCCTTTCCCCCTTTAGCCCTGCCCATACACGATTCTGCCTCGCCCATTCCCCTTTTAGCCTCCCCCCTACGGCCCCTAGAGCCCCGGCAAGCCCCCCCCTTTAGCCCCGCCCCTTCCGGCGTTAGCCCCGCCCCTTCCGGCTTTAGGCCCGCCCACTCCGCCCTTAGCCCCCCCCACTCCGCCCTTAGCCCCGCCCACCCCGCCCTTGGCCCCGCCCATTCCCCCTTTAGCCACGCCCATTCCGCCTTCAGCCACGGCCTTTCCCCCTTTAGCCCTGCCCATACACGATTCTGCCTCGCCCATTCCCCTTTTAGCCTCCCCCCTACGGCCCGTAGAGCCCCGGCAAGCCCCCCCCTTTAGCCCCGCCCCTTCCGGCTTTAGCCCCGCCCACTCCGCCCTTAGCCCCGCCCACCCCGCCCTTGGCCCCGCCCATTCCCCCTTTAGCCACGCCCATTCCGCCTTCAGCCACGGCCTTTCCCCCTTTAGCCCTGCTCATACACGATTCTGCCTCGCCCATTCCCCTTTTAGCCTACCCCCTACGGCCCGTAGAGCCCCGGCAAGCCCCCCCTTTAGCCCCGCCCCTCCCGGCTTTAGCCCCGCCCCTTCCGCCTTTAGCCCCGCCCACTCCGCCCTTAGCCCCGCCCACCCCGCCCTTGGCCCCGCCCATTCCCCCTTTAGCCACGCCCATTCCGCCTTCAGCCACGGCCTTTCCCCCTTTAGCCCTGCCCATACACCATTCTGCCTCGCCCATTCCCCTTTCAGCCTCCCCCCTACGGCCCCTAGAGCCCCGGCAAGCCCCCCCCCCTTTAGCCCCGCCCCTTCCGGCTTTAGCCCCGCCCACTCCGCCCTTAGCCCCGCCCACCCCGCCCTTGGCCCCGCCCATTCCCCCTTTAGCCACGCCCATTCCGCCTTCAGCCACGGCCTTTCCCCCTTTAGCCCTGCCCATACACGATTCTGCCTCGCCCATTCCCCTTTTAGCCTCCCCCCTACGGCCCCTAGAGCCCCGGCAAGCCCCCCCCCCCTTTAGCCCCGCCCCTTCCGGCTTTAGCCCCGCCCCTTCCGGTTTTAGCCCCGCCCACTCCGCCCTTAGCCCCGCCCACCCCGCCCTTGGCCCCGCCCATTCCCCCTTTAGCCACGCCCATTCCGCCTTCAGCCACGGCCTTTCCCCCTTTAGCCCTGCCCATACACGATTCTGCCTCGCCCATTCCCCTTTTAGCCTCCCCCCTACGGCCCCTAGAGCCCCGGCAAGCCCCCCCCTTTAGCCCCGCCCACTCCGGCTTTAGCCCCGCCCCTTCCGGTTTTAGCCCCGCCCACTCCGCCCTTAGCCCCGCCCACCCCGCCCTTGGCCCCGCCCATTCCCCCTTTAGCCACGCCCATTCCGCCTTCAGCCACGGCCTTTCCCCCTTTAGCCCTGCCCATACACGATTCTGCCTCGCCCATTCCCCTTTCAGCCTCCCCCCTACGGCCCCTAGAGCCCCGGCAAGCCCCCCCCTTTAGCCCCGCCTTTTCCGGCTTTAGCCCCGCCCACCCCGCCCTTGGCCCCGCCCATTCCCCCTTTAGCCACGCCCATTCCGCCTTCAGCCACGGCCTTTCCCCCTTTAGCCCTGCCCATACACGATTCTGCCTCGCCCATTCCCCTTTCAGCCTCCCCCCTACGGCCCCTAGAGCCCCGGCAAGCCCCCCCCTTTAGCCCCGCCTTTTCCGGCTTTAGCCCCGCCCACCCCGCCCTTGGCCCCGCCCATTCCCCCTTTAGCCACGCCCATTCCGCCTTCAGCCACGGCCTTTCCCCCTTTAGCCCTGCCCATACACGATTCTGCCTCGCCCATTCCTGTTGGGGTCCCTCCCCTGCCGTGTAGCCCTGGGAGAGGGGCCCTGAGGGCACAGACACGGGGCTACCCTGCCCCTGCTCAGCCTCGTTCCCATTGGTTGGTTTGTGTCCCCTGCGCGGGCAGAAGGACCCTTGGGCCCGTGACTGGAGCAGTTCCTGGGCAGAGCTCCGGCCATGCGGCTGGAGAAATAAACATCTCTGAAACAGCTAGCAAGAATCTGTCTGTCCATATATATTTCCTTTCCACGGGACTCCTGGTTTGATATATGCGTGTTGCAGGATCCCCACTGCAACAAATGGTGGAGATTTGTGAGCAGAACGATCCCCGATCCCTAAGCGACTGATTTGTGTGAGTAAACCCTGGAAACTTTGGATTCCTCTTCTTGGTTTTGCTTTGCTATTCCGTATCTAAACTATGGAGGAACCGTGGGAAGACTCTTGGCTCTCAGAGCCGCATATGGACATTTATCTTAAACTTAAAATGATTCTTGAACAACGATTTGTGAATTTTAGCTTGATTCAAGCTCAAAAAGAACTGAAACACTTCCTGGCATGGTTGTTTAAGAACTTTTTCTATGTTTCTTGGGATTTAATTCTTACCAAGGGCTTTTGGAAAACCGTTTGGACACAGTTAATACTGGAGTCAAAATATATGCCGATGGAAGAATATTTTCGTGAATATTATTTAGTTACCGAGACTGTTGAGCAATGTCAGCTGTGTCCTGGCGAAGGGAAGCGTGGCGCAGGGACCGTGCGGCCCAGGCCACGTGCACCGAGCGCTCTGAGAGCAGCAGCGAGGCAGTTCCCGCGTGCGGGCGGAGCCACGCGAGCCGCAGTGTCGGTGGCGGAGCGAGGAGCGGCGGGACCCGGCGGGACCCGCACGGCGCAGCACAGCGCGTGGTGGCGCGAGCCCCGGGAACGCCCGGCCGAGAGGGGCGGCGCGCGGGCGGCGGCTGGCGGCGATGGCGATGGAACGGAGCCGCGCCCAGCCGAGACACGCGCTGGAGCAGGGCGCGGGGGGGGTCGTCGCTCGGGGGCCCGGCCGAGACGTGGGTGCAGCGCCCGGCAGCGGCAGCGAAGCTGCGACCAGAGGAGGCGACGCACGGAGAACTGAGTGGCGTGGCCCGGCCCGGCCCGCACAGCCCCGAACGCGACCCCGGGAAGAGCGCGCAGGCACCAGCAGCCCCGACAATTCCAACACGGGAGCGACCGAAGGAGAGAGCAAAGACGCAGCGAGACAGAAAACAGCAGCCACTCGGAAAAAGGAAAAGATCATAGCAACTAAGACCTTAGGGATAGTAAAATGGTATAATGTTAAGCAAAATTATGGTTTTATAACAAGGTATGACAACCAGCAAGACATATTTGTGCATAGAACTGCTATTACAAAGAATAACCCTGAAAAATGGATCCCAAGCTTGGGAGATGGAGAGGTGGTGGAATTTAATATTGTACTAGGGAGAAAAGGGTTACAAGCATCGCAGGTCACTGGGCCTGATGGTGTTCCTGTAAAAGGCAGTATATATGCAAAAAATCGTAGTCATGTTAGACAGTATCTCCATTGTAAGCCCCCCCTACAGTTTCCCTTTCCTAATCCCACCTTTCCCTTTTACCCTATGTCCTATTACCCCCAGTGTATTCCCAATCCGTTTTTTCATCCATGGTTTCCCTCACAAAACCATGCTTTTGCCAATTGTTTCCCCAAAAATCCCTTTCCAATGCCGAGTGGGGGATGAAAAGGGGGAGGGAAGAAGTTAAACCCTCTCCTGCCTCAGTTTCCCCACAAAGCATGCTCAGAGAATTCTGTCTCCCTTCTGTCAGCCCTAAGATGTTCCACAGAATCTGTTTGGACATTTAAAGACTCAGGAGGGTGGCTTGTTTTGTTTTGAAACTGTTCTTGTTATGTTTATCCAGTTGTTTTCATTCTCCTTTTATTAAAATAAAACGGGTGAGGTGTTGGGGTCCCTCCCCTGCCGTGTAGCCCTGGGAGAGGGGCCCTGAGGGCACAGACACGGGGCTACCCTGCCCCTGCTCAGCCTCGTTCCCATTGGTTGGTTTGTGTCCCCTGCGCGGGCAGAAGGACCCTTGGGCCCGTGACTGGAGCAGTTCCTCGGCAGAGCTCCGGCCATGCGGCTGGAGAAATAAACATCTCTGAAACAGCTAGCAAGAATCTGTCTGTATATATATATTTCCTTTCCACGGGACTCCTGGTTTGATATATGCGTGTTGCAGTATCCCCACTGCAACACATTCCCCTTTTAGCCTCTCCCCTACGGCCCCTAGAGCCCCGGCAAGCCCCCCCCTTTAGCCCCGCCCCTTCCGGCTTTAGCCCCGCCCACTCCGCCCTTAGCCCCGCCCACCCCGCCCTTGGCCCCGCCCATTCCCCCTTTAGCCACGCCCATTCCGCCTTCAGCCACGGCCTTTCCCCCTTTAGCCCTGCCCATACACGATTCTGCCTCGCCCATTCCCCTTTTAGCCTCCCCCCTACGGCCCCTAGAGCCCCGGCAAGCCCCCCCCCTTAGCCCCGCCCCTTCCGGCTTTAGCCCCGCCCACTCCGCCCTTAGCCCCGCCCACCCCGCCCTTGGCCCCGCCCATTCCCCCTTTAGCCACGCCCATTCCGCCTTCAGCCACGGCCTTTCCCCCTTTAGCCCTGCCCATACACGATTCTGCCTCGCCCATTCCCCTTTTAGCCTCCCCCCTACGGCCCCTAGAGCCCCGGCAAGCCCCACCCCCTTTAGCCCCGCCCCTTCCGGCTTTAGCCCCGCCCCTTCCGGCTTTAGCCCCGCCCACTCCGCCCTTAGCCCCGCCCACCCCGCCCATTCCCCCTTTAGCCACGCCCATTCCGCCTTCAGCCACGGCCTTTCCCCCTTTAGCCCTGCCCATACAGGATTCTGCCTCGCCCATTCCCCTTTTAGCCTCTCCCCTACGGCCCCTAGAGCCCCGGCAAGCCCCCCCCTTTAGCCCCGCCCCTTCCGGCTTTAGCCCCGCCCACTCCGCCCTTAGCCCCGCCCACCCCGCCCTTGGCCCCGCCCATTCCCCCTTTAGCCACGCCCATTCCGCCTTCAGCCACAGCCTTTCCCCCTTTAGCCCTGCCCATACACGATTCTGCCTCGCCCATTCCCCTTTTAGCCTCCCCCCTACGGCCCCTAGAGCCCCGGCAAGCCCCCCCCCCTTTAGCCCCGCCTATTCCGGCTTTAGCCCCGCCCCTTCCGGCTTTAGCCCCGCCCACCCCGCCCTTGGCCCCGCCCATTCCCCCTTTAGCCACGCCCATTCCGCCTTCAGCCACGGCCTTTCCCCCTTTAGCCCTGCCCATACACGATTCTGCCTCGCCCATTCCCCTTTTAGCCTCTCCCCTACGGCCCCTAGAGCCCCGGCAAGCCCCCCCCTTTAGCCCCGCCCCTTCCGGCTTTAGCCCCGCCCACTCCGCCCTTAGCCCCGCCCACCCCGCCCTTGGCCCCGCCCATTCCCCCTTTAGCCACGCCCATTCCGCCTTCAGCCACGGCCTTTCCCCCTTTAGCCCTGCCCATACACGATTCTGCCTCGCCCATTCCCCTTTTAGCCTCCCCCCTACGGCCCCTAGAGCCCCGGCAAGCCCCACCCCCTTTAGCCCCGCCCCTTCCGGCTTTAGCCCCGCCCCTTCCGGCTTTAGCCCCGCCCACTCCGCCCTTAGCCCCGCCCACCCCGCCCATTCCCCCTTTAGCCACGCCCATTCCGCCTTCAGCCACGGCCTTTCCCCCTTTAGCCCTGCCCATACAGGATTCTGCCTCGCCCATTCCCCTTTTAGCCTCTCCCCTACGGCCCCTAGAGCCCCGGCAAGCCCCCCCCTTTAGCCCCGCCCCTTCCGGCTTTAGCCCCGCCCACTCCGCCCTTAGCCCCGCCCACCCCGCCCTTGGCCCCGCCCATTCCCCCTTTAGCCACGCCCATTCCGCCTACAGCCACGGCCTTTCCCCCTTTAGCCCTGCCCATACACGATTCTGCCTTGCCCATTCCCCTTTTAGCCTCCCCCCTACGGCCCCTAGAGCCCCGCAAGCCCCCCCCCCTTTAGCCCCGCCCCTTCCGGCTTTAGCCCCGCCCACTCCGCCCTTAGCCCCGCCCACCCCGCCCTTGGCCCCGCCCATTCCCCCTTTAGCCACGCCCATTCCGCCTTCAGCCACGGCCTTTCCCCCTTTAGCCCTGCCCATACACCATTCTGCCTCGCCCATTCCCCTTTTAGCCTCTCCCCTACGGCCCCTAGAGCCCCGGCAAGCCCCCCCCTTTAGCCCCGCCCCTTCCGGCTTTAGCCCCGCCCCTTCCGGCTTTAGCCCCGCCCACCCCGCCCTTGGCCCCGCCCATTCCCCCTTTAGCCACGCCCATTCCGCCTTCAGCCACGGCCTTTCCCCCTTTAGCCCTGCCCATACACCATTCTGCCTCGCCCATTCCCCTTTTAGCCTCCCCCCTACGGCCCCTAGAGCCCCGGCAAGCCCCCCCCTTTAGCCCCGCCCCTTCCGGCTTTAGCCCCGCCCACTCCGCCCTTAGCCCCGCCCACTCCGCCCTTAGCCCCGCCCACCCCGCCCTTGGCCCCGCCCATTCCCCCTTTAGCCACGCCCATTCCGCCTTCAGCCACGGCCTTTCCCCCTTTAGCCCTGCCCATACACCATTCTGCCTCGCCCATTCCCCTTTTAGCCTCCCCCCTACGGCCCCTAGAGCCCCGGCAAGCCCCCCCCCTTTAGCCCCGCCCCTTCCGGCTTTAGCCCCGCCCACCCCGCCCTTGGCCCCGCCCATTCCCCCTTTAGCCACGCCCATTCCGCCTTCAGCCACGGCCTTTCCCCCTTTAGCCCTGCCCATACACGATTCTGCCTCGCCCATTCCCCTTTTAGCCTCCCCCCTACGGCCCCTAGAGCCCCGGCAAGCCCCCCCCTTTAGCCCCGCCCCTTCCGGCTTTAGCCCCGCCCACTCCGCCCTTAGCCCCGCCCACCCCGCCCTTGGCCCCGCCCATTCCCCCTTTAGCCACGCCCATTCCGCCTTCAGCCACGGCCTTTCCCCCTTTAGCCCTGCCCATACACGATTCTGCCTCGCCCATTCCCCTTTTAGCCTCTCCCCTACGGCCCCTAGAGCCCCGGCAAGCCCCCCCCTTTAGCCCCGCCCCTTCCGGCTTTAGCCCCGCCCACTCCGCCCTTAGCCCCGCCCACCCCGCCCTTGGCCCCGCCCATTCCCCCTTTAGCCACGCCCATTCCGCCTTCAGCCACGGCCTTTCCCCCTTTAGCCCTGCCCATACACGATTCTGCCTCGCCCATTCCCCTTTTAGCCTCCCCCCTACGGCCCCTAGAGCCCCGGCAAGCCCCCCCCCTTAGCCCCGCCCCTTCCGGCTTTAGCCCCGCCCCTTCCGGCTTTAGCCCCGCCCACTCCGCCCTTAGCCCCGCCCACCCCGCCCTTGGCCCCGCCCATTCCCCCTTTAGCCACGCCCATTCCGCCTTCAGCCACGGCCTTTCCCCCTTTAGCCCTGCCCATACACGATTCTGCCTCGCCCATTCCCCTTTTAGCCTCCCCCCTACGGCCCCTAGAGCCCCGGCAAGCCCCCCCCCCCTTTAGCCCCGCCCCTTCCGGCTTTAGCCCCGCCCACTCCGCCCTTAGCCCCGCCCACCCCGCCCTTGGCCCCGCCCATTCCCCCTTTAGCCACGCCCATTCCGCCTTCAGCCACGGCCTTTCCCCCTTTAGCCCTGCCCATACACGATTCTGCCTCGCCCATTCCCCTTTTAGCCTCTCCCCTACGGCCCCTAGAGCCCCGGCAGGCCCCCCCCTTTAGCCCCGCCCCTTCCGGCTTTAGCCCCGCCCACTCCGCCCTTAGCCCCGCCCACCCCGCCCTTGGCCCCGCCCATTCCCCCTTTAGCCACGCCCATTCCGCCTTCAGCCACGGCCTTTCCCCCTTTAGCCCTGCCCATACACCATTCTGCCTCGCCCATTCCCCTTTTAGCCTCCCCCCTACGGCCCGTAGAGCCCCGGCAAGCCCCCCCCCTTTAGCCCCGGCCCTTCCGGCGTTAGCCCCGCCCCTTCCGGCTTTAGGCCCGCCCACTCCGCCCTTGGCCCCGCCCACCCCGCCCATTCCCCCTTTAGCCACGCCCATTCCGCCTTCAGCCACGGCCTTTCCCCCTTTAGCCCTGCCCATACACGATTCTGCCTCGCCCATTCCCCTTTTAGCCTCCCCCCTACGGCCCCGAGAGCCCCGGCAAGCCCCCCCCGCATTTAGCCCCGCCCCTTCCGGCTTTAGCCCCGCCCCTTCCGGCTTTAGCCCCGCCCACTCCGCCCTTAGCCCCGCCCACCCCGCCCTTGGCCCCGCCCATTCCCCCTTTAGCCACGCCCATTCCGCCTTCAGCCACGGCCTTTCCCCCTTTAGCCCTGCCCATACACCATTCTGCCTCGCCCATTCCCCTTTTAGCCTCCCCCCTACGGCCCCTAGAGCCCCGGCAAGCCCCCCCCTTTAGCCCCGCCCCTTCCGGCTTTAGCCCCGCCCACTCCGCCCTTAGCCCCGCCCACTCCTCCCTTAGCCCCGCCCACCCTGCCCTTGGCCCCGCCCATTCCCCCTTTAGCCACGCCCATTCCGCCTTCAGCCACGGCCTTTCCCCCTTTAGCCCTGCCCATACACCATTCTGCCTCGCCCATTCCCCTTTTAGCCTCCCCCCTACGGCCCGTAGAGCCCCGGCAAGCCCCCCCCTTTAGCCCCGCCCCTTCCGGCTTTAGCCCCGCCCCTTCCGCCTTTAGCCCCGCCCACTCCGCCCTTAGCCCCGCCCACCCCGCCCTTGGCCCCGCCCATTCCCCCTTTAGCCACGCCCATTCCGCCTTCAGCCACGGCCTTTCCCCCTTTAGCCCTGCCCATACACGATTCTGCCTCGCCCATTCCCCTTTCAGCCTCCCCCCTACGGCCCCTAGAGCCCCGGCAAGCCCCCCCCCTTTAGCCCCGCCCCTTCCGGCTTTAGCCCCGCCCACTCCGCCCTTGGCCCCGCCCATTCCCCCTTTAGCCACGCCCATTCCGCCTTCAGCCACGGCCTTTCCCCCTTTAGCCCTGCCCATACACCATTCTGCCTCGCCCATTCCCCTTTTAGCCTCCCCCCTACGGCCCCTAGAGCCCCGGCAAGCCCCCCCCTTTAGCCCCGCCCCTTCCGGCTTTAGCCCCGCCCACTCCGCCCTTAGCCCCGCCCACCCCGCCCTTGGCCCCGCCCATTCCCCCTTTAGCCACGCCCATTCCGCCTTCAGCCACGGCCTTTCCCCCTTTAGCCCTGCCCATACACCATTCTGCCTCGCCCATTCCCCTTTTAGCCTCCCCCCTACGGCCCCTAGAGCCCCGGCAAGCCCCCCCCCTTTAGCCCCGCCCCTTCCGGCTTTAGCCCCGCCCACTCCGCCCTTAGCCCCGCCCACCCCGCCCTTGGCCCCGCCCACCCCGCCCTTGGCCCCGCCCATTCCCCCTTTAGCCACGCCCATTCCGCCTTCAGCCACGGCCTTTCCCCCTTTAGCCCTGCCCATACACCATTCTGCCTCGCCCATTCCCCTTTTAGCCTCCCCCCTACGGCCCGTAGAGCCCCGGCAAGCCCCCCCCTTTAGCCCCGCCTTTCCCGGCTTTAGCCCCGCCCCTTCCGGTTTTAGCCCCGCCCACTCCGCCCTTAGCCCCGCCCACCCCGCCCTTGGCCCCGCCCATTTTCCCTTTAGCCACGCCCATTCCGCCTTCAGCCACGGCCTTTCCCCCTTTAGCCCTGCCCATACACGATTCTGCCTCGCCCATTCCCCTTTCAGCCTCCCCCCTACGGCCCCTAGAGCCCCGGCAAGCCCCCCCCTTTAGCCCCGCCCCTTCCGGCTTTAGCCCCGCCCACCCCGCCCTTGGCCCCGCCCATTCCCCCTTTAGCCACGCCCATTCCGCCTTCAGCCACGGCCTTTCCCCCTTTAGCCCTGCCCATACACCATTCTGCCTCGCCCATTCCCCTTTTAGCCTCTCCCCTACGGCCCCTAGAGCCCCGGCAAGCCCCCCCCTTTAGCCCCGCCCCTTCCGGCTTTAGCCCCGCCCACTCCGCCCTTAGCCCCGCCCACCCCGCCCTTGGCCCCGCCCATTCCCCCTTTAGCCACGCCCATTCCGCCTTCAGCCACGGCCTTTCCCCCTTTAGCCCTGCCCATACACGATTCTGCCTCGCCCATTCCCCTTTTAGCCTCCCCCCTACGGCCCCTAGAGCCCCGGCAAGCCCCCCCTTTAGCCCCGCCCCTTCCGGCTTTAGCCCCGCCCCTTCCGGCTTTAGCCCCGCCCACTCCGCCCTTAGCCCCGCCCACCCCGCCCTTGGCCCCGCCCATTCCCCCTTTAGCCACGCCCATTCCGCCTTCAGCCACGGCCTTTCCCCCTTTAGCCCTGCCCATACACGATTCTGCCTCGCCCATTCCCCTTTTAGCCTCCCCCCTACGGCCCCTAGAGCCCCGGCAAGCCCCCCCCTTTAGCCCCGCCCCTTCCGGCTTTAGCCCCGCCCACTCCGCCCTTAGCCCCGCCCACCCCGCCCTTGGCCCCGCCCATTCCCCCTTTAGCCACGCCCATTCCGCCTACAGCCACGGCCTTTCCCCCTTTAGCCCTGCCCATACACGATTCTGCCTTGCCCATTCCCCTTTTAGCCTCCCCCTACGGCCCCTAGAGCCCCGGCAAGCCCCCCCCTTTAGCCCCGCCCCTTCCGGCTTTAGCCCCGCCCACTCCGCCCTTAGCCCCGCCCACTCCGCCCTTAGCCCCGCCCACCCCGCCCTTGGCCCCGCCCATTCCCCCTTTAGCCACGCCCATTCCGCCTTCAGCCACGGCCTTTCCCCCTTTAGCCCTGCCCATACACCATTCTGCCTCGCCCATTCCCCTTTCAGCCTCCCCCCTACGGCCCCTAGAGCCCCGGCAAGCCCCCCCCCTTTAGCCCCGCCCCTTCCGGCTTTAGCCCCGCCCACTCCGCCCTTAGCCCCGCCCACCCCGCCCTTGGCCCCGCCCATTCCCCCTTTAGCCACGCCCATTCCGCCTTCAGCCACGGCCTTTCCCCCTTTAGCCCTGCCCATACACCATTCTGCCTCGCCCATTCCCCTTTTAGCCTCCCCCCTACGGCCCGTAGAGCCCCGGCAAGCCCCCCCCTTTAGCCCCGCCCCTTCCGGCTTTAGCCCCGCCCACTCCGGCTTTAGCCCCGCCCACCCCGCCCTTAGTCCCGCCCACTCCGCCCTTAGCCCCGCCCACCCCGCCCTTGGCTCCGCCCATTCCCCCTTTAGCCACGCCCATTCCGCCTTCAGCCACGGCCTTTCCCCCTTTAGCCCTGCCCATACAGGATTCTGCCTCGCCCATTCCCCTTTTAGCCTCTCCCCTACGGCCCCTAGAGCCCCGGCAAGCCCCCCCCTTTAGCCCCGCCCCTTCCGGCTTTAGCCCCGCCCACTCCGCCCTTAGCCCCGCCCACCCCGCCCTTGGCCCCGCCCATTCCCCCTTTAGCCACGCCCATTCCGCCTTCAGCCACGGCCTTTCCCCCTTTAGCCCTGCCCATACACGATTCTGCCTCGCCCATTCCCCTTTTAGCCTCCCCCCTACGGCCCCTAGAGCCCCGGCAAGCCCCCCCCCTTAGCCCCGCCCCTTCCGGCTTTAGCCCCGCCCCTTCCGGCTTTAGCCCCGCCCACTCCGCCCTTAGCCCCGCCCACCCCGCCCTTGGCCCCGCCCATTCCCCCTTTAGCCACGCCCATTCCGCCTTCAGCCACGGCCTTTCCCCCTTTAGCCCTGCCCATACACGATTCTGCCTCGCCCATTCCCCTTTTAGCCTCCCCCCTACGGCCCCTAGAGCCCCGGCAAGCCCCCCCCCCTTTAGCCCCGCCCCTTCCGGCTTTAGCCCCGCCCCTTTCGTCTTTAGCCCCGCCCACTCCGCCCTTAGCCCCGCCCACCCCGCCCATTCCCCCTTTAGCCACGCCCATTCCGCCTTCAGCCACGGCCTTTCTCCCTTTAGCCCTGCCCATACACGATTCTGCCTCGCCCATTCCCCTTTGAGCCTCCCCCCTACGGCCCCTAGAGCCCCGGCAAGCCCCCCCCTTTAGCCCCGCCCCTTCCGGCTTTAGCCCCGCCCACTCCGCCCTTAGCCCCGCCCACCCCGCCCTTGGCCCCGCCCATTCCCCCTTTAGCCACGCCCATTCCGCCTTCAGCCACGGCCTTTCCCCCTTTAGCCCTGCCCATACACGATTCTGCCTCGCCCATTCCCCTTTTAGCCTCCCCCCTACGGCCCCTAGAGCCCCGGCAAGCCCCCCCCTTTAGCCCCGCCCCTTCCGGCTTTAGCCCCGTTCACTCCGCCCTTAGCCCCGCCCACCCCGCCCTTGGCCCCGCCCATTCCCCCTTTAGCCACGCCCATTCCGCCTACAGCCACGGCCTTTCCCCCTTTAGCCCTGCCCATACACGATTCTGCCTTGCCCATTCCCCTTTTAGCCTCCCCCCTACGGCCCCTAGAGCCCCGGCAAGCCCCCCCCTTTAGCCCCGCCCCTTCCGGCTTTAGCCCCGCCCACTCCGCCCTTAGCCCCGCCCACTCCGCCCTTAGCCCCGCCCACCCCGCCCTTGGCCCCGCCCATTCCCCCTTTAGCCACGCCCATTCCGCCTTCAGCCACGGCCTTTCCCCCTTTAGCCCTGCCCATACACCATTCTGCCTCGCCCATTCCCCTTTCAGCCTCCCCCCTACGGCCCCTAGAGCCCCGGCAAGCCCCCCCCTTTAGCCCCGCCCCTTCCGGCTTTAGCCCCGCCCACTCCGCCCTTAGCCCCGCCCACCCCGCCCTTGGCCCCGCCCATTCCCCCTTTAGCCACGCCCATTCCGCCTTCAGCCACGGCCTTTCCCCCTTTAGCCCTGCCCATACACGATTCTGCCTCGCCCATTCCCCTTTTAGCCTCCCCCCTATGGCCCCTAGAGCCCCGGCAAGGCCCCCCCCCCTTTAGCCCCGCCCCTTCCGGTTTTAGCCCCGCCCACTCCGCCCTTAGCCCCGCCCACTCCGCCCTTAGCCCCGCCCACCCCGCCCTTGGCCCCGCCCATTCCCCCTTTAGCCACGCCCATTCCGCCTACAGCCACGGCCTTTCCCCCTTTAGCCCTGCCCATACACGATTCTGCCTTGCCCATTCCCCTTTTAGCCTCCCCCCTACGGCCCCTAGAGCCCCGGCAAGCCCCCCCCTTTAGCCCCGCCCCTTCCGGCTTTAGCCCCGCCCACTCCGCCCTTAGCCCCGCCCACTCCGCCCTTAGCCCCGCCCACCCCGCCCTTGGCCCCGCCCATTCCCTCTTTAGCCACGCCCATTCCGCCTTCAGCCACGGCCTTTCCCCCTTTAGCCCTGCCCATACACCATTCTGCCTTGCCCATTCCCCTTTCAGCCTCCCCCCTACGGCCCCTAGAGCCCCGGCAAGCCCCCCCCCTTTAGCCCCGCCCCTTCCGGCTTTAGCCCCGCCCCTTCCGGTTTTAGCCCCGCCCACCCCGCCCTTGGCCCCGCCCATTCCCCCTTTAGCCACGCCCATTCCGCCTTCAGCCACGGCCTTTCCCCCTTTAGCCCTGCCCATACACGATTCTGCCTCGCCCATTCCCCTTTCAGCCTCCCCCCTACGGCCCCTAGAGCCCCGGCAAGCCCCCCCCTTTAGCCCCGCCCCTTCCGGCTTTAGCCCCGCCCACCCCGCCCTTGGCCCCGCCCATTCCCCCTTTAGCCACGCCCATTCCGCCTTCAGCCACGGCCTTTCCCCCTTTAGCCCTGCCCATACACGATTCTGCCTCGCCCATTCCCCTTTTAGCCTCCCCCCTACGGCCCCTAGAGCCCCGGCAAGCCCCCCCCCCCCTTTAGCCCCGCCCCTTCCGGCTTTAGCCCCGCCCACTCCGCCCTTAGCCCCGCCCACCCCGCCCTTGGCCCCGCCCATTCCCCCTTTAGCCACGCCCATTCCGCCTTCAGCCACGGCCTTTCCCCCTTTAGCCCTGCCCATACACGATTCTGCCTCGCCCATTCCCCTTTTAGCCTCCCCCCTACGGCCCCTAGAGCCCCGGCAAGCCCCCCCCCCTTTAGCCCCGCCCCTTCCGGTTTTAGCCCCGCCCACTCCGCCCTTAGCCCCGCCCACCCCGCACTTGGCCCCGCCCATTCCCCCTTTAGCCACGCCCATTCCGCCTTCAGCCACGGCCTTTCCCCCTTTAGCCCTGCCCATACACGATTCTGCCTCGCCCATTCCCCTTTCAGCCTCCCCCCTACGGCCCCTAGAGCCCCGGCAAGCCCCCCCCTTTAGCCCCGCCCCTTCCGGCTTTAGCCCCGCCCACTCCGCCCTTAGCCCCGCCCACCCCGCCCTTGGCCCCGCCCATTCCCCCTTTAGCCACGCCCATTCCGCCTTCAGCCACGGCCTTTCCCCCTTTAGCCCTGCCCATACAGGATTCTGCCTCGCCCATTCCCCTTTTAGCCTCTCCCCTACGGCCCCTAGAGCCCCGGCAAGCCCCCCCCTTTAGCCCCGCCCCTTCCGGCTTTAGCCCCGCCCACTCCGCCCTTAGCCCCGCCCACCCCGCCCTTGGCCCCGCCCATTCCCCCTTTAGCCACGCCCATTCCGCCTTCAGCCACGGCCTTTCCCCCTTTAGCCCTGCCCATACACGATTCTGCCTCGCCCATTCCCCTTTTAGCCTCCCCCCTACGGCCCCTAGAGCCCCGGCAAGCCCCCCCCCTTAGCCCCGCCCCTTCCGGCTTTATCCCCGCCCCTTCCGGCTTTAGCCCCGCCCACCCCGCCCTTGGCCCCGCCCATTCCCCCTTTAGCCACGCCCATTCCGCCTTCAGCCACGGCCTTTCCCCCTTTAGCCCTGCCCATACACGATTCTGCCTCGCCCATTCCCCTTTTAGCCTCCCCCCTACGGCCCCTAGAGCCCCGGCAAGCCCCCCCCCCCTTTAGCCCCGCCCCTTCCGGCTTTAGCCCCGCCCCTTCCGGCTTTAGCCCCGCCCACTCCGCCCTTAGCCCCGCCCACCCCGCCCATTCCCCCTTTAGCCACGCCCATTCCGCCTTCAGCCACGGCCTTTCCCCCTTTAGCCCTGCCCATACACGATTCTGCCTCGCCCATTCCCCTTTCAGCCTCCCCCCTACGGCCCCTAGAGCCCCGGCAAGCCCCCCCCCTTTAGCCCCGCCCCTTCCGGCTTTAGCCCCGCCCACTCCGCCCTTAGCCCCGCCCACCCCGCCCTTGGCCCCGCCCATTCCCCCTTTAGCCACGCCCATTCCGCCTTCAGCCACGGCCTTTCCCCCTTTAGCCCTGCCCATACACGATTCTGCCTCGCCCATTCCCCTTTTAGCCTCCCCCCTACGGCCCCTAGAGCCCCGGCAAGCCCCCCCCTTTAGCCCCGCCCCTTCCGGCTTTAGCCCCGCCCACTCCGCCCTTAGCCCCGCCCACCCCGCCCTTGGCCCCGCCCATTCCCCCTTTAGCCACGCCCATTCCGCCTTCAGCCACGGCCTTTCCCCCTTTAGCCCTGCCCATACACCATTCTGCCTCGCCCATTCCCCTTTTAGCCTCCCCCCTACGGCCCCTAGAGCCCCGGCAAGCCCCCCCCCCTTTAGCCCCGCCCCTCCCGGCTTTAGCCCCGCCCCGTCCGGCTTTAGCCCCGCCCACTCCGCCCTTAGCCCCGCCCACCCCGCCCTTGGCCCTGCCCATTCCCCCTTTAGCCACGCCCATTCCGCCTTCAGCCACGGCCTTTCCCCCTTTAGCCCTGCCCATACACGATTCTGCCTCGCCCATTCCCCTTTTAGCCTCCCCCCTACGGCCCCTAGAGCCCCGGCAAGCCCCCCCCTTTAGCCCCGCCCCTTCCGGCTTTAGCCCCGCCCACTCCGCCCTTAGCCCCGCCCACCCCGCCCTTGGCCCCGCCCATTCCCCCTTTAGCCACGCCCATTCCGCCTACAGCCACGGCCTTTCCCCCTTTAGCCCTGCCCATACACGATTCTGCCTTGCCCATTCCCCTTTTAGCCTCCCCCCTACGGCCCCTAGAGCCCCGCAAGCCCCCCCCTTTAGCCCCGCCCCTTCCGGCTTTAGCCCCGCCCACTCCGCCCTTAGCCCCGCCCACTCCGCCCTTAGCCCCGCCCACCCCGCCCTTGGCCCCGCCCATTCCCCCTTTAGCCACGCCCATTCCGCCTTCAGCCACGGCCTTTCCCCCTTTAGCCCTGCCCATACACCATTCTGCCTCGCCCATTCCCCTTTCAGCCTCCCCCCTACGGCCCCTAGAGCCCCGGCAAGCCCCCCCCCTTTAGCCCCGCCCCTTCCGGCTTTAGCCCCGTCGACTCCGCCCTTAGCCCCGCCCACCCCGCCCTTGGCCCCGCCCATTCCCCCTTTAGCCACGCCCATTCCGCCTTCAGCCACGGCCTTTCCCCCTTTAGCCCTGCCCATACACGATTCTGCCTCGCCCATTCCCCTTTTAGCCTCCCCCCTACGGCCCCTAGAGCCCCGGCAAGCCCCCCCCTTTAGCCCCGCCCCTTCCGGCTTTAGCCCCGCCCACCCCGCCCTTGGCCCCGCCCATTCCCCCTTTAGCCACGCCCATTCCGCCTACAGCCACGGCCTTTCCCCCTTTAGCCCTGCCCATACACGATTCTGCCTCGCCCATTCCCCTTTTAGCCTCCCCCCTACGGCCCCTAGAGCCCCGGCAAGCCCCACCCCCTTTAGCCCCGCCCCTTCCGGCTTTAGCCCCGCCCCTTCCGGCTTTAGCCCCGCCCACTCCGCCCTTAGCCCCGCCCACCCCCGCCCATTCCCCCTTTAGCCACGCCCATTCCGCCTTCAGCCACGGCCTTTCCCCCTTTAGCCCTGCCCATACACGATTCTGCCTCGCCCATTCCCCTTTTAGCCTCCCCCCTACGGCCCGTAGAGCCCCGGCAAGCCCCCCCCCTTTAGCCCCGCCGCTTCCGGCTTTAGCCCCGCCCCTTCCGGTTTTAGCCCCGCCCACCCCGCCCTTGGCCACCCCGCCCATTCCCCCTTTAGCCACGCCCATTCCGCCTTCAGCCACGGCCTTTCCCCCTTTAGCCCTGCCCATACACGATTCTGCCTCGCCCATTCCCCTTTCAGCCTCCCCCCTACGGCCCCTAGAGCCCCGGCAAGCCCCCCCCTTTAGCCCCGCCCCTTCCGGCTTTAGCCCCGCCCACCCCGCCCTTGGCCCCGCCCATTCCCCCTTTAGCCACGCCCATTCCGCCTTCAGCCACGGCCTTTCCCCCTTTAGCCCTGCCCATACACCATTCTGCCTCGCCCATTCCCCTTTTAGCCTCTCCCCTACGGCCCCTAGAGCCCCGGCAAGCCCCCCCCTTTAGCCCCGCCCCTTCCGGCTTTAGCCCCGCCCACTCCGCCCTTAGCCCCGCCCACCCCGCCCTTGGCCCCGCCCATTCCCCCTTTAGCCACGCCCATTCCGCCTTCAGCCACGGCCTTTCCCCCTTTAGCCCTGCCCATACACGATTCTGCCTTGCCCATTCCCCTTTTAGCCTCCCCCCTACGGCCCCTAGAGCCCCGGCAAGCCCCCCCTTTAGCCCCGCCCCTTCCGGCTTTAGCCCCGCCCCTTCCGGCTTTAGCCCCGCCCACTCCGCCCTTAGCCCCGCCCACCCCGCCCTTGGCCCCGCCCATTCCCCCTTTAGCCACGCCCATTCCGCCTTCAGCCACGGCCTTTCCCGCTTTAGCCCTGCCCATACACGATTCTGCCTCGCCCATTCCCCTTTTAGCCTCCCCCCTACGGCCCCTAGAGCCCCGGCAAGCCCCCCCCTTTAGCCCCGCCCCTTCCGGCTTTAGCCCCGCCCACTCCGCCCTTAGCCCCGCCCACCCCGCCCTTGGCCCCGCCCATTCCCCCTTTAGCCACGCCCATTCCGCCTACAGCCACGGCCTTTCCCCCTTTAGCCCTGCCCATACACGATTCTGCCTTGCCCATTCCCCTTTTAGCCTCCCCCTACGGCCCCTAGAGCCCCGGCAAGCCCCCCCCTTTAGCCCCGCCCCTTCCGGCTTTAGCCCCGCCCACTCCGCCCTTAGCCCCGCCCACTCCGCCCTTAGCCCCGCCCACCCCGCCCTTGGCCCCGCCCATTCCCCCTTTAGCCACGCCCATTCCGCCTTCAGCCACGGCCTTTCCCCCTTTAGCCCTGCCCATACACCATTCTGCCTCGCCCATTCCCCTTTCAGCCTCCCCCCTACGGCCCCTAGAGCCCCGGCAAGCCCCCCCCCTTTAGCCCCGCCCCTTCCGGCTTTAGCCCCGCCCACTCCGCCCTTAGCCCCGCCCACCCCGCCCTTGGCCCCGCCCATTCCCCCTTTAGCCACGCCCATTCCGCCTTCAGCCACGGCCTTTCCCCCTTTAGCCCTGCCCATACACCATTCTGCCTCGCCCATTCCCCTTTTAGCCTCCCCCCTACGGCCCGTAGAGCCCCGGCAAGCCCCCCCCTTTAGCCCCGCCCCTTCCGGCTTTAGCCCCGCCCACTCCGGCTTTAGCCCCGCCCACCCCGCCCTTAGCCCCGCCCACTCCGCCCTTAGCCCCGCCCACCCCGCCCTTGGCTCCGCCCATTCCCCCTTTAGCCACGCCCATTCCGCCTTCAGCCACGGCCTTTCCCCCTTTAGCCCTGCCCATACAGGATTCTGCCTCGCCCATTCCCCTTTTAGCCTCTCCCCTACGGCCCCTAGAGCCCCGGCAAGCCCCCCCCTTTAGCCCCGCCCCTTCCGGCTTTAGCCCCGCCCACTCCGCCCTTAGCCCCGCCCACCCCGCCCTTGGCCCCGCCCATTCCCCCTTTAGCCACGCCCATTCCGCCTTCAGCCACGGCCTTTCCCCCTTTAGCCCTGCCCATACACGATTCTGCCTCGCCCATTCCCCTTTTAGCCTCCCCCCTACGGCCCCTAGAGCCCCGGCAAGCCCCCCCCCTTAGCCCCGCCCCTTCCGGCTTTAGCCCCGCCCCTTCCGGCTTTAGCCCCGCCCACTCCGCCCTTAGCCCCGCCCACCCCGCCCTTGGCCCCGCCCATTCCCCCTTTAGCCACGCCCATTCCGCCTTCAGCCACGGCCTTTCCCCCTTTAGCCCTGCCCATACACGATTCTGCCTCGCCCATTCCCCTTTTAGCCTCCCCCCTACGGCCCCTAGAGCCCCGGCAAGCCCCCCCCCCTTTAGCCCCGCCCACTCCGGCTTTAGCCCCGCCCCTTTCGGCTTTAGCCCCGCCCACTCCGCCCTTAGCCCCGCCCACCCCGCCCATTCCCCCTTTAGCCACGCCCATTCCGCCTTCAGCCACGGCCTTTCCCCCTTTAGCCCTGCCCATACACGATTCTGCCTCGCCCATTCCCCTTTCAGCCTCCCCCCTACGGCCCCTAGAGCCCCGGCAAGCCCCCCCCCTTTAGCCCCGCCCCTTCCGGCTTTAGCCCCGCCCACTCCGCCCTTAGCCCCGCCCACCCCGCCCTTGGCCCCGCCCATTCCCCCTTTAGCCACGCCCATTCCGCCTTCAGCCACGGCCTTTCCCCCTTTAGCCCTGCCCATACACCATTCTGCCTCGCCCATTCCCCTTTTAGCCTCCCCCCTACGGCCCCTAGAGCCCCGGCAAGCCCCCCCCTTTAGCCCCGCCCCTTCCGGCTTTAGCCCCGCCCACTCCGCCCTTAGCCCCGCCCACCCCGCCCTTGGCCCCGCCCATTCCCCCTTTAGCCACGCCCATTCCGCCTTCAGCCACGGCCTTTCCCCCTTTAGCCCTGCCCATACACCATTCTGCCTCGCCCATTCCCCTTTTAGCCTCCCCCCTACGGCCCCTAGAGCCCCGGCAAGCCCCCCCTTTAGCCCCGCCCCTCCCGGCTTTAGCCCCGCCCCGTCCGGCTTTAGCCCCGCCCACTCCGCCCTTAGCCCCGCCCACCCCGCCCTTGGCCCTGCCCATTCCCCCTTTAGCCACGCCCATTCCGCCTTCAGCCACGGCCTTTCCCCCTTTAGCCCTGCCCATACACGATTCTGCCTCGCCCATTCCCCTTTTAGCCTCCCCCCTACGGCCCCTAGAGCCCCGGCAAGCCCCCCCCTTTAGCCCCGCCCCTTCCGGCTTTAGCCCCGCCCACTCCGCCCTTAGCCCCGCCCACCCCGCCCTTGGCCCCGCCCATTCCCCCTTTAGCCACGCCCATTCCGCCTACAGCCACGGCCTTTCCCCCTTTAGCCCTGCCCATACACGATTCTGCCTTGCCCATTCCCCTTTTAGCCTCCCCCCTACGGCCCCTAGAGCCCCGCAAGCCCCCCCCTTTAGCCCCGCCCCTTCCGGCTTTAGCCCCGCCCACTCCGCCCTTAGCCCCGCCCACTCCGCCCTTAGCCCCGCCCACCCCGCCCTTGGCCCCGCCCATTCCCCCTTTAGCCACGCCCATTCCGCCTTCAGCCACGGCCTTTCCCCCTTTAGCCCTGCCCATACACCATTCTGCCTCGCCCATTCCCCTTTCAGCCTCCCCCCTACGGCCCCTAGAGCCCCGGCAAGCCCCCCCCCTTTAGCCCCGCCCCTTCCGGCTTTAGCCCCGTCGACTCCGCCCTTAGCCCCGCCCACCCCGCCCTTGGCCCCGCCCATTCCCCCTTTAGCCACGCCCATTCCGCCTTCAGCCACGGCCTTTCCCCCTTTAGCCCTGCCCATACACGATTCTGCCTCGCCCATTCCCCTTTTAGCCTCCCCCCTACGGCCCCTAGAGCCCCGGCAAGCCCCCCCCTTTAGCCCCGCCCCTTCCGGCTTTAGCCCCGCCCACCCCGCCCTTGGCCCCGCCCATTCCCCCTTTAGCCACGCCCATTCCGCCTACAGCCACGGCCTTTCCCCCTTTAGCCCTGCCCATACACGATTCTGCCTCGCCCATTCCCCTTTTAGCCTCCCCCCTACGGCCCCTAGAGCCCCGGCAAGCCCCACCCCCTTTAGCCCCGCCCCTTCCGGCTTTAGCCCCGCCCCTTCCGGCTTTAGCCCCGCCCACTCCGCCCTTAGCCCCGCCCACCCCGCCCATTCCCCCTTTAGCCACGCCCATTCCGCCTTCAGCCACGGCCTTTCCCCCTTTAGCCCTGCCCATACACGATTCTGCCTCGCCCATTCCCCTTTTAGCCTCCCCCCTACGGCCCGTAGAGCCCCGGCAAGCCCCCCCCCTTTAGCCCCGCCGCTTCCGGCTTTAGCCCCGCCCCTTCCGGTTTTAGCCCCGCCCACCCCGCCCTTGGCCACCCCGCCCATTCCCCCTTTAGCCACGCCCATTCCGCCTTCAGCCACGGCCTTTCCCCCTTTAGCCCTGCCCATACACGATTCTGCCTCGCCCATTCCCCTTTCAGCCTCCCCCCTACGGCCCCTAGAGCCCCGGCAAGCCCCCCCCTTTAGCCCCGCCCCTTCCGGCTTTAGCCCCGCCCACCCCGCCCTTGGCCCCGCCCATTCCCCCTTTAGCCACGCCCATTCCGCCTTCAGCCACGGCCTTTCCCCCTTTAGCCCTGCCCATACACCATTCTGCCTCGCCCATTCCCCTTTTAGCCTCTCCCCTACGGCCCCTAGAGCCCCGGCAAGCCCCCCCCTTTAGCCCCGCCCCTTCCGGCTTTAGCCCCGCCCACTCCGCCCTTAGCCCCGCCCACCCCGCCCTTGGCCCCGCCCATTCCCCCTTTAGCCACGCCCATTCCGCCTTCAGCCACGGCCTTTCCCCCTTTAGCCCTGCCCATACACGATTCTGCCTTGCCCATTCCCCTTTTAGCCTCCCCCCTACGGCCCCTAGAGCCCCGGCAAGCCCCCCCTTTAGCCCCGCCCCTTCCGGCTTTAGCCCCGCCCCTTCCGGCTTTAGCCCCGCCCACTCCGCCCTTAGCCCCGCCCACCCCGCCCTTGGCCCCGCCCATTCCCCCTTTAGCCACGCCCATTCCGCCTTCAGCCACGGCCTTTCCCCCTTTAGCCCTGCCCATACACGATTCTGCCTCGCCCATTCCCCTTTTAGCCTCCCCCCTACGGCCCCTAGAGCCCCGGCAAGCCCCCCCCTTTAGCCCCGCCCCTTCCGGCTTTAGCCCCGCCCACTCCGCCCTTAGCCCCGCCCACCCCGCCCTTGGCCCCGCCCATTCCCCCTTTAGCCACGCCCATTCCGCCTACAGCCACGGCCTTTCCCCCTTTAGCCCTGCCCATACACGATTCTGCCTTGCCCATTCCCCTTTTAGCCTCCCCCTACGGCCCCTAGAGCCCCGGCAAGCCCCCCCCTTTAGCCCCGCCCCTTCCGGCTTTAGCCCCGCCCACTCCGCCCTTAGCCCCGCCCACTCCGCCCTTAGCCCCGCCCACCCCGCCCTTGGCCCCGCCCATTCCCCCTTTAGCCACGCCCATTCCGCCTTCAGCCACGGCCTTTCCCCCTTTAGCCCTGCCCATACACCATTCTGCCTCGCCCATTCCCCTTTCAGCCTCCCCCCTACGGCCCCTAGAGCCCCGGCAAGCCCCCCCCCTTTAGCCCCGCCCCTTCCGGCTTTAGCCCCGCCCACTCCGCCCTTAGCCCCGCCCACCCCGCCCTTGGCCCCGCCCATTCCCCCTTTAGCCACGCCCATTCCGCCTTCAGCCACGGCCTTTCCCCCTTTAGCCCTGCCCATACACCATTCTGCCTCGCCCATTCCCCTTTTAGCCTCCCCCCTACGGCCCGTAGAGCCCCGGCAAGCCCCCCCCTTTAGCCCCGCCCCTTCCGGCTTTAGCCCCGCCCACTCCGGCTTTAGCCCCGCCCACCCCGCCCTTAGCCCCGCCCACTCCGCCCTTAGCCCCGCCCACCCCGCCCTTGGCTCCGCCCATTCCCCCTTTAGCCACGCCCATTCCGCCTTCAGCCACGGCCTTTCCCCCTTTAGCCCTGCCCATACAGGATTCTGCCTCGCCCATTCCCCTTTTAGCCTCTCCCCTACGGCCCCTAGAGCCCCGGCAAGCCCCCCCCTTTAGCCCCGCCCCTTCCGGCTTTAGCCCCGCCCACTCCGCCCTTAGCCCCGCCCACCCCGCCCTTGGCCCCGCCCATTCCCCCTTTAGCCACGCCCATTCCGCCTTCAGCCACGGCCTTTCCCCCTTTAGCCCTGCCCATACACGATTCTGCCTCGCCCATTCCCCTTTTAGCCTCCCCCCTACGGCCCCTAGAGCCCCGGCAAGCCCCCCCCCTTAGCCCCGCCCCTTCCGGCTTTAGCCCCGCCCCTTCCGGCTTTAGCCCCGCCCACTCCGCCCTTAGCCCCGCCCACCCCGCCCTTGGCCCCGCCCATTCCCCCTTTAGCCACGCCCATTCCGCCTTCAGCCACGGCCTTTCCCCCTTTAGCCCTGCCCATACACGATTCTGCCTCGCCCATTCCCCTTTTAGCCTCCCCCCTACGGCCCCTAGAGCCCCGGCAAGCCCCCCCCCCTTTAGCCCCGCCCCTTCCGGCTTTAGCCCCGCCCCTTTCGGCTTTAGCCCCGCCCACTCCGCCCTTAGCCCCGCCCACCCCGCCCATTCCCCCTTTAGCCACGCCCATTCCGCCTTCAGCCACGGCCTTTCTCCCTTTAGCCCTGCCCATACACGATTCTGCCTCGCCCATTCCCCTTTGAGCCTCCCCCCTACGGCCCCTAGAGCCCCGGCAAGCCCCCCCCTTTAGCCCCGCCCCTTCCGGCTTTAGCCCCGCCCACTCCGCCCTTAGCCCCGCCCACCCCGCCCTTGGCCCCGCCCATTCCCCCTTTAGCCACGCCCATTCCGCCTTCAGCCACGGCCTTTCCCCCTTTAGCCCTGCCCATACACGATTCTGCCTCGCCCATTCCCCTTTTAGCCTCCCCCCTACGGCCCCTAGAGCCCCGGCAAGCCCCCCCCCCTTAGCCCCGCCCCTTCCGGCTTTAGCCCCGCCCCTTCCGGCTTTAGCCCCGCCCACTCCGCCCTTAGCCCCGCCCACCCCGCCCTTGGCCCCGCCCATTCCCCCTTTAGCCACGCCCATTCCGCCTTCAGCCACGGCCTTTCCCCCTTTAGCCCTGCCCATACACGATTCTGCCTCGCCCATTCCCCTTTTAGCCTCCCCCCTACGGCCCCTAGAGCCCCGGCAAGCCCCCCCCTTTAGCCCCGCCCCTTCCGGCTTTAGCCCCGTTCACTCCGCCCTTAGCCCCGCCCACCCCGCCCTTGGCCCCGCCCATTCCCCCTTTAGCCACGCCCATTCCGCCTACAGCCACGGCCTTTCCCCCTTTAGCCCTGCCCATACACGATTCTGCCTTGCCCATTCCCCTTTTAGCCTCCCCCCTACGGCCCCTAGAGCCCCGGCAAGCCCCCCCCTTTAGCCCCGCCCCTTCCGGCTTTAGCCCCGCCCACTCCGCCCTTAGCCCCGCCCACTCCGCCCTTAGCCCCGCCCACCCCGCCCTTGGCCCCGCCCATTCCCCCTTTAGCCACGCCCATTCCGCCTTCAGCCACGGCCTTTCCCCCTTTAGCCCTGCCCATACACGATTCTGCCTCGCCCATTCCCCTTTTAGCCTCCCCCATATGGCCCCTAGAGCCCCGGAAAGGCCCCCCCCCCTTTAGCCCCGCCCCTTCCGGTTTTAGCCCCGCCCACTCCGCCCTTAGCCCCGCCCACTCCGCCCTTAGCCCCGCCCACCCCGCCCTTGGCCCCGCCCATTCCCCCTTTAGCCACGCCCATTCCGCCTTCAGCCACGGCCTTTCCCCCTTTAGCCCTGCCCATACACCATTCTGCCTCGCCCATTCCCCTTTTAGCCTCCCCCCTACGGCCCGTAGAGCCCCGGCAAGCCCCCCCCTTTAGCCCCGCCCCTTCCGGCTTTAGCCCCGCCCACTCCGGCTTTAGCCCCGCCCACCCCGCCCTTAGCCCCGCCCACTCCGCCCTTAGCCCCGCCCACCCCGCCCTTGGCTCCGCCCATTCCCCCTTTAGCCACGCCCATTCCGCCTTCAGCCACGGCCTTTCCCCCTTTAGCCCTGCCCATACAGGATTCTGCCTCGCCCATTCCCCTTTTAGCCTCTCCCCTACGGCCCCTAGAGCCCCGGCAAGCCCCCCCCTTTAGCCCCGCCCCTTCCGGCTTTAGCCCCGCCCACTCCGCCCTTAGCCCCGCCCACCCCGCCCTTGGCCCCGCCCATTCCCCCTTTAGCCACGCCCATTCCGCCTTCAGCCACGGCCTTTCCCCCTTTAGCCCTGCCCATACACGATTCTGCCTCGCCCATTCCCCTTTTAGCCTCCCCCCTACGGCCCCTAGAGCCCCGGCAAGCCCCCCCCCTTAGCCCCGCCCCTTCCGGCTTTAGCCCCGCCCCTTCCGGCTTTAGCCCCGCCCACTCCGCCCTTAGCCCCGCCCACCCCGCCCTTGGCCCCGCCCATTCCCCCTTTAGCCACGCCCATTCCGCCTTCAGCCACGGCCTTTCCCCCTTTAGCCCTGCCCATACACGATTCTGCCTCGCCCATTCCCCTTTTAGCCTCCCCCCTACGGCCCCTAGAGCCCCGGCAAGCCCCCCCCCCTTTAGCCCCGCCCACTCCGGCTTTAGCCCCGCCCCTTCCGGCTTTAGCCCCGCCCACTCCGCCCTTAGCCCCGCCCACCCCGCCCATTCCCCCTTTAGCCACGCCC
Organism: Corvus hawaiiensis; assembly: GCF_020740725.1. Lineage (NCBI taxonomy): Eukaryota > Metazoa > Chordata > Aves > Passeriformes > Corvidae > Corvus > Corvus hawaiiensis. The sequence goes on from NW_025963384.1 coordinate 46,584, forward strand.
ATTCCGCCTTCAGCCACGGCCTTTCCCCCTTTAGCCCTGCCCATACACGATTCTGCCTCGCCCATTCCCCTTTCAGCCTCCCCCCTACGGCCCCTAGAGCCCCGGCAAGCCCCCCCCCTTTAGCCCCGCCCCTTCCGGCTTTAGCCCCGCCCACTCCGCCCTTAGCCCCGCCCACCCCGCCCTTGGCCCCGCCCATTCCCCCTTTAGCCACGCCCATTCCGCCTTCAGCCACGGCCTTTCCCCCTTTAGCCCTGCCCATACACCATTCTGCCTCGCCCATTCCCCTTTTAGCCTCCCCCCTACGGCCCCTAGAGCCCCGGCAAGCCCCCCCCTTTAGCCCCGCCCCTTCCGGCTTTAGCCCCGCCCACTCCGCCCTTAGCCCCGCCCACCCCGCCCTTGGCCCCGCCCATTCCCCCTTTAGCCACGCCCATTCCGCCTTCAGCCACGGCCTTTCCCCCTTTAGCCCTGCCCATACACCATTCTGCCTCGCCCATTCCCCTTTTAGCCTCCCCCCTACGGCCCCTAGAGCCCCGGCAAGCCCCCCCTTTAGCCCCGCCCCTCCCGGCTTTAGCCCCGCCCCGTCCGGCTTTAGCCCCGCCCACTCCGCCCTTAGCCCCGCCCACCCCGCCCTTGGCCCTGCCCATTCCCCCTTTAGCCACGCCCATTCCGCCTTCAGCCACGGCCTTTCCCCCTTTAGCCCTGCCCATACACGATTCTGCCTCGCCCATTCCCCTTTTAGCCTCCCCCCTACGGCCCCTAGAGCCCCGGCAAGCCCCCCCCTTTAGCCCCGCCCCTTCCGGCTTTAGCCCCGCCCACTCCGCCCTTAGCCCCGCCCACCCCGCCCTTGGCCCCGCCCATTCCCCCTTTAGCCACGCCCATTCCGCCTACAGCCACGGCCTTTCCCCCTTTAGCCCTGCCCATACACGATTCTGCCTTGCCCATTCCCCTTTTAGCCTCCCCCCTACGGCCCCTAGAGCCCCGCAAGCCCCCCCCTTTAGCCCCGCCCCTTCCGGCTTTAGCCCCGCCCACTCCGCCCTTAGCCCCGCCCACTCCGCCCTTAGCCCCGCCCACCCCGCCCTTGGCCCCGCCCATTCCCCCTTTAGCCACGCCCATTCCGCCTTCAGCCACGGCCTTTCCCCCTTTAGCCCTGCCCATACACCATTCTGCCTCGCCCATTCCCCTTTCAGCCTCCCCCCTACGGCCCCTAGAGCCCCGGCAAGCCCCCCCCCTTTAGCCCCGCCCCTTCCGGCTTTAGCCCCGTCGACTCCGCCCTTAGCCCCGCCCACCCCGCCCTTGGCCCCGCCCATTCCCCCTTTAGCCACGCCCATTCCGCCTTCAGCCACGGCCTTTCCCCCTTTAGCCCTGCCCATACACGATTCTGCCTCGCCCATTCCCCTTTTAGCCTCCCCCCTACGGCCCCTAGAGCCCCGGCAAGCCCCCCCCTTTAGCCCCGCCCCTTCCGGCTTTAGCCCCGCCCACCCCGCCCTTGGCCCCGCCCATTCCCCCTTTAGCCACGCCCATTCCGCCTACAGCCACGGCCTTTCCCCCTTTAGCCCTGCCCATACACGATTCTGCCTCGCCCATTCCCCTTTTAGCCTCCCCCCTACGGCCCCTAGAGCCCCGGCAAGCCCCACCCCCTTTAGCCCCGCCCCTTCCGGCTTTAGCCCCGCCCCTTCCGGCTTTAGCCCCGCCCACTCCGCCCTTAGCCCCGCCCACCCCGCCCATTCCCCCTTTAGCCACGCCCATTCCGCCTTCAGCCACGGCCTTTCCCCCTTTAGCCCTGCCCATACACGATTCTGCCTCGCCCATTCCCCTTTTAGCCTCCCCCCTACGGCCCGTAGAGCCCCGGCAAGCCCCCCCCCTTTAGCCCCGCCGCTTCCGGCTTTAGCCCCGCCCCTTCCGGTTTTAGCCCCGCCCACCCCGCCCTTGGCCACCCCGCCCATTCCCCCTTTAGCCACGCCCATTCCGCCTTCAGCCACGGCCTTTCCCCCTTTAGCCCTGCCCATACACGATTCTGCCTCGCCCATTCCCCTTTCAGCCTCCCCCCTACGGCCCCTAGAGCCCCGGCAAGCCCCCCCCTTTAGCCCCGCCCCTTCCGGCTTTAGCCCCGCCCACCCCGCCCTTGGCCCCGCCCATTCCCCCTTTAGCCACGCCCATTCCGCCTTCAGCCACGGCCTTTCCCCCTTTAGCCCTGCCCATACACCATTCTGCCTCGCCCATTCCCCTTTTAGCCTCTCCCCTACGGCCCCTAGAGCCCCGGCAAGCCCCCCCCTTTAGCCCCGCCCCTTCCGGCTTTAGCCCCGCCCACTCCGCCCTTAGCCCCGCCCACCCCGCCCTTGGCCCCGCCCATTCCCCCTTTAGCCACGCCCATTCCGCCTTCAGCCACGGCCTTTCCCCCTTTAGCCCTGCCCATACACGATTCTGCCTTGCCCATTCCCCTTTTAGCCTCCCCCCTACGGCCCCTAGAGCCCCGGCAAGCCCCCCCTTTAGCCCCGCCCCTTCCGGCTTTAGCCCCGCCCCTTCCGGCTTTAGCCCCGCCCACTCCGCCCTTAGCCCCGCCCACCCCGCCCTTGGCCCCGCCCATTCCCCCTTTAGCCACGCCCATTCCGCCTTCAGCCACGGCCTTTCCCCCTTTAGCCCTGCCCATACACGATTCTGCCTCGCCCATTCCCCTTTTAGCCTCCCCCCTACGGCCCCTAGAGCCCCGGCAAGCCCCCCCCTTTAGCCCCGCCCCTTCCGGCTTTAGCCCCGCCCACTCCGCCCTTAGCCCCGCCCACCCCGCCCTTGGCCCCGCCCATTCCCCCTTTAGCCACGCCCATTCCGCCTACAGCCACGGCCTTTCCCCCTTTAGCCCTGCCCATACACGATTCTGCCTTGCCCATTCCCCTTTTAGCCTCCCCCTACGGCCCCTAGAGCCCCGGCAAGCCCCCCCCTTTAGCCCCGCCCCTTCCGGCTTTAGCCCCGCCCACTCCGCCCTTAGCCCCGCCCACTCCGCCCTTAGCCCCGCCCACCCCGCCCTTGGCCCCGCCCATTCCCCCTTTAGCCACGCCCATTCCGCCTTCAGCCACGGCCTTTCCCCCTTTAGCCCTGCCCATACACCATTCTGCCTCGCCCATTCCCCTTTCAGCCTCCCCCCTACGGCCCCTAGAGCCCCGGCAAGCCCCCCCCCTTTAGCCCCGCCCCTTCCGGCTTTAGCCCCGCCCACTCCGCCCTTGGCCCCGCCCACCCCGCCCTTGGCCCCGCCCATTCCCCCTTTAGCCACGCCCATTCCGCCTTCAGCCACGGCCTTTCCCCCTTTAGCCCTGCCCATACACCATTCTGCCTCGCCCATTCCCCTTTTAGCCTCCCCCCTACGGCCCGTAGAGCCCCGGCAAGCCCCCCCCTTTAGCCCCGCCCCTTCCGGCTTTAGCCCCGCCCACTCCGGCTTTAGCCCCGCCCACCCCGCCCTTAGCCCCGCCCACTCCGCCCTTAGCCCCGCCCACCCCGCCCTTGGCTCCGCCCATTCCCCCTTTAGCCACGCCCATTCCGCCTTCAGCCACGGCCTTTCCCCCTTTAGCCCTGCCCATACAGGATTCTGCCTCGCCCATTCCCCTTTTAGCCTCTCCCCTACGGCCCCTAGAGCCCCGGCAAGCCCCCCCCTTTAGCCCCGCCCCTTCCGGCTTTAGCCCCGCCCACTCCGCCCTTAGCCCCGCCCACCCCGCCCTTGGCCCCGCCCATTCCCCCTTTAGCCACGCCCATTCCGCCTTCAGCCACGGCCTTTCCCCCTTTAGCCCTGCCCATACACGATTCTGCCTCGCCCATTCCCCTTTTAGCCTCCCCCCTACGGCCCCTAGAGCCCCGGCAAGCCCCCCCCCTTAGCCCCGCCCCTTCCGGCTTTAGCCCCGCCCCTTCCGGCTTTAGCCCCGCCCACTCCGCCCTTAGCCCCGCCCACCCCGCCCTTGGCCCCGCCCATTCCCCCTTTAGCCACGCCCATTCCGCCTTCAGCCACGGCCTTTCCCCCTTTAGCCCTGCCCATACACGATTCTGCCTCGCCCATTCCCCTTTTAGCCTCCCCCCTACGGCCCCTAGAGCCCCGGCAAGCCCCCCCCCCTTTAGCCCCGCCCCTTCCGGCTTTAGCCCCGCCCCTTTCGGCTTTAGCCCCGCCCACTCCGCCCTTAGCCCCGCCCACCCCGCCCATTCCCCCTTTAGCCACGCCCATTCCGCCTTCAGCCACGGCCTTTCTCCCTTTAGCCCTGCCCATACACGATTCTGCCTCGCCCATTCCCCTTTGAGCCTCCCCCCTACGGCCCCTAGAGCCCCGGCAAGCCCCCCCCTTTAGCCCCGCCCCTTCCGGCTTTAGCCCCGCCCACTCCGCCCTTAGCCCCGCCCACCCCGCCCTTGGCCCCGCCCATTCCCCCTTTAGCCACGCCCATTCCGCCTTCAGCCACGGCCTTTCCCCCTTTAGCCCTGCCCATACACGATTCTGCCTCGCCCATTCCCCTTTTAGCCTCCCCCCTACGGCCCCTAGAGCCCCGGCAAGCCCCCCCCCCTTAGCCCCGCCCCTTCCGGCTTTAGCCCCGCCCCTTCCGGCTTTAGCCCCGCCCACTCCGCCCTTAGCCCCGCCCACCCCGCCCTTGGCCCCGCCCATTCCCCCTTTAGCCACGCCCATTCCGCCTTCAGCCACGGCCTTTCCCCCTTTAGCCCTGCCCATACACGATTCTGCCTCGCCCATTCCCCTTTTAGCCTCCCCCCTACGGCCCCTAGAGCCCCGGCAAGCCCCCCCCTTTAGCCCCGCCCCTTCCGGCTTTAGCCCCGTTCACTCCGCCCTTAGCCCCGCCCACCCCGCCCTTGGCCCCGCCCATTCCCCCTTTAGCCACGCCCATTCCGCCTACAGCCACGGCCTTTCCCCCTTTAGCCCTGCCCATACACGATTCTGCCTTGCCCATTCCCCTTTTAGCCTCCCCCCTACGGCCCCTAGAGCCCCGGCAAGCCCCCCCCTTTAGCCCCGCCCCTTCCGGCTTTAGCCCCGCCCACTCCGCCCTTAGCCCCGCCCACTCCGCCCTTAGCCCCGCCCACCCCGCCCTTGGCCCCGCCCATTCCCCCTTTAGCCACGCCCATTCCGCCTTCAGCCACGGCCTTTCCCCCTTTAGCCCTGCCCATACACGATTCTGCCTCGCCCATTCCCCTTTTAGCCTCCCCCATATGGCCCCTAGAGCCCCGGAAAGGCCCCCCCCCCTTTAGCCCCGCCCCTTCCGGTTTTAGCCCCGCCCACTCCGCCCTTAGCCTTGCCCACTCCGCCCTTAGCCCCGCCCACCCCGCCCTTGGCCCCGCCCATTCCCCCTTTAGCCACGCCCATTCCGCCTACAGCCACGGCCTTTCCCCCTTTAGCCCTGCCCATACACGATTCTGCCTTGCCCATTCCCCTTTTAGCCTCCCCCCTACGGCCCCTAGAGCCCCGGCAAGCCCCCCCCTTTAGCCCCGCCCCTTCCGGCTTTAGCCCCGCCCACTCCGCCCTTAGCCCCGCCCACTCCGCCCTTAGCCCCGCCCACCCCGCCCTTGGCCCCGCCCATTCCCTCTTTAGCCACGCCCATTCCGCCTTCAGCCACGGCCTTTCCCCCTTTAGCCCTGCCCATACACCATTCTGCCTTGCCCATTCCCCTTTCAGCCTCCCCCCTACGGCCCCTAGAGCCCCGGCAAGCCCCCCCCCTTTAGCCCCGCCCCTTCCGGCTTTAGCCCCGCCCCTTCCGGTTTTAGCCCCGCCCACCCCGCACTTGGCCCCGCCCATTCCCCCTTTAGCCACGCCCATTCCGCCTTCAGCCACGGCCTTTCCCCCTTTAGCCCTGCCCATACACGATTCTGCCTCGCCCATTCCCCTTTCAGCCTCCCCCCTACGGCCCCTAGAGCCCCGGCAAGCCCCCCCCTTTAGCCCCGCCCCTTCCGGCTTTAGCCCCGCCCACCCCGCCCTTGGCCCCGCCCATTCCCCCTTTAGCCACGCCCATTCCGCCTTCAGCCACGGCCTTTCCCCCTTTAGCCCTGCCCATACACGATTCTGCCTCGCCCATTCCCCTTTTAGCCTCCCCCCTACGGCCCCTAGAGCCCCGGCAAGCCCCCCCCTTTAGCCCCGCCCCTTCCGGCTTTAGCCCCGCCCACTCCGCCCTTAGCCCCGCCCACCCCGCCCTTGGCCCCGCCCATTCCCCCTTTAGCCACGCCCATTCCGCCTTCAGCCACGGCCTTTCCCCCTTTAGCCCTGCCCATACACGATTCTGCCTCGCCCATTCCCCTTTTAGCCTCCCCCCTACGGCCCCTAGAGCCCCGGCAAGCCCCCCCCCCCCTTTAGCCCCGCCCCTTCCGGTTTTAGCCCCGCCCACTCCGCCCTTAGCCCCGCCCACCCCGCACTTGGCCCCGCCCATTCCCCCTTTAGCCACGCCCATTCCGCCTTCAGCCACGGCCTTTCCCCCTTTAGCCCTGCCCATACACAATTCTGCCTCGCCCATTCCCCTTTCAGCCTCCCCCCTACGGCCCCTAGAGCCCCGGCAAGCCCCCCCCTTTAGCCCCGCCCCTTCCGGCTTTAGCCCCGCCCACTCCGCCCTTAGCCCCGCCCACCCCGCCCTTGGCCCCGCCCATTCCCCCTTTAGCCACGCCCATTCCGCCTTCAGCCACGGCCTTTCCCCCTTTAGCCCTGCCCATACAGGATTCTGCCTCGCCCATTCCCCTTTTAGCCTCTCCCCTACGGCCCCTAGAGCCCCGGCAAGCCCCCCCCTTTAGCCCCGCCCCTTCCGGCTTTAGCCCCGCCCACTCCGCCCTTAGCCCCGCCCACCCCGCCCTTGGCCCCGCCCATTCCCCCTTTAGCCACGCCCATTCCGCCTTCAGCCACGGCCTTTCCCCCTTTAGCCCTGCCCATACACGATTCTGCCTCGCCCATTCCCCTTTTAGCCTCCCCCCTACGGCCCCTAGAGCCCCGGCAAGCCCCCCCCCTTAGCCCCGCCCCTTCCGGCTTTATCCCCGCCCCTTCCGGCTTTAGCCCCGCCCACCCCGCCCTTGGCCCCGCCCATTCCCCCTTTAGCCACGCCCATTCCGCCTTCAGCCACGGCCTTTCCCCCTTTAGCCCTGCCCATACACGATTCTGCCTCGCCCATTCCCCTTTTAGCCTCCCCCCTACGGCCCCTAGAGCCCCGGCAAGCCCCCCCCCCCTTTAGCCCCGCCCCTTCCGGCTTTAGCCCCGCCCCTTCCGGCTTTAGCCCCGCCCACTCCGCCCTTAGCCCCGCCCACCCCGCCCATTCCCCCTTTAGCCACGCCCATTCCGCCTTCAGCCACGGCCTTTCCCCCTTTAGCCCTGCCCATACACGATTCTGCCTCGCCCATTCCCCTTTCAGCCTCCCCCCTACGGCCCCTAGAGCCCCGGCAAGCCCCCCCCTTTAGCCCCGCCCCTTCCGGCTTTAGCCCCGCCCACTCCGCCCTTAGCCCCGCCCACCCCGCCCTTGGCCCCGCCCATTCCCCCTTTAGCCACGCCCATTCCGCCTTCAGCCACGGCCTTTCCCCCTTTAGCCCTGCCCATACACGATTCTGCCTCGCCCATTCCCCTTTTAGCCTCCCCCCTACGGCCCCTAGAGCCCCGGCAAGCCCCCCCCTTTAGCCCCGCCCCTTCCGGCTTTAGCCCCGCCCACTCCGCCCTTAGCCCCGCCCACCCCGCCCTTGGCCCCGCCCATTCCCCCTTTAGCCACGCCCATTCCGCCTTCAGCCACGGCCTTTCCCCCTTTAGCCCTGCCCATACACCATTCTGCCTCGCCCATTCCCCTTTTAGCCTCCCCCCTACGGCCCCTAGAGCCCCGGCAAGCCCCCCCTTTAGCCCCGCCCCTCCCGGCTTTAGCCCCGCCCCGTCCGGCTTTAGCCCCGCCCACTCCGCCCTTAGCCCCGCCCACCCCGCCCTTGGCCCTGCCCATTCCCCCTTTAGCCACGCCCATTCCGCCTTCAGCCACGGCCTTTCCCCCTTTAGCCCTGCCCATACACGATTCTGCCTCGCCCATTCCCCTTTTAGCCTCCCCCCTACGGCCCCTAGAGCCCCGGCAAGCCCCCCCCTTTAGCCCCGCCCCTTCCGGCTTTAGCCCCGCCCAGTCCGCCCTTAGCCCCGCCCACCCCGCCCTTGGCCCCGCCCATTCCCCCTTTAGCCACGCCCATTCCGCCTACAGCCACGGCCTTTCCCCCTTTAGCCCTGCCCATACACGATTCTGCCTTGCCCATTCCCCTTTTAGCCTCCCCCCTACGGCCCCTAGAGCCCCGCAAGCCCCCCCCTTTAGCCCCGCCCCTTCCGGCTTTAGCCCCGCCCACTCCGCCCTTAGCCCCGCCCACTCCGCCCTTAGCCCCGCCCACCCCGCCCTTGGCCCCGCCCATTCCCCCTTTAGCCACGCCCATTCCGCCTTCAGCCACGGCCTTTCCCCCTTTAGCCCTGCCCATACACCATTCTGCCTCGCCCATTCCCCTTTCAGCCTCCCCCCTACGGCCCCTAGAGCCCCGGCAAGCCCCCCCCCTTTAGCCCCGCCCCTTCCGGCTTTAGCCCCGTCGACTCCGCCCTTAGCCCCGCCCACCCCGCCCTTGGCCCCGCCCATTCCCCCTTTAGCCACGCCCATTCCGCCTTCAGCCACGGCCTTTCTCCCTTTAGCCCTGCCCATACACGATTCTGCCTCGCCCATTCCCCTTTTAGCCTCCCCCCTACGGCCCCTAGAGCCCCGGCAAGCCCCCCCCTTTAGCCCCGCCCCTTCCGGCTTTAGCCCCGCCCACCCCGCCCTTGGCCCCGCCCATTCCCCCTTTAGCCACGCCCATTCCGCCTACAGCCACAGCCTTTCCCCCTTTAGCCCTGCCCATACACGATTCTGCCTCGCCCATTCCCCTTTTAGCCTCCCCCCTACGGCCCCTAGAGCCCCGGCAAGCCCCACCCCCTTTAGCCCCGCCCATTCCGGCTTTAGCCCCGCCCCTTCCGGCTTTAGCCCCGCCCACTCCGCCCTTAGCCCCGCCCACCCCGCCCATTCCCCCTTTAGCCACGCCCATTCCGCCTTCAGCCACGGCCTTTCCCCCTTTAGCCCTGCCCATACACGATTCTGCCTCGCCCATTCCCCTTTTAGCCTCCCCCCTACGGCCCGTAGAGCCCCGGCAAGCCCCCCCCCTTTAGCCCCGCCGCTTCCGGCTTTAGCCCCGCCCCTTCCGGTTTTAGCCCCGCCCACCCCGCCCTTGGCCACCCCGCCCATTCCCCCTTTAGCCACGCCCATTCCGCCTTCAGCCACGGCCTTTCCCCCTTTAGCCCTGCCCATACACGATTCTGCCTCGCCCATTCCCCTTTCAGCCTCCCCCCTACGGCCCCTAGAGCCCCGGCAAGCCCCCCCCTTTAGCCCCGCCCCTTCCGGCTTTAGCCCCGCCCACCCCGCCCTTGGCCCCGCCCATTCCCCCTTTAGCCACGCCCATTCCGCCTTCAGCCACGGCCTTTCCCCCTTTAGCCCTGCCCATACACGATTCTGCCTCGCCCATTCCCCTTTTAGCCTCTCCCCTACGGCCCCTAGAGCCCCGGCAAGCCCCCCCTTTAGCCCCGCCCCTTCCGGCTTTAGCCCCGCCCACTCCGCCCTTAGCCCCGCCCACCCCGCCCTTGGCCCCGCCCATTCCCCTTTAGCCACGCCCATTCCGCCTTCAGCCACGGCCTTTCCCCCTTTAGCCCTGCCCATACACCATTCTGCCTCGCCCATTCCCCTTTTAGCCTCCCCCCTACGGCCCCTAGAGCCCCGGCAAGCCCCCCCCCTTAGCCCCGCCCCTTCCGGCTTTAGCCCCGCCCACTCCGCCCTTGGCCCCGCCCACCCCGCCCTTGGCCCCGCCCATTCCCCCTTTAGCCACGCCCATTCCGCCTTCAGCCACGGCCTTTCCCCCTTTAGCCCTGCCCATACACCATTCTGCCTCGCCCATTCCCCTTTTAGCCTCCCCCCTACGGCCCCTAGAGCCCCGGCAAGCCCCCCCCCTTTAGCCCCGGCCCTTCCGGCGTTAGCCCCGCCCCTTCCGGCTTTAGGCCCGCCCACTCCGCCCTTGGCCCCGCCCACCCCGCCCATTCCCCCTTTAGCCACGCCCATTCCGCCTTCAGCCACGGCCTTTCCCCCTTTAGCCCTGCCCATACACGATTCTGCCTCGCCCATTCCCCTTTCAGCCTCCCCCCTACGGCCCCTAGAGCCCCGGCAAGCCCCCCCCCCTTTAGCCCCGCCCCTTCCGGCTTTAGCCCCGCCCACTCCGCCCTTAGCCCCGCCCACCCCGCCCTTGGCCCCGCCCATTCCCCCTTTAGCCACGCCCATTCCGCCTTCAGCCACGGCCTTTCCCCCTTTAGCCCTGCCCATACACCATTCTGCCTCGCCCATTCCCCTTTTAGCCTCCCCCCTACGGCCCCTAGAGCCCCGGCAAGCCCCCCCCTTTAGCCCCGCCCCTTCCGGCTTTAGCCCCGCCCCTTCCGGCTTTAGCCCCGCCCACCCCGCCCTTAGCCCCGCCCACCCCGCCCTTGGCCCCGCCCATTCCCCCTTTAGCCACGCCCATTCCGCCTTCAGCCACGGCCTTTCCCCCTTTAGCCCTGCCCATACACGATTCTGCCTCGCCCATTCCCCTTTTAGCCTCCCCCCTACGGCCCCTAGAGCCCCGGCAAGCCCCCCCCTTTAGCCCCGCCCCTTCCGGCTTTAGCCCCGCCCACTCCGCCCTTAGCCCCGCCCACCCCGCCCTTGGCCCCGCCCATTCCCCCTTTAGCCACGCCCATTCCGCCTTCAGCCACGGCCTTTCCCCCTTTAGCCCTGCCCATACACCATTCTGCCTCGCCCATTCCCCTTTTAGCCTCCCCCCTACGGCCCGTAGAGCCCCGGCAAGCCCCCCCTTTAGCCCCGCCCCTCCCGGCTTTAGCCCCGCCCCTTCCGGCTTTAGCCCCGCCCACTCCGCCCTTAGCCCCGCCCACCCCGCCCTTGGCCCCGCCCATTCCCCCTTTAGCCACGCCCATTCCGCCTACAGCCACGGCCTTTCCCCCTTTAGCCCTGCCCATACACGATTCTGCCTTGCCCATTCCCCTTTTAGCCTCCCCCCTACGGCCCCTAGAGCCCCGCAAGCCCCCCCCCTTTAGCCCCGCCCCTTCCGGCTTTAGCCCCGCCCACTCCGCCCTTAGCCCCGCCCACTCCGCCCTTAGCCCCGCCCACCCCGCCCTTGGCCCCGCCCATTCCCCCTTTAGCCACGCCCATTCCGCCTTCAGCCACGGCCTTTCCCCCTTTAGCCCTGCCCATACACGATTCTGCCTCGCCCATTCCCCTTTTAGCCTCCCCCCTACGGCCCCTAGAGCCCCGGCAAGCCCCCCCCCCTTTAGCCCCGCCCCTTCCGGCTTTAGCCCCGCCCACTCCGCCCTTAGCCCCGCCCACCCCGCCCTTGGCCCCGCCCATTCCCCCTTTAGCCACGCCCATTCCGCCTACAGCCACGGCCTTTCCCCCTTTAGCCCTGCCCATACACGATTCGGCCTTGCCCATTCCCCTTTTAGCCTCCCCCCTACGGCCCCTAGAGCCCCGGCAAGCCCCACCCCCTTTAGCCCCGCCCCTTCCGGCTTTAGCCCCCCCCTTCCGGCTTTAGCCCCGCCCACTCCGCCCTTAGCCCCGCCCACCCCGCCCATTCCCCCTTTAGCCACGCCCATTCCGCCTTCAGCCACGGCCTTTCCCCCTTTAGCCCTGCCCATACACGATTCTGCCTCGCCCATTCCCCTTTTAGCCTCCCCCCTACGGCCCCTAGAGCCCCGGCAAGCCCCCCCCTTTAGCCCCGCCCCTTCCGGCTTTAGCCCCGCCCACTCCGCCCTTAGCCCCGCCCACCCCGCCCTTGGCCCCGCCCACCCCGCCCTTGGCCCCGCCCATTCTCCCTTTAGCCACGCCCATTCCGCCTTCAGCCACGGCCTTTCCCCCTTTAGCCCTGCCCATACACCATTCTGCCTCGCCCATTCCCCTTTCAGCCTCCCCCCTACGGCCCCTAGAGCCCCGGCAAGCCCCCCCCCTTTAGCCCCGCCCCTTCCGGCTTTAGCCCCGCCCACTCCGCCCTTAGCCCCGCCCACCCCGCCCTTGGCCCCGCCCATTCCCCCTTTAGCCACGCCCATTCCGCCTTCAGCCACGGCCTTTCCCCCTTTAGCCCTGCCCATACAGGATTCTGCCTCGCCCATTCCCCTTTTAGCCTCTCCCCTACGGCCCCTAGAGCCCCGGCAAGCCCCCCCCTTTAGCCCCGCCCCTTCCGGCTTTAGCCCCGCCCACTCCGCCCTTAGCCCCGCCCACCCCGCCCTTGGCCCCGCCCATTCCCCCTTTAGCCACGCCCATTCCGCCTTCAGCCACGGCCTTTCCCCCTTTAGCCCTGCCCATACACGATTCTGCCTCGCCCATTCCCCTTTTAGCCTCCCCCCTACGGCCCCTAGAGCCCCGGCAAGCCCCCCCCCTTAGCCCCGCCCCTTCCGGCTTTAGCCCCGCCCCATTCGGCTTTAGCCCCGCCCACTCCGCCATTAGCCCCGCCCACCCCGCCCTTGGCCCCGCCCATTCCCCCTTTAGCCACGCCCATTCCGCCTTCAGCCACGGCCTTTCCCCCTTTAGCCCTGCCCATACACGATTCTGCCTCGCCCATTCCCCTTTTAGCCTCCCCCCTACGGCCCCTAGAGCCCCGGCAAGCCTTCCCCCCCCCCTTTAGCCCCGCCCCTTCCGGCTTTAGCCCCGCCCCTTCCGGCTTTAGCCCCGCCCACTCCGCCCTTAGCCCCGCCCACCCCGCCCATTCCCCCTTTAGCCACGCCCATTCCGCCTTCAGCCACGGCCTTTCCCCCTTTAGCCCTGCCCATACACGATTCTGCCTCGCCCATTCCCCTTTGAGCCTCCCCCCTACGGCCCCTAGAGCCCCGGCAAGCCCCCCCCCCCTTTAGCCCCGCCCCTTCCGGCTTTAGCCCCGCCCCTTCCGGCTTTAGCCCCGCCCACTCCGCCCTTGGCCCCGCCCACCCCGCCCTTGGCCCCGCCCATTCCCCCTTTAGCCACGCCCATTCCGCCTTCAGCCACGGCCTTTCCCCCTTTAGCCCTGCCCATACACCATTCTGCCTCGCCCATTCCCCTTTTAGCCTCCCCCCTACGGCCCCGAGAGCCCCGGCAAGCCCCCCCCCGCATTTAGCCCCGCCCCTTCCGGCTTTAGCCCCGCCCCTTCCGGCTTTAGCCCCGCCCACTCCGCCCTTAGCCCCGCCCACCCCGCCCTTGGCCCCGCCCATTCCCCCTTTAGCCACGCCCATTCCGCCTTCAGCCACGGCCTTTCCCCCTTTAGCCCTGCCCATACACGATTCTGCCTCGCCCATTCCCCTTTTAGCCTCCCCCCTACGGCCCCTAGAGCCCCGGCAAGCCCCCCCCTTTAGCCCCGCCCCTTCCGGTTTTAGCCCCGCCCCTTCCGGCTTTAGCCCCGCCCACTCCGCCCTTAGCCCCGCCCACTCCGCCCTTAGCCCCGTCCACCCTGCCCTTGGCCCCGCCCATTCCCCCTTTAGCCACGCCCATTCCGCCTTCAGCCACGGCCTTTCCCCCTTTAGCCCTGCCCATACACCATTCTGCCTCGCCCATTCCCCTTTTAGCCTCCCCCCTACGGCCCGTAGAGCCCCGGCAAGCCCCCCCCTTTAGCCCCGCCTTTCCCGGCTTTAGCCCCGCCCCTTCCGGCTTTAGCCCCGCCCACTCCGCCCTTATCCCCGCCCACCCCGCCCTTGGCCCCGCCCATTCCCCCTTTAGCCACGCCCATTCCGCCTTCAGCCACGGCCTTTCCCCCTTTAGCCCTGCCCATACACCATTCTGCCTCGCCCATTCCCCTTTCAGCCTCCCCCCTACGGCCCCTAGAGCCCCGGCAAGCCCCCCCCCTTTAGCCCCGCCCCTTCCGGCTTTAGCCCCGCCCACTCCGCCCTTGGCCCCGCCCATTCCCCCTTTAGCCACGCCCATTCCGCCTTCAGCCACGGCCTTTCCCCCTTTAGCCCTGCCCATACACGATTCTGCCTCGCCCATTCCCCTTTTAGCCTCCCCCCTACGGCCCCTAGAGCCCCGGCAAGCCCCCCCCTTTAGCCCCGCCCCTTCCGGCTTTAGCCCCGCCCACTCCGCCTTTAGCCCCGCCCACCCCGCCCTTGGCCCCGCCCATTCCCCCTTTAGCCACGCCCATTCCGCCTTCAGCCACGGCCTTTCCCCCTTTAGCCCTGCCCATACACGATTCTGCCTCGCCCATTCCCCTTTTAGCCTCCCCCCTACGGCCCGTAGAGCCCCGGCAAGCCCCCCCTTTAGCCCCGCCCCTCCCGGCTTTAGCCCCGCCCCTTCCGGCTTTAGCCCCGCCCACTCCGCCCTTAGCCCCGCCCACCCCGCCCTTGGCCCCGCCCATTCCCCCTTTAGCCACGCCCATTCCGCCTTCAGCCACGGCCTTTCCCCCTTTAGCCCTGCCCATACACGATTCTGCCTCGCCCATTCCCCTTTTAGCCTCCCCCCTACGGCCCCTAGAGCCCCGGCAAGCCCCCCCCTTTAGCCCCGCCCCTTCCGCCTTTAGCCCCGCCCACTCCGCCCTTAGCCCCGCCCACCCCGCCCTTGGCCCCGCCCATTCCCCCTTTAGCCACGCCCATTCCGCCTTCAGCCACGGCCTTTCCCCCTTTAGCCCTGCCCATACACGATTCTGCCTTGCCCATTCCCCTTTTAGCCTCCCCCCTACGGCCCCTAGAGCCCCGCAAGCCCCCCCCTTTAGCCCCGCCCCTTCCGGCTTTAGCCCCGCCCACTCCGCCCTTAGCCCCGCCCACTCCGCCCTTAGCCCCGCCCACCCCGCCCTTGGCCCCGCCCATTCCCCCTTTAGCCACGCCCATTCCGCCTTCAGCCACGGCCTTTCCCCCTTTAGCCCTGCCCATACACCATTCTGCCTCGCCCATTCCCCTTTCAGCCTCCCCCCTACGGCCCCTAGAGCCCCGGCAAGCCCCCCCCCTTTAGCCCCGCCCCTTCCGGCTTTAGCCCCGCCCACTCCGCCCTTAGCCCCGCCCACCCCGCCCTTGGCCCCGCCCATTCCCCCTTTAGCCACGCCCATTCCGCCTTCAGCCACGGCCTTTCCCCCTTTAGCCCTGCCCATACACGATTCTGCCTCGCCCATTCCCCTTTTAGCCTCCCCCCTACGGCCCCTAGAGCCCCGGCAAGCCCCCCCTTTAGCCCCGCCCCTTCCGGCTTTAGCCCCGCCCCTTCCGGTTTTAGCCCCGCCCACTCCGCCCTTAGCCCCGCCCACCCCGCCCTTGGCCCCGCCCATTCCCCCTTTAGCCACGCCCATTCCGCCTTCAGCCACGGCCTTTCCCCCTTTAGCCCTGCCCATACACGATTCTGCCTCGCCCATTCCCCTTTCAGCCTCCCCCCTACGGCCCCTAGAGCCCCGGCAAGCCCCCCCCTTTAGCCCCGCCTTTTCCGGCTTTAGCCCCGCCCACCCCGCCCTTGGCCCCGCCCATTCCCCCTTTAGCCACGCCCATTCCGCCTTCAGCCACGGCCTTTCCCCCTTTAGCCCTGTCCATACACGATTCTGCCTCGCCCATTCCCCTTTCAGCCTCCCCCCTACGGCCCCTAGAGCCCCGGCAAGCCCCCCCCTTTAGCCCCGCCTTTTCCGGCTTTAGCCCCGCCCACCCCGCCCTTGGCCCCGCCCATTCCCCCTTTAGCCACGCCCATTCCGCCTTCAGCCACGGCCTTTCCCCCTTTAGCCCTGCCCATACACGATTCTGCCTCGCCCATTCCCCTTTTAGCCTCTCCCCTACGGCCCCTAGAGCCCCGGCAAGCCCCACCCTTTAGCCCCGCCCCTTCCGGCTTTAGCCCCGCCCACTCCGCCCTTAGCCCCGCCCACCCCGCCCTTGGCCCCGCCCATTCCCCCTTTAGCCACGCCCATTCCGCCT
Source organism: Corvus hawaiiensis (assembly GCF_020740725.1). Taxonomy (NCBI): domain Eukaryota; kingdom Metazoa; phylum Chordata; class Aves; order Passeriformes; family Corvidae; genus Corvus; species Corvus hawaiiensis. The sequence goes on from NW_025963384.1 coordinate 62,482, forward strand.
TCAGCCACGGCCTTTCCCCCTTTAGCCCTGCCCATACACGATTCTGCCTCGCCCATTCCCCTTTTAGCCTCCCCCCTACGGCCCCTAGAGCCCCGGCAAGCCCCCCCCCTTAGCCCCGCCCCTTCCGGCTTTAGCCCCGCCCACTCCGCCCTTAGCCCCGCCCACCCCGCCCTTGGCCCCGCCCATTCCCCCTTTAGCCACGCCCATTCCGCCTTCAGCCACGGCCTTTCCCCCTTTAGCCCTGCCCATACACCATTCTGCCTCGCCCATTCCCCTTTTAGCCTCCCCCCTACGGCCCCTAGAGCCCCGGCAAGCCCCACCCCCTTTAGCCCCGCCCCTTCCGGCTTTAGCCCCGCCCCTTCCGGCTTTAGCCCCGCCCACTCCGCCCTTAGCCCCGCCCACCCCGCCCATTCCCCCTTTAGCCACGCCCATTCCGCCTTCAGCCACGGCCTTTCCCCCTTTAGCCCTGCCCATACAGGATTCTGCCTCGCCCATTCCCCTTTTAGCCTCTCCCCTACGGCCCCTAGAGCCCCGGCAAGCCCCCCCCTTTAGCCCCGCCCCTTCCGGCTTTAGCCCCGCCCACTCCGCCCTTAGCCCCGCCCACCCCGCCCTTGGCCCCGCCCATTCCCCCTTTAGCCACGCCCATTCCGCCTTCAGCCACAGCCTTTCCCCCTTTAGCCCTGCCCATACACGATTCTGCCTCGCCCATTCCCCTTTTAGCCTCCCCCCTACGGCCCCTAGAGCCCCGGCAAGCCCCCCCCCCTTTAGCCCCGCCTATTCCGGCTTTAGCCCCGCCCCTTCCGGCTTTAGCCCCGCCCACCCCGCCCTTGGCCCCGCCCATTCCCCCTTTAGCCACGCCCATTCCGCCTTCAGCCACGGCCTTTCCCCCTTTAGCCCTGCCCATACACGATTCTGCCTCGCCCATTCCCCTTTTAGCCTCTCCCCTACGGCCCCTAGAGCCCCGGCAAGCCCCCCCCCGTTAGCCCCGCCCCTTCCGGCTTTAGCCCCGCCCACTCCGCCCTTAGCCCCGCCCACTCCGCCCTTGGCCCCGCCCATTCCCCCTTTAGCCACGCCCATTCCGCCTTCAGCCACGGCCTTTCCCCCTTTAGCCCTGCCCATACACGATTCTGCCTCGCCCATTCCCCTTTTAGCCTCCCCCCTACGGCCCCTAGAGCCCCGGCAAGCCCCACCCCCTTTAGCCCCGCCCCTTCCGGCTTTAGCCCCGCCCCTTCCGGCTTTAGCCCCGCCCACTCCGCCCTTAGCCCCGCCCACCCCGCCCATTCCCCCTTTAGCCACGCCCATTCCGCCTTCAGCCACGGCCTTTCCCCCTTTAGCCCTGCCCATACACGATTCTGCCTCGCCCATTCCCCTTTTAGCCTCTCCCCTACGGCCCCTAGAGCCCCGGCAAGCCCCCCCCTTTAGCCCCGCCCCTTCCGGCTTTAGCCCCGCCCACTCCGCCCTTAGCCCCGCCCACCCCGCACTTGGCCCCGCCCATTCCCCCTTTAGCCACGCCCATTCCGCCTTCAGCCACGGCCTTTCCCCCTTTAGCCCTGCCCATACACGATTCTGCCTCGCCCATTCCCCTTTTAGCCTCCCCCCTACGGCCCCTAGAGCCCCGGCAAGCCCCCCCCCTTTAGCCCCGCCCCTTCCGGCTTTAGCCCCGCCCACTCCGCCCTTAGCCCCGCCCACCCCGCCCTTGGCCCCGCCCATTCCCCCTTTAGCCACGCCCATTCCGCCTTCAGCCACGGCCTTTCCCCCTTTAGCCCTGCCCATACACGATTCTGCCTCGCCCATTCCCCTTTTAGCCTCTCCCCTACGGCCCCTAGAGCCCCGGCAAGCCCCCCCCCCCTTTAGCCCCGCCCCTTCCGGCTTTAGCCCCGCCCACTCCGCCCTTAGCCCCGCCCACCCCGCCCTTGGCCCCGCCCATTCCCCCTTTAGCCACGCCCATTCCGCCTTCAGCCACGGCCTTTCCCCCTTTAGCCCTGCCCATACACGATTCTGCCTCGCCCATTCCCCTTTTAGCCTCCCCCCTACGGCCCCTAGAGCCCCGGCAAGCCCCACCCCCTTTAGCCCCGCCCCTTCCGGCTTTAGCCCCGCCCCTTCCGGCTTTAGCCCCGCCCACTCCGCCCTTAGCCCCGCCCACCCCGCCCATTCCCCCTTTAGCCACGCCCATTCCGCCTTCAGCCACGGCCTTTCCCCCTTTAGCCCTGCCCATACACCATTCTGCCTCGCCCATTCCCCTTTTAGCCTCTCCCCTACGGCCCCTAGAGCCCCGGCAAGCCCCCCCCTTTAGCCCCGCCCCTTCCGGCTTTAGCCCCGCCCACTCCGCCCTTAGCCCCGCCCACCCCGCCCTTGGCCCCGCCCATTCCCCCTTTAGCCACGCCCATTCCGCCTTCAGCCACAGCCTTTCCCCCTTTAGCCCTGCCCATACACGATTCTGCCTCGCCCATTCCCCTTTTAGCCTCCCCCCTACGGCCCCTAGAGCCCCGGCAAGCCTCCCCCTTAGCCCCGCCCCTTCCGGCTTTAGCCCCGCCCCTTCCGGCTTTAGCCCCGCCCACTCCGCCCTTAGCCCCGCCCACCCCGCCCTTGGCCCCGCCCATTCCCCCTTTAGCCACGCCCATTCCGCCTTCAGCCACGGCCTTTCCCCCTTTAGCCCTGCCCATACACGATTCTGCCTCGCCCATTCCCCTTTTAGCCTCCCCCCTACGGCCCCTAGAGCCCCGGCAAGCCCCCCCCCCTTTAGCCCCGCCCCTTCCGGCTTTAGCCCCGCCCCTTCCGGCTTTAGCCCCGCCCACTCCGCCCTTAGCCCCGCCCACCCCGCCCATTCCCCCTTTAGCCACGCCCATTCCGCCTTCAGCCACGGCCTTTCCCCCTTTAGCCCTGCCCATACACGATTCTGCCTCGCCCATTCCCCTTTGAGCCTCCCCCCTACGGCCCCTAGAGCCCCGGCAAGCCCCCCCCTTTAGCCCCGCCCCTTCCGGCTTTAGCCCCGTCCACTCCGCCCTTAGCCCCGCCCACCCCGCCCTTGGCCCCGCCCATTTTCCCTTTAGCCACGCCCATTCCGCCTTCAGCCACGGCCTTTCCCCCTTTAGCCCTGCCCATACAGGATTCTGCCTCGCCCATTCCCCTTTTAGCCTCTCCCCTACGGCCCCTAGAGCCCCGGCAAGCCCCCCCCTTTAGCCCCGCCCCTTCCGGCTTTAGCCCCGCCCACTCCGCCCTTACCCCCGCCCACTCCGCCCTTAGCCCCGCCCACCCCGCCCTTGGCCCCGCCCATTCCCCCTTTAGCCACGCCCATTCCGCCTTCAGCCACGGCCTTTCCCCCTTTAGCCCTGCCCATACACCATTCTGCCTCGCCCATTCCCCTTTCAGCCTCCCCCCTACGGCCCCTAGAGCCCCGGCAAGCCCCCCCCCCTTTAGCCCCGCCCCTTCCGGCTTTAGCCCCGCCCACTCCGCCCTTAGCCCCGCCCACCCCGCCCTTGGCCCCGCCCATTCCCCCTTTAGCCACGCCCATTCCGCCTTCAGCCACGGCCTTTCCCCCTTTAGCCCTGCCCATACACCATTCTGCCTCGCCCATTCCCCTTTTAGCCTCTCCCCTACGGCCCCTAGAGCCCCGGCAGGCCCCCCCCTTTAGCCCCGGCCCTTCCGGCTTTAGCCCCGCCCACTCCGCCCTTAGCCCCGCCCACCCCGCCCTTGGCCCCGCCCATTCCCCCTTTAGCCACGCCCATTCCGCCTTCAGCCACGGCCTTTCCCCCTTTAGCCCTGCCCATACACGATTCTGCCTCGCCCATTCCCCTTTTAGCCTCTCCCCTACGGCCCCTAGAGCCCCGGCAAGCCCCCCCCTTTAGCCCCGCCCCTTCCGGCTTTAGCCCCGCCCCTTCCGGCTTTAGCCCCGCCCACTCCGCCCTTAGCCCCGCCCACCCCGCCCTTGGCCCCGCCCATTCCCCCTTTAGCCACGCCCATTCCGCCTTCAGCCACGGCCTTTCCCCCTTTAGCCCTGCCCATACACCATTCTGCCTCGCCCATTCCCCTTTTAGCCTCCCCCCTACGGCCCCTAGAGCCCCGGCAAGCCCCCCCCTTTAGCCCCGCCCCTTCCGGCTTTAGCCCCGCCCACTCCGCCCTTAGCCCCGCCCACTCCGCCCTTAGCCCCGCCCACCCCGCCCTTGGCCCCGCCCATTCCCCCTTTAGCCACGCCCATTCCGCCTTCAGCCACGGCCTTTCCCCCTTTAGCCCTGCCCATACACCATTCTGCCTCGCCCATTCCCCTTTTAGCCTCCCCCCTACGGCCCCTAGAGCCCCGGCAAGCCCCCCCCCTTTAGCCCCGCCCCTTCCGGCTTTAGCCCCGCCCACCCCGCCCTTGGCCCCGCCCATTCCCCCTTTAGCCACGCCCATTCCGCCTTCAGCCACGGCCTTTCCCCCTTTAGCCCTGCCCATACACGATTCTGCCTCGCCCATTCCCCTTTTAGCCTCCCCCCTACGGCCCCTAGAGCCCCGGCAAGCCCCCCCCTTTAGCCCCGCCCCTTCCGGCTTTAGCCCCGCCCACTCCGCCCTTAGCCCCGCCCACCCCGCCCTTGGCCCCGCCCATTCCCCCTTTAGCCACGCCCATTCCGCCTTCAGCCACGGCCTTTCCCCCTTTAGCCCTGCCCATACACGATTCTGCCTCGCCCATTCCCCTTTTAGCCTCTCCCCTACGGCCCCTAGAGCCCCGGCAAGCCCCCCCCTTTAGCCCCGCCCCTTCCGGCTTTAGCCCCGCCCACTCCGCCCTTAGCCCCGCCCACCCCGCCCTTGGCCCCGCCCATTCCCCCTTTAGCCACGCCCATTCCGCCTTCAGCCACGGCCTTTCCCCCTTTAGCCCTGCCCATACACGATTCTGCCTCGCCCATTCCCCTTTTAGCCTCCCCCCTACGGCCCCTAGAGCCCCGGCAAGCCCCCCCCCCTTTAGCCCCGCCCCTTCCGGCTTTAGCCCCGCCCACTCCGCCCTTAGCCCCGCCCACCCCGCCCTTGGCCCCGCCCATTCCCCCTTTAGCCACGCCCATTCCGCCTTCAGCCACAGCCTTTCCCCCTTTAGCCCTGCCCATACACGATTCTGCCTCGCCCATTCCCCTTTTAGCCTCTCCCCTACGGCCCCTAGAGCCCCGGCAGGCCCCCCCCTTTAGCCCCGCCCCTTCCGGCTTTAGCCCCGCCCACTCCGCCCTTAGCCCCGCCCACCCCGCCCTTGGCCCCGCCCATTCCCCCTTTAGCCACGCCCATTCCGCCTTCAGCCACGGCCTTTCCCCCTTTAGCCCTGCCCATACACCATTCTGCCTCGCCCATTCCCCTTTTAGCCTCCCCCCTACGGCCCCTAGAGCCCCGGCAAGCCCCCCCCCTTTAGCCCCGGCCCTTCCGGCGTTAGCCCCGCCCCTTCCGGCTTTAGGCCCGCCCACTCCGCCCTTGGCCCCGCCCACCCCGCCCATTCCCCCTTTAGCCACGCCCATTCCGCCTTCAGCCACGGCCTTTCCCCCTTTAGCCCTGCCCATACACGATTCTGCCTCGCCCATTCCCCTTTTAGCCTCCCCCCTACGGCCCCGAGAGCCCCGGCAAGCCCCCCCCGCATTTAGCCCCGCCCCTTCCGGCTTTAGCCCCGCCCCTTCCGGCTTTAGCCCCGCCCACTCCGCCCTTAGCCCCGCCCACCCCGCCCTTGGCCCCGCCCATTCCCCCTTTAGCCACGCCCATTCCGCCTTCAGCCACGGCCTTTCCCCCTTTAGCCCTGCCCATACACCATTCTGCCTCGCCCATTCCCCTTTTAGCCTCCCCCCTACGGCCCCTAGAGCCCCGGCAAGCCCCCCCCTTTAGCCCCGCCCCTTCCGGCTTTAGCCCCGCCCACTCCGCCCTTAGCCCCGCCCACTCCGCCCTTAGCCCCGCCCACCCTGCCCTTGGCCCCGCCCATTCCCCCTTTAGCCACGCCCATTCCGCCTTCAGCCACGGCCTTTCCCCCTTTAGCCCTGCCCATACACCATTCTGCCTCGCCCATTCCCCTTTTAGCCTCCCCCCTACGGCCCGTAGAGCCCCGGCAAGCCCCCCCCTTTAGCCCCGCCCCTCCCGGCTTTAGCCCCGCCCCTTCCGCCTTTAGCCCCGCCCACTCCGCCCTTAGCCCCGCCCACCCCGCCCTTGGCCCCGCCCATTCCCCCTTTAGCCACGCCCATTCCGCCTTCAGCCACGGCCTTTCCCCCTTTAGCCCTGCCCATACACGATTCTGCCTCGCCCATTCCCCTTTCAGCCTCCCCCCTACGGCCCCTAGAGCCCCGGCAAGCCCCCCCCCTTTAGCCCCGCCCCTTCCGGCTTTAGCCCCGCCCACTCCGCCCTTGGCCCCGCCCATTCCCCCTTTAGCCACGCCCATTCCGCCTTCAGCCACGGCCTTTCCCCCTTTAGCCCTGCCCATACAGGATTCTGCCTCGCCCATTCCCCTTTTAGCCTCCCCCCTACGGCCCCTAGAGCCCCGGCAAGCCCCCCCCTTTAGCCCCGCCCCTTCCGGCTTTAGCCCCGCCCACTCCGCCCTTAGCCCCGCCCACCCCGCCCTTGGCCCCGCCCATTCCCCCTTTAGCCACGCCCATTCCGCCTTCAGCCACGGCCTTTCCCCCTTTAGCCCTGCCCATACACCATTCTGCCTCGCCCATTCCCCTTTTAGCCTCCCCCCTACGGCCCCTAGAGCCCCGGCAAGCCCCCCCCTTTAGCCCCGCCCCTTCCGGCTTTAGCCCCGCCCACTCCGCCCTTAGCCCCGCCCACCCCGCCCTTGGCCCCGCCCATTCCCCCTTTAGCCACGCCCATTCCGCCTTCAGCCACGGCCTTTCCCCCTTTAGCCCTGCCCATACACGATTCTGCCTCGCCCATTCCCCTTTTAGCCTCCCCCCTACGGCCCGTAGAGCCCCGGCAAGCCCCCCCCTTTAGCCCCGCCCCTTCCGGCTTTAGCCCCGCCCCTTCCGGTTTTAGCCCCGCCCACTCCGCCCTTAGCCCCGCCCACCCCGCCCTTGGCCCCGCCCATTCCCCCTTTAGCCACGCCCATTCCGCCTTCAGCCACGGCCTTTCCCCCTTTAGCCCTGCCCATACACGATTCTGCCTCGCCCATTCCCCTTTCAGCCTCCCCCCTACGGCCCCTAGAGCCCCGGCAAGCCCCCCCCTTTAGCCCCGCCCCTTCCGGCTTTAGCCCCGCCCACCCCGCCCTTGGCCCCGCCCATTCCCCCTTTAGCCACGCCCATTCCGCCTTCAGCCACGGCCTTTCCCCCTTTAGCCCTGCCCATACACCATTCTGCCTCGCCCATTCCCCTTTTAGCCTCTCCCCTACGGCCCCTAGAGCCCCGGCAAGCCCCCCCCTTTAGCCCCGCCCCTTCCGGCTTTAGCCCCGCCCACTCCGCCCTTAGCCCCGCCCACCCCGCCCTTGGCCCCGCCCATTCCCCCTTTAGCCACGCCCATTCCGCCTTCAGCCACGGCCTTTCCCCCTTTAGCCCTGCCCATACACGATTCTGCCTTGCCCATTCCCCTTTTAGCCTCCCCCCTACGGCCCGTAGAGCCCCGGCAAGCCCCCCCCTTTAGCCCCGCCCCTTCCGGCTTTAGCCCCGCCCCTTCCGGCTTTAGCCCCGCCCACTCCGCCCTTAGCCCCGCCCACCCCGCCCTTGGCCCCGCCCATTCCCCCTTTAGCCACGCCCATTCCGCCTTCAGCCACGGCCTTTCCCCCTTTAGCCCTGCCCATACACGATTCTGCCTCGCCCATTCCCCTTTTAGCCTCTCCCCTACGGCCCCTAGAGCCCCGGCAGGCCCCCCCCTTTAGCCCCGCCCCTTCCGGCTTTAGCCCCGCCCACTCCGCCCTTAGCCCCGCCCACCCCGCCCTTGGCCCCGCCCATTCCCCCTTTAGCCACGCCCATTCCGCCTTCAGCCACGGCCTTTCCCCCTTTAGCCCTGCCCATACACGATTCTGCCTCGCCCATTCCCCTTTTAGCCTCCCCCCTACGGCCCCTAGAGCCCCGGCAAGCCCCCCCCCCTTTAGCCCCGCCCCTTCCGGCTTTAGCCCCGCCCACTCCGCCCTTAGCCCCGCCCACCCCGCCCTTGGCCCCGCCCATTCCCCCTTTAGCCACGCCCATTCCGCCTTCAGCCACGGCCTTTCCCCCTTTAGCCCTGCCCATACACGATTCTGCCTCGCCCATTCCCCTTTTAGCCTCTCCCCTACGGCCCCTAGAGCCCCGGCAGGCCCCCCCCTTTAGCCCCGCCCCTTCCGGCTTTAGCCCCGCCCACTCCGCCCTTAGCCCCGCCCACCCCGCCCTTGGCCCCGCCCATTCCCCCTTTAGCCACGCCCATTCCGCCTTCAGCCACGGCCTTTCCCCCTTTAGCCCTGCCCATACACCATTCTGCCTCGCCCATTCCCCTTTTAGCCTCCCCCCTACGGCCCCTAGAGCCCCGGCAAGCCCCCCCCCTTTAGCCCCGGCCCTTCCGGCGTTAGCCCCGCCCCTTCCGGCTTTAGGCCCGCCCACTCCGCCCTTGGCCCCGCCCACCCCGCCCATTCCCCCTTTAGCCACGCCCATTCCGCCTTCAGCCACGGCCTTTCCCCCTTTAGCCCTGCCCATACACGATTCTGCCTCGCCCATTCCCCTTTTAGCCTCCCCCCTACGGCCCCGAGAGCCCCGGCAAGCCCCCCCCGCATTTAGCCCCGCCCCTTCCGGCTTTAGCCCCGCCCCTTCCGGCTTTAGCCCCGCCCACTCCGCCCTTAGCCCCGCCCACCCCGCCCTTGGCCCCGCCCATTCCCCCTTTAGCCACGCCCATTCCGCCTTCAGCCACGGCCTTTCCCCCTTTAGCCCTGCCCATACACCATTCTGCCTCGCCCATTCCCCTTTTAGCCTCCCCCCTACGGCCCCTAGAGCCCCGGCAAGCCCCCCCCTTTAGCCCCGCCCCTTCCGGCTTTAGCCCCGCCCACTCCGCCCTTAGCCCCGCCCACTCCGCCATTAGCCCCGCCCACCCTGCCCTTGGCCCCGCCCATTCCCCCTTTAGCCACGCCCATTCCGCCTTCAGCCACGGCCTTTCCCCCTTTAGCCCTGCCCATACACCATTCTGCCTCGCCCATTCCCCTTTTAGCCTCCCCCCTACGGCCCGTAGAGCCCCGGCAAGCCCCCCCCTTTAGCCCCGCCCCTCCCGGCTTTAGCCCCGCCCCTTCCGCCTTTAGCCCCGCCCACTCCGCCCTTAGCCCCGCCCACCCCGCCCTTGGCCCCGCCCATTCCCCCTTTAGCCACGCCCATTCCGCCTTCAGCCACGGCCTTTCCCCCTTTAGCCCTGCCCATACACGATTCTGCCTCGCCCATTCCCCTTTCAGCCTCCCCCCTACGGCCCCTAGAGCCCCGGCAAGCCCCCCCCCTTTAGCCCCGCCCCTTCCGGCTTTAGCCCCGCCCACTCCGCCCTTGGCCCCGCCCATTCCCCCTTTAGCCACGCCCATTCCGCCTTCAGCCACGGCCTTTCCCCCTTTAGCCCTGCCCATACAGGATTCTGCCTCGCCCATTCCCCTTTTAGCCTCCCCCCTACGGCCCCTAGAGCCCCGGCAAGCCCCCCCCCTTTAGCCCCGCCCCTTCCGGCTTTAGCCCCGCCCACTCCGCCCTTAGCCCCGCCCACCCCGCCCTTGGCCCCGCCCATTCCCCCTTTAGCCACGCCCATTCCGCCTTCAGCCACGGCCTTTCCCCCTTTAGCCCTGCCCATACACCATTCTGCCTCGCCCATTCCCCTTTTAGCCTCCCCCCTACGGCCCCTAGAGCCCCGGCAAGCCCCCCCCTTTAGCCCCGCCCCTTCCGGCTTTAGCCCCGCCCACTCCGCCCTTAGCCCCGCCCACCCCGCCCTTGGCCCCGCCCACCCTGCCCTTGGCCCCGCCCATTCCCCCTTTAGCCACGCCCATTCCGCCTTCAGCCACGGCCTTTCCCCCTTTAGCCCTGCCCATACACCATTCTGCCTCGCCCATTCCCCTTTTAGCCTCCCCCCTACGGCCCGTAGAGCCCCGGCAAGCCCCCCCCTTTAGCCCCGCCTTTCCCGACTTTAGCCCCGCCCCTTCCGGCTTTAGCCCCGCCCACTCCGCCCTTAGCCCCGCCCACCCCGCCCTTGGCCCCGCCCATTCCCCCTTTAGCCACGCCCATTCCGCCTTCAGCCACGGCCTTTCCCCCTTTAGCCCTGCCCATACACCATTCTGCCTCGCCCATTCCCCTTTTAGCCTCCCCCCTACGGCCCCTAGAGCCCCGGCAAGCCCCCCCCCTTTAGCCCCGCCCCTTCCGGCTTTAGCCCCGCCCACTCCGCCCTTAGCCCCGCCCACCCCGCCCTTGGCCCCGCCCATTCCCCCTTTAGCCACGCCCATTCCGCCTTCAGCCACGGCCTTTCCCCCTTTAGCCCTGCCCATACACGATTCTGCCTCGCCCATTCCCCTTTTAGCCTCCCCCCTACGGCCCGTAGAGCCCCGGCAAGCCCCCCCCTTTAGCCCCGCCCCTTCCGGCTTTAGCCCCGCCCACCCCGCCCTTGGCCCCGCCCATTCCCCCTTTAGCCACGCCCATTCCGCCTTCAGCCACGGCCTTTCCCCCTTTAGCCCTGCCCATACACCATTCTGCCTCGCCCATTCCCCTTTTAGCCTCTCCCCTACGGCCCCTAGAGCCCCGGCAAGCCCCCCCCTTTAGCCCCGCCCCTTCCGGCTTTAGCCCCGCCCACTCCGCCCTTAGCCCCGCCCACCCCGCCCTTGGCCCCGCCCATTCCCCCTTTAGCCACGCCCATTCCGCCTTCAGCCACGGCCTTTCCCCCTTTAGCCCTGCCCATACACGATTCTGCCTTGCCCATTCCCCTTTTAGCCTCCCCCCTACGGCCCCTAGAGCCCCGGCAAGCCCCCCCTTTAGCCCCGCCCCTTCCGGCTTTAGCCCCGCCCCTTCCGGCTTTAGCCCCGCCCACTCCGCCCTTAGCCCCGCCCACCCCGCCCTTGGCCCCGCCCATTCCCCCTTTAGCCACGCCCATTCCGCCTTCAGCCACGGCCTTTCCCCCTTTAGCCCTGCCCATACACGATTCTGCCTCGCCCATTCCCCTTTTAGCCTCCCCCCTACGGCCCCTAGAGCCCCGGCAGGCCCCCCCCTTTAGCCCCGCCCCTTCCGGCTTTAGCCCCGTTCACTCCGCCCTTAGCCCCGCCCACCCCGCCCTTGGCCCCGCCCATTCCCCCTTTAGCCACGCCCATTCCGCCTTCAGCCACGGCCTTTCCCCCTTTAGCCCTGCCCATACACGATTCTGCCTCGCCCATTCCCCTTTTAGCCTCCCCCCTACGGCCCCTAGAGCCCCGGCAAGCCCCCCCCCCTTTAGCCCCCGCCCCTTCCGGCTTTAGCCCCGCCCACTCCGCCCTTAGCCCCGCCCACCCCGCCCTTGGCCCCGCCCATTCCCCCTTTAGCCACGCCCATTCCGCCTTCAGCCACGGCCTTTCCCCCTTTAGCCCTGCCCATACACGATTCTGCCTCGCCCATTCCCCTTTTAGCCTCTCCCCTACGGCCCCTAGAGCCCCGGCAGGCCCCCCCCTTTAGCCCCGCCCCTTCCGGCTTTAGCCCCGCCCACTCCGCCCTTAGCCCCGCCCACCCCGCCCTTGGCCCCGCCCATTCCCCCTTTAGCCACGCCCATTCCGCCTTCAGCCACGGCCTTTCCCCCTTTAGCCCTGCCCATACACCATTCTGCCTCGCCCATTCCCCTTTTAGCCTCCCCCCTACGGCCCCTAGAGCCCCGGCAAGCCCCCCCCCTTTAGCCCCGGCCTTTCCGGCGTTAGCCCCGCCCCTTCCGGCTTTAGGCCCGCCCACTCCGCCCTTGGCCCCGCCCACCCCGCCCATTCCCCCTTTAGCCACGCCCATTCCGCCTTCAGCCACGGCCTTTCCCCCTTTAGCCCTGCCCATACACGATTCTGCCTCGCCCATTCCCCTTTTAGCCTCCCCCCTACGGCCCCGAGAGCCCCGGCAAGCCCCCCCCGCATTTAGCCCCGCCCCTTCCGGCTTTAGCCCCGCCCCTTCCGGCTTTAGCCCCGCCCACTCCGCCCTTAGCCCCGCCCACCCCGCCCTTGGCCCCGCCCATTCCCCCTTTAGCCACGCCCATTCCGCCTTCAGCCACGGCCTTTCCCCCTTTAGCCCTGCCCATACACCATTCTGCCTCGCCCATTCCCCTTTTAGCCTCCCCCCTACGGCCCCTAGAGCCCCGGCAAGCCCCCCCCTTTAGCCCCGCCCCTTCCGGCTTTAGCCCCGCCCACTCCGCCCTTAGCCCCGCCCACTCCGCCCTTAGCCCCGCCCACCCTGCCCTTGGCCCCGCCCATTCCCCCTTTAGCCACGCCCATTCCGCCTTCAGCCACGGCCTTTCCCCCTTTAGCCCTGCCCATACACCATTCTGCCTCGCCCATTCCCCTTTTAGCCTCCCCCCTACGGCCCGTAGAGCCCCGGCAAGCCCCCCCCTTTAGCCCCGCCCCTCCCGGCTTTAGCCCCGCCCCTTCCGCCTTTAGCCCCGCCCACTCCGCCCTTAGCCCCGCCCACCCCGCCCTTGGCCCCGCCCATTCCCCCTTTAGCCACGCCCATTCCGCCTTCAGCCACGGCCTTTCCCCCTTTAGCCCTGCCCATACACGATTCTGCCTCGCCCATTCCCCTTTCAGCCTCCCCCCTACGGCCCCTAGAGCCCCGGCAAGCCCCCCCCCTTTAGCCCCGCCCCTTCCGGCTTTAGCCCCGCCCACTCCGCCCTTGGCCCCGCCCATTCCCCCTTTAGCCACGCCCATTCCGCCTTCAGCCACGGCCTTTCCCCCTTTAGCCCTGCCCATACACCATTCTGCCTCGCCCATTCCCCTTTTAGCCTCCCCCCTACGGCCCCTAGAGCCCCGGCAAGCCCCCCCCTTTAGCCCCGCCCCTTCCGGCTTTAGCCCCGCCCACTCCGCCCTTAGCCCCGCCCACCCCGCCCTTGGCCCCGCCCATTCCCCCTTTAGCCACGCCCATTCCGCCTTCAGCCACGGCCCTTCCCCCTTTAGCCCTGCCCATACACCATTCTGCCTCGCCCATTCCCCTTTTAGCCTCCCCCCTACGGCCCCTAGAGCCCCGGCAAGCCCCCCCCCTTTAGCCCCGCCCCTTCCGGCTTTAGCCCCGCCCACTCCGCCCTTGGCCCCGCCCACCCCGCCCTTGGCCCCGCCCACCCTGCCCTTGGCCCCGCCCATTCCCCCTTTAGCCACGCCCATTCCGCCTTCAGCCACGGCCTTTCCCCCTTTAGCCCTGCCCATACACCATTCTGCCTCGCCCATTCCCCTTTTAGCCTCCCCCCTACGGCCCGTAGAGCCCCGGCAAGCCCCCCCCTTTAGCCCCGCCTTTCCCGGCTTTAGCCCCGCCCCTTCCGGTTTTAGCCCCGCCCACTCCGCCCTTAGCCCCGCCCACCCCGCCCTTGGCCCCGCCCATTTTCCCTTTAGCCACGCCCATTCCGCCTTCAGCCACGGCCTTTCCCCCTTTAGCCCTGCCCATACACGATTCTGCCTCGCCCATTCCCCTTTCAGCCTCCCCCCTACGGCCCCTAGAGCCCCGGCAAGCCCCCCCCTTTAGCCCCGCCCCTTCCGGCTTTAGCCCCGCCCACCCCGCCCTTGGCCCCGCCCATTCCCCCTTTAGCCACGCCCATTCCGCCTTCAGCCACGGCCTTTCCCCCTTTAGCCCTGCCCATACACGATTCTGCCTTGCCCATTCCCCTTTTAGCCTCCCCCTACGGCCCCTAGAGCCCCGGCAAGCCCCCCCCTTTAGCCCCGCCCCTTCCGGCTTTAGCCCCGCCCACTCCGCCCTTAGCCCCGCCCACTCCGCCCTTAGCCCCGCCCACCCCGCCCTTGGCCCCGCCCATTCCCCCTTTAGCCACGCCCATTCCGCCTTCAGCCACGGCCTTTCCCCCTTTAGCCCTGCCCATACACGATTCTGCCTTGCCCATTCCCCTTTTAGCCTCCCCCTACGGCCCCTAGAGCCCCGGCAAGCCCCCCCCTTTAGCCCCGCCCCTTCCGGCTTTAGCCCCGCCCACTCCGCCCTTAGCCCCGCCCACTCCGCCCTTAGCCCCGCCCACCCCGCCCTTGGCCCCGCCCATTCCCCCTTTAGCCACGCCCATTCCGCCTTCAGCCACGGCCTTTCCCCCTTTAGCCCTGCCCATACACCATTCTGCCTCGCCCATTCCCCTTTCAGCCTCCCCCCTACGGCCCCTAGAGCCCCGGCAAGCCCCCCCCTTTAGCCCCGCCCCTTCCGGCTTTAGCCCCGCCCACTCCGCCCTTAGCCCCGCCCACCCCGCCCTTGGCCCCGCCCATTCCCCCTTTAGCCACGCCCATTCCGCCTTCAGCCACGGCCTTTCCCCCTTTAGCCCTGCCCATACACCATTCTGCCTCGCCCATTCCCCTTTTAGCCTCCCCCCTACGGCCCGTAGAGCCCCGGCAAGCCCCCCCCTTTAGCCCCGCCCCTTCCGGCTTTAGCCCCGCCCACTCCGGCTTTAGCCCCGCCCACCCCGCCCTTAGCCCCGCCCACTCCGCCCTTAGCCCCGCCCACCCCGCCCTTGGCTCCGCCCATTCCCCCTTTAGCCACGCCCATTCCGCCTTCAGCCACGGCCTTTCCCCCTTTAGCCCTGCCCATACAGGATTCTGCCTCGCCCATTCCCCTTTTAGCCTCTCCCCTACGGCCCCTAGAGCCCCGGCAAGCCCCCCCCTTTAGCCCCGCCCCTTCCGGCTTTAGACCCGCCCACTCCGCCCTTAGCCCCGCCCACCCCGCCCTTGGCCCCGCCCATTCCCCCTTTAGCCACGCCCATTCCGCCTTCAGCCACGGCCTTTCCCCCTTTAGCCCTGCCCATACACGATTCTGCCTCGCCCATTCCCCTTTTAGCCTCCCCCCTACGGCCCCTAGAGCCCCGGCAAGCCCCCCCCCTTAGCCCCGCCCCTTCCGGCTTTAGCCCCGCCCCTTCCGGCTTTAGCCCCGCCCACTCCGCCCTTAGCCCCGCCCACCCCGCCCTTGGCCCCGCCCATTCCCCCTTTAGCCACGCCCATTCCGCCTTCAGCCACGGCCTTTCCCCCTTTAGCCCTGCCCATACACGATTCTGCCTCGCCCATTCCCCTTTTAGCCTCCCCCCTACGGCCCCTAGAGCCCCGGCAAGCCCCCCCCCCTTTAGCCCCGCCCCTTCCGGCTTTAGCCCCGCCCCTTTCGGCTTTAGCCCCGCCCACTCCGCCCTTAGCCCCGCCCACCCCGCCCATTCCCCCTTTAGCCACGCCCATTCCGCCTTCAGCCACGGCCTTTCTCCCTTTAGCCCTGCCCATACACGATTCTGCCTCGCCCATTCCCCTTTGAGCCTCCCCCCTACGGCCCCTAGAGCCCCGGCAAGCCCCCCCCTTTAGCCCCGCCCCTTCCGGCTTTAGCCCCGCCCACTCCGCCCTTAGCCCCGCCCACCCCGCCCTTGGCCCCGCCCATTCCCCCTTTAGCCACGCCCATTCCGCCTTCAGCCACGGCCTTTCCCCCTTTAGCCCTGCCCATACACGATTCTGCCTCGCCCATTCCCCTTTTAGCCTCCCCCCTACGGCCCCTAGAGCCCCGGCAAGCCCCCCCCCCTTTAGCCCCGCCCCTTCCGGCTTTAGCCCCGCCCCTTCCGGCTTTAGCCCCGCCCACTCCGCCCTTAGCCCCGCCCACCCCGCCCTTGGCCCCGCCCATTCCCCCTTTAGCCACGCCCATTCCGCCTTCAGCCACGGCCTTTCCCCCTTTAGCCCTGCCCATACACCATTCTGCCTCGCCCATTCCCCTTTTAGCCTCCCCCCTACGGCCCCTAGAGCCCCGGCAAGCCCCCCCCTTTAGCCCCGCCCCTTCCGGCTTTAGCCCCGTTCACTCCGCCCTTAGCCCCGCCCACCCCGCCCTTGGCCCCGCCCATTCCCCCTTTAGCCACGCCCATTCCGCCTACAGCCACGGCCTTTCCCCCTTTAGCCCTGCCCATACACGATTCTGCCTTGCCCATTCCCCTTTTAGCCTCCCCCCTACGGCCCCTAGAGCCCCGGCAAGCCCCCCCCTTTAGCCCCGCCCCTTCCGGCTTTAGCCCCGCCCACTCCGCCCTTAGCCCCGCCCACTCCGCCCTTAGCCCCGCCCACCCCGCCCTTGGCCCCGCCCATTCCCCCTTTAGCCACGCCCATTCCGCCTTCAGCCACGGCCTTTCCCCCTTTAGCCCTGCCCATACACCATTCTGCCTCGCCCATTCCCCTTTCAGCCTCCCCCCTACGGCCCCTAGAGCCCCGGCAAGCCCCCCCCTTTAGCCCCGCCCCTTCCGGCTTTAGCCCCGCCCACTCCGCCCTTAGCCCCGCCCACCCCGCCCTTGGCCCCGCCCATTCCCCCTTTAGCCACGCCCATTCCGCCTTCAGCCACGGCCTTTCCCCCTTTAGCCCTGCCCATACACGATTCTGCCTCGCCCATTCCCCTTTTAGCCTCCCCCCTATGGCCCCTAGAGCCCCGGCAAGGCCCCCCCCCCCTTTAGCCCCGCCCCTTCCGGTTTTAGCCCCGCCCACTCCGCCCTTAGCCCCGCCCACTCCGCCCTTAGCCCCGCCCACCCCGCCCTTGGCCCCGCCCATTCCCCCTTTAGCCACGCCCATTCCGCCTACAGCCACGGCCTTTCCCCCTTTAGCCCTGCCCATACACGATTCTGCCTTGCCCATTCCCCTTTTAGCCTCCCCCCTACGGCCCCTAGAGCCCCGGCAAGCCCCCCCCTTTAGCCCCGCCCCTTCCGGCTTTAGCCCCGCCCACTCCGCCCTTAGCCCCGCCCACTCCGCCCTTAGCCCCGCCCACCCCGCCCTTGGCCCCGCCCATTCCCTCTTTAGCCACGCCCATTCCGCCTTCAGCCACGGCCTTTCCCCCTTTAGCCCTGCCCATACACCATTCTGCCTTGCCCATTCCCCTTTCAGCCTCCCCCCTACGGCCCCTAGAGCCCCGGCAAGCCCCCCCCCTTTAGCCCCGCCCCTTCCGGCTTTAGCCCCGCCCCTTCCGGTTTTAGCCCCGCCCACCCCGCACTTGGCCCCGCCCATTCCCCCTTTAGCCACGCCCATTCCGCCTTCAGCCACGGCCTTTCCCCCTTTAGCCCTGCCCATACACGATTCTGCCTCGCCCATTCCCCTTTCAGCCTCCCCCCTACGGCCCCTAGAGCCCCGGCAAGCCCCCCCCTTTAGCCCCGCCCCTTCCGGCTTTAGCCCCGCCCACCCCGCCCTTGGCCCCGCCCATTCCCCCTTTAGCCACGCCCATTCCGCCTTCAGCCACGGCCTTTCCCCCTTTAGCCCTGCCCATACACGATTCTGCCTCGCCCATTCCCCTTTTAGCCTCCCCCCTACGGCCCCTAGAGCCCCGGCAAGCCCCCCCCTTTAGCCCCGCCCCTTCCGGCTTTAGCCCCGCCCACTCCGCCCTTAGCCCCGCCCACCCCGCCCTTGGCCCCGCCCATTCCCCCTTTAGCCACGCCCATTCCGCCTTCAGCCACGGCCTTTCCCCCTTTAGCCCTGCCCATACACGATTCTGCCTCGCCCATTCCCCTTTTAGCCTCCCCCCTACGGCCCCTAGAGCCCCGGCAAGCCCCCCCCCCCTTTAGCCCCGCCCCTTCCGGTTTTAGCCCCGCCCACTCCGCCCTTAGCCCCGCCCACCCCGCCCTTGGCCCCGCCCATTCCCCCTTTAGCCACGCCCATTCCGCCTTCAGCCACGGCCTTTCCCCCTTTAGCCCTGCCCATACACGATTCTGCCTCGCCCATTCCCCTTTCAGCCTCCCCCCTACGGCCCCTAGAGCCCCGGCAAGCCCCCCCCTTTAGCCCCGCCCCTTCCGGCTTTAGCCCCGCCCACTCCGCCCTTAGCCCCGCCCGCCCCGCCCTTGGCCCCGCCCATTCCCCCTTTAGCCACGCCCATTCCGCCTTCAGCCACGGCCTTTCCCCCTTTAGCCCTGCCCATACAGGATTCTGCCTCGCCCATTCCCCTTTTAGCCTCTCCCCTACGGCCCCTAGAGCCCCGGCAAGACCCCCCCTTTAGCCCCGCCCCTTCCGGCTTTAGCCCCGCCCACTCCGCCCTTAGCCCCGCCCACCCCGCCCTTGGCCCCGCCCATTCCCCCTTTAGCCACGCCCATTCCGCCTTCAGCCACGGCCTTTCCCCCTTTAGCCCTGCCCATACACGATTCTGCCTCGCCCATTCCCCTTTTAGCCTCCCCCCTACGGCCCCTAGAGCCCCGGCAAGCCCCCCCCCTTAGCCCCGCCCCTTCCGGCTTTATCCCCGCCCCTTCCGGCTTTAGCCCCGCCCACCCCGCCCTTGGCCCCGCCCATTCCCCCTTTAGCCACGCCCATTCCGCCTTCAGCCACGGCCTTTCCCCCTTTAGCCCTGCCCATACACGATTCTGCCTCGCCCATTCCCCTTTTAGCCTCCCCCCTACGGCCCCTAGAGCCCCGGCAAGCCCCCCCCCCTTTAGCCCCGCCCCTTCCGGCTTTAGCCCCGCCCCTTCCGGCTTTAGCCCCGCCCACTCCGCCCTTAGCCCCGCCCACCCCGCCCATTCCCCCTTTAGCCACGCCCATTCCGCCTTCAGCCACGGCCTTTCCCCCTTTAGCCCTGCCCATACACGATTCTGCCTCGCCCATTCCCCTTTCAGCCTCCCCCCTACGGCCCCTAGAGCCCCGGCAAGCCCCCCCCCTTTAGCCCCGCCCCTTCCGGCTTTAGCCCCGCCCACTCCGCCCTTAGCCCCGCCCACCCCGCCCTTGGCCCTGCCCATTCCCCCTTTAGCCACGCCCATTCCGCCTTCAGCCACGGCCTTTCCCCCTTTAGCCCTGCCCATACACGATTCTGCCTCGCCCATTCCCCTTTTAGCCTCCCCCCTACGGCCCCTAGAGCCCCGGCAAGCCCCCCCCTTTAGCCCCGCCCCTTCCGGCTTTAGCCCCGCCCACTCCGCCCTTAGCCCCGCCCACCCCGCCCTTGGCCCCGCCCATTCCCCCTTTAGCCACGCCCATTCCGCCTTCAGCCACGGCCTTTCCCCCTTTAGCCCTGCCCATACACCATTCTGCCTCGCCCATTCCCCTTTTAGCCTCCCCCCTACGGCCCCTAGAGCCCCGGCAAGCCCCCCCTTTAGCCCCGCCCCTCCCGGCTTTAGCCCCGCCCCGTCCGGCTTTAGCCCCGCCCACTCCGCCCTTAGCCCCGCCCACCCCGCCCTTGGCCCTGCCCATTCCCCCTTTAGCCACGCCCATTCCGCCTTCAGCCACGGCCTTTCCCCCTTTAGCCCTGCCCATACACGATTCTGCCTCGCCCATTCCCCTTTTAGCCTCCCCCCTACGGCCCCTAGAGCCCCGGCAAGCCCCCCCCTTTAGCCCCGCCCCTTCCGGCTTTAGCCCCGCCCACTCCGCCCTTAGCCCCGCCCACCCCGCCCTTGGCCCCGCCCATTCCCCCTTTAGCCACGCCCATTCCGCCTACAGCCACGGCCTTTCCCCCTTTAGCCCTGCCCATACACGATTCTGCCTTGCCCATTCCCCTTTTAGCCTCCCCCCTACGGCCCCTAGAGCCCCGCAAGCCCCCCCCTTTAGCCCCGCCCCTTCCGGCTTTAGCCCCGCCCACTCCGCCCTTAGCCCCGCCCACTCCGCCCTTAGCCCCGCCCACCCCGCCCTTGGCCCCGCCCATTCCCCCTTTAGCCACGCCCATTCCGCCTTCAGCCACGGCCTTTCCCCCTTTAGCCCTGCCCATACACCATTCTGCCTCGCCCATTCCCCTTTCAGCCTCCCCCCTACGGCCCCTAGAGCCCCGGCAAGCCCCCCCCCTTTAGCCCCGCCCCTTCCGGCTTTAGCCTCGTCGACTCCGCCCTTAGCCCCGCCCACCCCGCCCTTGGCCCCGCCCATTCCCCCTTTAGCCACGCCCATTCCGCCTTCAGCCACGGCCTTTCCCCCTTTAGCCCTGCCCATACACGATTCTGCCTCGCCCATTCCCCTTTTAGCCTCCCCCCTACGGCCCCTAGAGCCCCGGCAAGCCCCCCCCTTTAGCCCCGCCCCTTCCGGCTTTAGCCCCGCCCACCCCGCCCTTGGCCCCGCCCATTCCCCCTTTAGCCACGCCCATTCCGCCTACAGCCACGGCCTTTCCCCCTTTAGCCCTGCCCATACACGATTCTGCCTCGCCCATTCCCCTTTTAGCCTCCCCCCTACGGCCCCTAGAGCCCCGGCAAGCCCCACCCCCTTTAGCCCCGCCCCTTCCGGCTTTAGCCCCGCCCCTTCCGGCTTTAGCCCCGCCCACTCCGCCCTTAGCCCCGCCCACCCCGCCCATTCCCCCTTTAGCCACGCCCATTCCGCCTTCAGCCACGGCCTTTCCCCCTTTAGCCCTGCCCATACACGATTCTGCCTCGCCCATTCCCCTTTTAGCCTCCCCCCTACGGCCCGTAGAGCCCCGGCAAGCCCCCCCCCTTTAGCCCCGCCGCTTCCGGCTTTAGCCCCGCCCCTTCCGGTTTTAGCCCCGCCCACCCCGCCCTTGGACACCCCGCCCATTCCCCCTTTAGCCACGCCCATTCCGCCTTCAGCCACGGCCTTTCCCCCTTTAGCCCTGCCCATACACGATTCTGCCTCGCCCATTCCCCTTTCAGCCTCCCCCCTACGGCCCCTAGAGCCCCGGCAAGCCCCCCCCTTTAGCCCCGCCCCTTCCGGCTTTAGCCCCGCCCACCCCGCCCTTGGCCCCGCCCATTCCCCCTTTAGCCACGCCCATTCCGCCTTCAGCCACGGCCTTTCCCCCTTTAGCCCTGCCCATACACCATTCTGCCTCGCCCATTCCCCTTTTAGCCTCTCCCCTACGGCCCCTAGAGCCCCGGCAAGCCCCCCCCTTTAGCCCCGCCCCTTCCGGCTTTAGCCCCGCCCACTCCGCCCTTAGCCCCGCCCACCCCGCCCTTGGCCCCGCCCATTCCCCCTTTAGCCACGCCCATTCCGCCTTCAGCCACGGCCTTTCCCCCTTTAGCCCTGCCCATACACGATTCTGCCTTGCCCATTCCCCTTTTAGCCTCCCCCCTACGGCCCCTAGAGCCCCGGCAAGCCCCCCCTTTAGCCCCGCCCCTTCCGGCTTTAGCCCCGCCCCTTCCGGCTTTAGCCCCGCCCACTCCGCCCTTAGCCCCGCCCACCCCGCCCTTGGCCCCGCCCATTCCCCCTTTAGCCACGCCCATTCCGCCTTCAGCCACGGCCTTTCCCCCTTTAGCCCTGCCCATACACGATTCTGCCTCGCCCATTCCCCTTTTAGCCTCCCCCCTACGGCCCCTAGAGCCCCGGCAAGCCCCCCCCTTTAGCCCCGCCCCTTCCGGCTTTAGCCCCGCCCACTCCGCCCTTAGCCCCGCCCACCCCGCCCTTGGCCCCGCCCATTCCCCCTTTAGCCACGCCCATTCCGCCTACAGCCACGGCCTTTCCCCCTTTAGCCCTGCCCATACACGATTCTGCCTTGCCCATTCCCCTTTTAGCCTCCCCCTACGGCCCCTAGAGCCCCGGCAAGCCCCCCCCTTTAGCCCCGCCCCTTCCGGCTTTAGCCCCGCCCACTCCGCCCTTAGCCCCGCCCACTCCGCCCTTAGCCCCGCCCACCCCGCCCTTGGCCCCGCCCATTCCCCCTTTAGCCACGCCCATTCCGCCTTCAGCCACGGCCTTTCCCCCTTTAGCCCTG
Source organism: Corvus hawaiiensis (assembly GCF_020740725.1). NCBI lineage: Eukaryota > Metazoa > Chordata > Aves > Passeriformes > Corvidae > Corvus > Corvus hawaiiensis. The sequence continues at coordinate 84,114 of NW_025963384.1, forward strand.
CCCATACACCATTCTGCCTCGCCCATTCCCCTTTCAGCCTCCCCCCTACGGCCCCTAGAGCCCCGGCAAGCCCCCCCCCTTTAGCCCCGCCCCTTCCGGCTTTAGCCCCGCCCACTCCGCCCTTAGCCCCGCCCACCCCGCCCTTGGCCCCGCCCATTCCCCCTTTAGCCACGCCCATTCCGCCTTCAGCCACGGCCTTTCCCCCTTTAGCCCTGCCCATACACCATTCTGCCTCGCCCATTCCCCTTTTAGCCTCCCCCCTACGGCCCGTAGAGCCCCGGCAAGCCCCCCCCTTTAGCCCCGCCCCTTCCGGCTTTAGCCCCGCCCACTCCGGCTTTAGCCCCGCCCACCCCGCCCTTAGCCCCGCCCACTCCGCCCTTAGCCCCGCCCACCCCGCCCTTGGCTCCGCCCATTCCCCCTTTAGCCACGCCCATTCCGCCTTCAGCCACGGCCTTTCCCCCTTTAGCCCTGCCCATACAGGATTCTGCCTCGCCCATTCCCCTTTTAGCCTCTCCCCTACGGCCCCTAGAGCCCCGGCAAGCCCCCCCCTTTAGCCCCGCCCCTTCCGGCTTTAGCCCCGCCCACTCCGCCCTTAGCCCCGCCCACCCCGCCCTTGGCCCCGCCCATTCCCCCTTTAGCCACGCCCATTCCGCCTTCAGCCACGGCCTTTCCCCCTTTAGCCCTGCCCATACACCATTCTGCCTCGCCCATTCCCCTTTTAGCCTCCCCCCTACGGCCCCTAGAGCCCCGGCAAGCCCCCCCCCTTAGCCCCGCCCCTTCCGGCTTTAGCCCCGCCCCTTCCGGCTTTAGCCCCGCCCACTCCGCCCTTAGCCCCGCCCACCCCGCCCTTGGCCCCGCCCATTCCCCCTTTAGCCACGCCCATTCCGCCTTCAGCCACGGCCTTTCCCCCTTTAGCCCTGCCCATACACGATTCTGCCTCGCCCATTCCCCTTTTAGCCTCCCCCCTACGGCCCCTAGAGCCCCGGCAAGCCCCCCCCCCTTTAGCCCCGCCCCTTCCGGCTTTAGCCCCGCCCCTTTCGGCTTTAGCCCCGCCCACTCCGCCCTTAGCCCCGCCCACCCCGCCCTTGGCCCCGCCCATTCCCCCTTTAGCCACGCCCATTCCGCCTTCAGCCACGGCCTTTCTCCCTTTAGCCCTGCCCATACACGATTCTGCCTCGCCCATTCCCCTTTGAGCCTCCCCCCTACGGCCCCTAGAGCCCCGGCAAGCCCCCCCCTTTAGCCCCGCCCCTTCCGGCTTTAGCCCCGCCCACTCCGCCCTTAGCCCCGCCCACCCCGCCCTTGGCCCCGCCCATTCCCCCTTTAGCCACGCCCATTCCGCCTTCAGCCACGGCCTTTCCCCCTTTAGCCCTGCCCATACACGATTCTGCCTCGCCCATTCCCCTTTTAGCCTCCCCCCTACGGCCCCTAGAGCCCCGGCAAGCCCCCCCCCCTTAGCCCCGCCCCTTCCGGCTTTAGCCCCGCCCCTTCCGGATTTAGCCCCGCCCACTCCGCCCTTAGCCCCGCCCACCCCGCCCTTGGCCCCGCCCATTCCCCCTTTAGCCACGCCCATTCCGCCTTCAGCCACGGCCTTTCCCCCTTTAGCCCTGCCCATACACGATTCTGCCTCGCCCATTCCCCTTTTAGCCTCCCCCCTACGGCCCCTAGAGCCCCGGCAAGCCCCCCCCTTTAGCCCCGCCCCTTCCGGCTTTAGCCCCGTTCACTCCGCCCTTAGCCCCGCCCACCCCGCCCTTGGCCCCGCCCATTCCCCCTTTAGCCACGCCCATTCCGCCTACAGCCACGGCCTTTCCCCCTTTAGCCCTGCCCATACACGATTCTGCCTTGCCCATTCCCCTTTTAGCCTCCCCCCTACGGCCCCTAGAGCCCCGGCAAGCCCCCCCCTTTAGCCCCGCCCCTTCCGGCTTTAGCCCCGCCCACTCCGCCCTTAGCCCCGCCCACTCCGCCCTTAGCCCCGCCCACCCCGCCCTTGGCCCCGCCCATTCCCCCTTTAGCCACGCCCATTCCGCCTTCAGCCACGGCCTTTCCCCCTTTAGCCCTGCCCATACACCATTCTGCCTCGCCCATTCCCCTTTCAGCCTCCCCCCTACGGCCCCTAGAGCCCCGGCAAGCCCCCCCCTTTAGCCCCGCCCCTTCCGGCTTTAGCCCCGCCCACTCCGCCCTTAGCCCCGCCCACCCCGCCCTTGGCCCCGCCCATTCCCTCTTTAGCCACGCCCATTCCGCCTTCAGCCACGGCCTTTCCCCCTTTAGCCCTGCCCATACACCATTCTGCCTTGCCCATTCCCCTTTCAGCCTCCCCCCTACGGCCCCTAGAGCCCCGGCAAGCCCCCCCCCTTTAGCCCCGCCCCTTCCGGCTTTAGCCCCGCCCCTTCCGGTTTTAGCCCCGCCCACCCCGCACTTGGCCCCGCCCATTCCCCCTTTAGCCACGCCCATTCCGCCTTCAGCCACGGCCTTTCCCCCTTTAGCCCTGCCCATACACGATTCTGCCTCGCCCATTCCCCTTTCAGCCTCCCCCCTACGGCCCCTAGAGCCCCGGCAAGCCCCCCCCTTTAGCCCCGCCCCTTCCGGCTTTAGCCCCGCCCACCCCGCCCTTGGCCCCGCCCATTCCCCCTTTAGCCACGCCCATTCCGCCTTCAGCCACGGCCTTTCCCCCTTTAGCCCTGCCCATACACGATTCTGCCTCGCCCATTCCCCTTTTAGCCTCCCCCCTACGGCCCCTAGAGCCCCGGCAAGCCCCCCCCTTTAGCCCCGCCCCTTCCGGCTTTAGCCCCGCCCACTCCGCCCTTAGCCCCGCCCACCCCGCCCTTGGCCCCGCCCATTCCCCCTTTAGCCACGCCCATTCCGCCTTCAGCCACGGCCTTTCCCCCTTTAGCCCTGCCCATACACGATTCTGCCTCGCCCATTCCCCTTTTAGCCTCCCCCCTACGGCCCCTAGAGCCCCGGCAAGCCCCCCCCCCCCTTTAGCCCCGCCCCTTCCGGTTTTAGCCCCGCCCACTCCGCCCTTAGCCCCGCCCACCCCGCCCTTGGCCCCGCCCATTCCCCCTTTAGCCACGCCCATTCCGCCTTCAGCCACGGCCTTTCCCCCTTTAGCCCTGCCCATACACGATTCTGCCTCGCCCATTCCCCTTTCAGCCTCCCCCCTACGGCCCCTAGAGCCCCGGCAAGCCCCCCCCTTTAGCCCCGCCCCTTCCGGCTTTAGCCCCGCCCACTCCGCCCTTAGCCCCGCCCACCCCGCCCTTGGCCCCGCCCATTCCCCCTTTAGCCACGCCCATTCCGCCTTCAGCCACGGCCTTTCCCCCTTTAGCCCTGCCCATACAGGATTCTGCCTCGCCCATTCCCCTTTTAGCCTCTCCCCTACGGCCCCTAGAGCCCCGGCAAGCCCCCCCCTTTAGCCCCGCCCCTTCCGGCTTTAGCCCCGCCCACTCCGCCCTTAGCCCCGCCCACCCCGCCCTTGGCCCCGCCCATTTTTCCTTTAGCCACGCCCATTCCGCCTTCAGCCACGGCCTTTCCCCCTTTAGCCCTGCCCATACACGATTCTGCCTCGCCCATTCCCCTTTTAGCCTCCCCCCTACGGCCCCTAGAGCCCCGGCAAGCCCCCCCCCTTAGCCCCGCCCCTTCCGGCTTTATCCCCGCCCCTTCCGGCTTTAGCCCCGCCCACCCCGCCCTTGGCCCCGCCCATTCCCCCTTTAGCCACGCCCATTCCGCCTTCAGCCACGGCCTTTCCCCCTTTAGCCCTGCCCATACACGATTCTGCCTCGCCCATTCCCCTTTTAGCCTCCCCCCTACGGCCCCTAGAGCCCCGGCAAGCCCCCCCCCCCCTTTAGCCCCGCCCCTTCCGGCTTTAGCCCCGCCCCTTCCGGCTTTAGCCCCGCCCACTCCGCCCTTAGCCCCGCCCACCCCTCCCATTCCCCCTTTAGCCACGCCCATTCCGCCTTCAGCCACGGCCTTTCCCCCTTTAGCCCTGCCCATACACGATTCTGCCTCGCCCATTCCCCTTTCAGCCTCCCCCCTACGGCCCCTAGAGCCCCGGCAAGCCCCCCCCCTTTAGCCCCGCCCCTTCCGGCTTTAGCCCCGCCCACTCCGCCCTTAGCCCCGCCCACCCCGCCCTTGGCCCCGCCCATTCCCCCTTTAGCCACGCCCATTCCGCCTTCAGCCACGGCCTTTCCCCCTTTAGCCCTGCCCATACACGATTCTGCCTCGCCCATTCCCCTTTTAGCCTCTCCCCTACGGCCCCTAGAGCCCCGGCAAGCCCCCCCCTTTAGCCCCGCCCCTTCCGGCTTTAGCCCCGCCCACTCCGCCCTTAGCCCCGCCCACCCCGCCCTTGGCCCCGCCCATTCCCCCTTTAGCCACGCCCATTCCGCCTTCAGCCACGGCCTTTCCCCCTTTAGCCCTGCCCATACACCATTCTGCCTCGCCCATTCCCCTTTTAGCCTCCCCCCTACGGCCCCTAGAGCCCCGGCAAGCCCCCCCTTTAGCCCCGCCCCTCCCGGCTTTAGCCCCGCCCCGTCCGGCTTTAGCCCCGCCCACTCCGCCCTTAGCCCCGCCCACCCCGCCCTTGGCCCTGCCCATTCCCCCTTTAGCCACGCCCATTCCGCCTTCAGCCACGGCCTTTCCCCCTTTAGCCCTGCCCATACACGATTCTGCCTCGCCCATTCCCCTTTTAGCCTCCCCCCTACGGCCCCTAGAGCCCCGGCAAGCCCCCCCCTTTAGCCCCGCCCCTTCCGGCTTTAGCCCCGCCCACTCCGCCCTTAGCCCCGCCCACCCCGCCCTTGGCCCCGCCCATTCCCCCTTTAGCCACGCCCATTCCGCCTACAGCCACGGCCTTTCCCCCTTTAGCCCTGCCCATACACGATTCTGCCTTGCCCATTCCCCTTTTAGCCTCCCCCCTACGGCCCCTAGAGCCCCGCAAGCCCCCCCCTTTAGCCCCGCCCCTTCCGGCTTTAGCCCCGCCCACTCCGCCCTTAGCCCCGCCCACTCCGCCCTTAGCCCCGCCCACCCCGCCCTTGGCCCCGCCCATTCCCCCTTTAGCCACGCCCATTCCGCCTTCAGCCACGGCCTTTCCCCCTTTAGCCCTGCCCATACACCATTCTGCCTCGCCCATTCCCCTTTCAGCCTCCCCCCTACGGCCCCTAGAGCCCCGGCAAGCCCCCCCCCTTTAGCCCCGCCCCTTCCGGCTTTAGCCCCGTCGACTCCGCCCTTAGCCCCGCCCACCCCGCCCTTGGCCCCGCCCATTCCCCCTTTAGCCACGCCCATTCCGCCTTCAGCCACGGCCTTTCCCCCTTTAGCCCTGCCCATACACGATTCTGCCTCGCCCATTCCCCTTTTAGCCTCCCCCCTACGGCCCCTAGAGCCCCGGCAAGCCCCCCCCTTTAGCCCCGCCCCTTCCGGCTTTAGCCCCGCCCACCCCGCCCTTGGCCCCGCCCATTCCCCCTTTAGCCACGCCCATTCCGCCTACAGCCACGGCCTTTCCCCCTTTAGCCCTGCCCATACACGATTCTGCCTCGCCCATTCCCCTTTTAGCCTCCCCCCTACGGCCCCTAGAGCCCCGGCAAGCCCCACCCCCTTTAGCCCCGCCCCTTCCGGCTTTAGCCCCGCCCCTTCCGGCTTTAGCCCCGCCCACTCCGCCCTTAGCCCCGCCCACCCCGCCCATTCCCCCTTTAGCCACGCCCATTCCGCCTTCAGCCACGGCCTTTCCCCCTTTAGCCCTGCCCATACACGATTCTGCCTCGCCCATTCCCCTTTTAGCCTCCCCCCTACGGCCCGTAGAGCCCCGGCAAGCCCCCCCCCTTTAGCCCCGCCGCTTCCGGCTTTAGCCCCGCCCCTTCCGGTTTTAGCCCCGCCCACCCCGCCCTTGGCCACCCCGCCCATTCCCCCTTTAGCCACGCCCATTCCGCCTTCAGCCACGGCCTTTCCCCCTTTAGCCCTGCCCATACACGATTCTGCCTCGCCCATTCCCCTTTCAGCCTCCCCCCTACGGCCCCTAGAGCCCCGGCAAGCCCCCCCCTTTAGCCCCGCCCCTTCCGGCTTTAGCCCCGCCCACCCCGCCCTTGGCCCCGCCCATTCCCCCTTTAGCCACGCCCATTCCGCCTTCAGCCACGGCCTTTCCCCCTTTAGCCCTGCCCATACACGATTCTGCCTCGCCCATTCCCCTTTTAGCCTCTCCCCTACGGCCCCTAGAGCCCCGGCAAGCCCCCCCTTTAGCCCCGCCCCTTCCGGCTTTAGCCCCGCCCACTCCGCCCTTAGCCCCGCCCACCCCGCCCTTGGCCCCGCCCATTCCCCCTTTAGCCACGCCCATTCCGCCTTCAGCCACGGCCTTTCCCCCTTTAGCCCTGCCCATACACCATTCTGCCTCGCCCATTCCCCTTTTAGCCTCCCCCCTACGGCCCCTAGAGCCCCGGCAAGCCCCCCCCCTTAGCCCCGCCCCTTCCGGCTTTAGCCCCGCCCACTCCGCCCTTGGCCCCGCCCACCCCGCCCTTGGCCCCGCCCATTCCCCCTTTAGCCACGCCCATTCCGCCTTCAGCCACGGCCTTTCCCCCTTTAGCCCTGCCCATACACCATTCTGCCTCGCCCATTCCCCTTTTAGCCTCCCCCCTACGGCCCCTAGAGCCCCGGCAAGCCCCCCCCCTTTAGCCCCGGCCCTTCCGGCGTTAGCCCCGCCCCTTCCGGCTTTAGGCCCGCCCACTCCGCCCTTGGCCCCGCCCACCCCGCCCATTCCCCCTTTAGCCACGCCCATTCCGCCTTCAGCCACGGCCTTTCCCCCTTTAGCCCTGCCCATACACGATTCTGCCTCGCCCATTCCCCTTTGAGCCTCCCCCCTACGGCCCCTAGAGCCCCGGCAAGCCCCCCCCCCCTTTAGCCCCGCCCCTTCCGGCTTTAGCCCCCCCTTCCGGCTTTAGCCCCGCCCACTCCGCCCTTAGCCCCGCCCACCCCGCCCATTCCCCCTTTAGCCACGCCCATTCCGCCTTCAGCCACGGCCTTTCCCCCTTTAGCCCTGCCCATACACGATTCTGCCTCGCCCATTCCCCTTTTAGCCTCCCCCCTACGGCCCCTAGAGCCCCGGCAAGCCCCCCCCTTTAGCCCCGCCCCTTCCGGCTTTAGCCCCGCCCACTCCGCCCTTAGCCCCGCCCACCCCGCCCTTGGCCCCGCCCACCCCGCCCTTGGCCCCGCCCATTCTCCCTTTAGCCACGCCCATTCCGCCTTCAGCCACGGCCTTTCCCCCTTTAGCCCTGCCCATACACCATTCTGCCTCGCCCATTCCCCTTTCAGCCTCCCCCCTACGGCCCCTAGAGCCCCGGCAAGCCCCCCCCCTTTAGCCCCGCCCCTTCCGGCTTTAGCCCCGCCCACTCCGCCCTTAGCCCCGCCCACCCCGCCCTTGGCCCCGCCCATTCCCCCTTTAGCCACGCCCATTCCGCCTTCAGCCACGGCCTTTCCCCCTTTAGCCCTGCCCATACACGATTCTGCCTCGCCCATTCCCCTTTTAGCCTCCCCCCTACGGCCCGTAGAGCCCCGGCAAGCCCCCCCTTTAGCCCCGCCCCTTCCGGCTTTAGCCCCGCCCCTTCAGGTTTTAGCCCCGCCCACTCCGCCCTTAGCCCCGCCCACCCCGCCCTTGGCCCCGCCCATTCCCCCTTTAGCCACGCCCATTCCGCCTTCAGCCACGGCCTTTCCCCCTTTAGCCCTGCCCATACACCATTCTGCCTCGCCCATTCCCCTTTTAGCCTCCCCCCTACGGCCCCTAGAGCCCCGGCAAGCCCCCCCCTTTAGCCCCGCCCCTTCCGGCTTTAGCCCCGCCCACTCCGCCCTTAGCCCCGCCCACCCCGCCCTTGGCCCCGCCCATTCCCCCTTTAGCCACGCCCATTCCGCCTTCAGCCACGGCCTTTCCCCCTTTAGCCCTGCCCATACAGGATTCTGCCTCGCCCATTCCCCTTTTAGCCTCTCCCCTACGGCCCCTAGAGCCCCGGCAAGCCCCCCCCTTTAGCCCCGCCCCTTCCGGCGTTAGCCCCGCCCCTTCCGGCTTTAGGCCCGCCCACTCCGCCCTTGGCCCCGCCCACCCCGCCCATTCCCCCTTTAGCCACGCCCATTCCGCCTTCAGCCACGGCCTTTCCCCCTTTAGCCCTGCCCATACACGATTCTGCCTCGCCCATTCCCCTTTGAGCCTCCCCCCTACGGCCCCTAGAGCCCCGGCAAGCCCCCCCCTTTAGCCCCGCCCCTTCCGGCTTTAGCCCCGCCCCGTCCGGCTTTAGCCCCGCCCACTCCGCCCTTGGCCCCGCCCACCCCGCCCTTGGCCCCGCCCATTCCCCCTTTAGCCACGCCCATTCCGCCTTCAGCCACGGCCTTTCCCCCTTTAGCCCTGCCCATACACCATTCTGCCTCGCCCATTCCCCTTTTAGCCTCCCCCCTACGGCCCCGAGAGCCCCGGCAAGCCCCCCCCGCATTTAGCCCCGCCCCTTCCGGCTTTAGCCCCGCCCCTTCCGGCTTTAGCCCCGCCCACTCCGGCCTTAGCCCCGCCCACCCCGCCCTTGGCCCCGCCCATTCCCCCTTTAGCCACGCCCATTCCGCCTTCAGCCACGGCCTTTCCCCCTTTAGCCCTGCCCATACACGATTCTGCCTCGCCCATTCCCCTTTTAGCCTCCCCCCTACGGCCCCTAGAGCCCCGGCAAGCCCCCCCCTTTAGCCCCGCCCCTTCCGGCTTTAGCCCCGCCCCTTCCGGCTTTAGCCCCGCCCACTCCGCCCTTAGCCCCGCCCACTCCGCCCTTAGCCCCGTCCACCCTGCCCTTGGCCCCGCCCATTCCCCCTTTAGCCACGCCCATTCCGCCTTCAGCCACGGCCTTTCCCCCTTTAGCCCTGCCCATACACCATTCTGCCTCGCCCATTCCCCTTTTAGCCTCCCCCCTACGGCCCGTAGAGCCCCGGCAAGCCCCCCCCTTTAGCCCCGCCTTTCCCGGCTTTAGCCCCGCCCCTTCCGGCTTTAGCCCCGCCCACTCCGCCCTTATCCCCGCCCACCCCGCCCTTGGCCCCGCCCATTCCCCCTTTAGCCACGCCCATTCCGCCTTCAGCCACGGCCTTTCCCCCTTTAGCCCTGCCCATACACGATTCTGCCTCGCCCATTCCCCTTTCAGCCTCCCCCCTACGGCCCCTAGAGCCCCGGCAAGCCCCCCCCCTTTAGCCCCGCCCCTTCCGGCTTTAGCCCCGCCCACTCCGCCCTTGGCCCCGCCCATTCCCCCTTTAGCCACGCCCATTCCGCCTTCAGCCACGGCCTTTCCCCCTTTAGCCCTGCCCATACACGATTCTGCCTCGCCCATTCCCCTTTTAGCCTCCCCCCTACGGCCCCTAGAGCCCCGGCAAGCCCCCCCCTTTAGCCCCGCCCCTTCCGGCTTTAGCCCCGCCCACTCCGCCTTTAGCCCCGCCCACCCCGCCCTTGGCCCCGCCCATTCCCCCTTTAGCCACGCCCATTCCGCCTTCAGCCACGGCCTTTCCCCCTTTAGCCCTGCCCATACACGATTCTGCCTCGCCCATTCCCCTTTTAGCCTCCCCCCTACGGCCCGTAGAGCCCCGGCAAGCCCCCCCTTTAGCCCCGCCCCTCCCGGCTTTAGCCCCGCCCCTTCCGGCTTTAGCCCCGCCCACTCCGCCCTTAGCCCCGCCCACCCCGCCCTTGGCCCCGCCCATTCCCCCTTTAGCCACGCCCATTCCGCCTTCAGCCACGGCCTTTCCCCCTTTAGCCCTGCCCATACACGATTCTGCCTCGCCCATTCCCCTTTTAGCCTCCCCCCTACGGCCCCTAGAGCCCCGGCAAGCCCCCCCCTTTAGCCCCGCCCCTTCCGGCTTTAGCCCCGCCCACTCCGCCCTTAGCCCCGCCCACCCCGCCCTTGGCCCCGCCCATTCCCCCTTTAGCCACGCCCATTCCGCCTTCAGCCACGGCCTTTCCCCCTTTAGCCCTGCCCATACACGATTCTGCCTCGCCCATTCCCCTTTTAGCCTACCCCCTACGGCCCGTAGAGCCCCGGCAAGCCCCCCCTTTAGCCCCGCCCCTCCCGGCTTTAGCCCCGCCCCTTCCGCCTTTAGCCCCGCCCACTCCGCCCTTAGCCCCGCCCACCCCGCCCTTGGCCCCGCCCATTCCCCCTTTAGCCACGCCCATTCCGCCTTCAGCCACGGCCTTTCCCCCTTTAGCCCTGCCCATACACGATTCTGCCTTGCCCATTCCCCTTTTAGCCTCCCCCCTACGGCCCCTAGAGCCCCGCAAGCCCCCCCCTTTAGCCCCGCCCCTTCCGGCTTTAGCCCCGCCCACTCCGCCCTTAGCCCCGCCCACTCCGCCCTTAGCCCCGCCCATCCCGCCCTTGGCCCCGCCCATTCCCCCTTTAGCCACGCCCATTCCGCCTTCAGCCACGGCCTTTCCCCCTTTAGCCCTGCCCATACACGATTCTGCCTCGCCCATTCCCCTTTCAGCCTCCCCCCTACGGCCCCTAGAGCCCCGGCAAGCCCCCCCCCTTTAGCCCCGCCCCTTCCGGCTTTAGCCCCGCCCACTCCGCCCTTAGCCCCGCCCACCCCGCCCTTGGCCCCGCCCATTCCCCCTTTAGCCACGCCCATTCCGCCTTCAGCCACGGCCTTTCCCCCTTTAGCCCTGCCCATACACGATTCTGCCTCGCCCATTCCCCTTTTAGCCTCCCCCCTACGGCCCCTAGAGCCCCGGCAAGCCCCCCCTTTAGCCCCGCCCCTTCCGGCTTTAGCCCCGCCCCTTCCGGTTTTAGCCCCGCCCACTCCGCCCTTAGCCCCGCCCACCCCGCCCTTGGCCCCGCCCATTCCCCCTTTAGCCACGCCCATTCCGCCTTCAGCCACGGCCTTTCCCCCTTTAGCCCTGCCCATACACGATTCTGCCTCGCCCATTCCCCTTTTAGCCTCCCCCCTACGGCCCCTAGAGCCCCGGCAAGCCCCCCCCTTTAGCCCCGCCCCTTCCGGCTTTAGCCCCGCCCCTTCCGGTTTTAGCCCCGCCCACTCCGCCCTTAGCCCCGCCCACCCCGCCCTTGGCCCCGCCCATTCCCCCTTTAGCCACGCCCATTCCGCCTTCAGCCACGGCCTTTCCCCCTTTAGCCCTGCCCATACACGATTCTGCCTCGCCCATTCCCCTTTCAGCCTCCCCCCTACGGCCCCTAGAGCCCCGGCAAGCCCCCCCCTTTAGCCCCGCCTTTTCCGGCTTTAGCCCCGCCCACCCCGCCCTTGGCCCCGCCCATTCCCCCTTTAGCCACGCCCATTCCGCCTTCAGCCACGGCCTTTCCCCCTTTAGCCCTGTCCATACACGATTCTGCCTCGCCCATTCCCCTTTCAGCCTCCCCCCTACGGCCCCTAGAGCCCCGGCAAGCCCCCCCCTTTAGCCCCGCCTTTTCCGGCTTTAGCCCCGCCCACCCCGCCCTTGGCCCCGCCCATTCCCCCTTTAGCCACGCCCATTCCGCCTTCAGCCACGGCCTTTCCCCCTTTAGCCCTGCCCATACACGATTCTGCCTCGCCCATTCCCCTTTTAGCCTCTCCCCTACGGCCCCTAGAGCCCCGGCAAGCCCCCCCCCTTTAGCCCCGCCCCTTCCGGCTTTAGCCCCGCCCACTCCGCCCTTAGCCCCGCCCACCCCGCCCTTGGCCCCGCCCATTCCCCCTTTAGCCACGCCCATTCCGCCTTCAGCCACGGCCTTTCCCCCTTTAGCCCTGCCCATACACGATTCTGCCTCGCCCATTCCCCTTTTAGCCTCCCCCCTACGGCCCCTAGAGCCCCGGCAAGCCCCCCCCCTTTAGCCCCGCCCCTTCCGGCTTTAGCCCCGCCCACTCCGCCCTTAGCCCCGCCCACCCCGCCCTTGGCCCCGCCCATTCCCCCTTTAGCCACGCCCATTCCGCCTTCAGCCACGGCCTTTCCCCCTTTAGCCCTGCCCATACACGATTCTGCCTCGCCCATTCCCCTTTTAGCCTCCCCCCTACGGCCCCTAGAGCCCCGGCAAGCCCCACCCCCTTTAGCCCCGCCCCTTCCGGCTTTAGCCCCGCCCCTTCCGGCTTTAGCCCCGCCCACTCCGCCCTTAGCCCCGCCCACCCCGCCCATTCCCCCTTTAGCCACGCCCATTCCGCCTTCAGCCACGGCCTTTCCCCCTTTAGCCCTGCCCATACACCATTCTGCCTCGCCCATTCCCCTTTTAGCCTCTCCCCTACGGCCCCTAGAGCCCCGGCAAGCCCCCCCCTTTAGCCCCGCCCCTTCCGGCTTTAGCCCCGCCCACTCCGCCCTTAGCCCCGCCCACCCCGCCCTTGGCCCCGCCCATTCCCCCTTTAGCCACGCCCATTCCGCCTTCAGCCACAGCCTTTCCCCCTTTAGCCCTGCCCATACACGATTCTGCCTCGCCCATTCCCCTTTTAGCCTCCCCCCTACGGCCCCTAGAGCCCCGGCAAGCCCCCCCCCCTTTAGCCCCGCCTATTCCGGCTTTAGCCCCGCCCCTTCCGGCTTTAGCCCCGCCCACCCCGCCCTTGGCCCCGCCCATTCCCCCTTTAGCCACGCCCATTCCGCCTTCAGCCACGGCCTTTCCCCCTTTAGCCCTGCCCATACACGATTCTGCCTCGCCCATTCCCCTTTTAGCCTCTCCCCTACGGCCCCTAGAGCCCCGGCAAGCCCCCCCCCGTTAGCCCCGCCCCTTCCGGCTTTAGCCCCGCCCACTCCGCCCTTAGCCCCGCCCACCCCGCCCTTGGCCCCGCCCATTCCCCCTTTAGCCACGCCCATTCCGCCTTCAGCCACGGCCTTTCCCCCTTTAGCCCTGCCCATACACGATTCTGCCTCGCCCATTCCCCTTTTAGCCTCCCCCCTACGGCCCCTAGAGCCCCGGCAAGCCCCCCCCCTTTAGCCCCGCCCCTTCCGGCTTTAGCCCCGCCCACTCCGCCCTTAGCCCCGCCCACCCCGCCCTTGGCCCCGCCCATTCCCCCTTTAGCCACGCCCATTCCGCCTTCAGCCACGGCCTTTCCCCCTTTAGCCCTGCCCATACACGATTCTGCCTCGCCCATTCCCCTTTTAGCCTCTCCCCTACGGCCCCTAGAGCCCCGGCAAGCCCCCCCCCCCCTTTAGCCCCGCCCCTTCCGGCTTTAGCCCCGCCCACTCCGCCCTTAGCCCCGCCCACCCCGCCCATTCCCCCTTTAGCCACGCCCATTCCGCCTTCAGCCACGGCCTTTCCCCCTTTAGCCCTGCCCATACAGGATTCTGCCTCGCCCATTCCCCTTTTAGCCTCTCCCCTACGGCCCCTAGAGCCCCGGCAAGCCCCCCCCTTTAGCCCCGCCCCTTCCGGCTTTAGCCCCGCCCACTCCGCCCTTACCCCCGCCCACTCCGCCCTTAGCCCCGCCCACCCCGCCCTTGGCCCCGCCCATTCCCCCTTTAGCCACGCCCATTCCGCCTTCAGCCACGGCCTTTCCCCCTTTAGCCCTGCCCATACACCATTCTGCCTCGCCCATTCCCCTTTCAGCCTCCCCCCTACGGCCCCTAGAGCCCCGGCAAGCCCCCCCCCCTTTAGCCCCGCCCCTTCCGGCTTTAGCCCCGCCCACTCCGCCCTTAGCCCCGCCCACCCCGCCCTTGGCCCCGCCCATTCCCCCTTTAGCCACGCCCATTCCGCCTTCAGCCACGGCCTTTCCCCCTTTAGCCCTGCCCATACACCATTCTGCCTCGCCCATTCCCCTTTTAGCCTCTCCCCTACGGCCCCTAGAGCCCCGGCAGGCCCCCCCCTTTAGCCCCGCCCCTTCCGGCTTTAGCCCCGCCCACTCCGCCCTTAGCCCCGCCCACCCCGCCCTTGGCCCCGCCCATTCCCCCTTTAGCCACGCCCATTCCGCCTTCAGCCACGGCCTTTCCCCCTTTAGCCCTGCCCATACACGATTCTGCCTCGCCCATTCCCCTTTTAGCCTCTCCCCTACGGCCCCTAGAGCCCCGGCAAGCCCCCCCCTTTAGCCCCGCCCCTTCCGGCTTTAGCCCCGCCCCTTCCGGCTTTAGCCCCGCCCACTCCGCCCTTAGCCCCGCCCACCCCGCCCTTGGCCCCGCCCATTCCCCCTTTAGCCACGCCCATTCCGCCTTCAGCCACGGCCTTTCCCCCTTTAGCCCTGCCCATACACCATTCTGCCTCGCCCATTCCCCTTTTAGCCTCCCCCCTACGGCCCCTAGAGCCCCGGCAAGCCCCCCCCTTTAGCCCCGCCCCTTCCGGCTTTAGCCCCGCCCACTCCGCCCTTAGCCCCGCCCACTCCGCCCTTAGCCCCGCCCACCCCGCCCTTGGCCCCGCCCATTCCCCCTTTAGCCACGCCCATTCCGCCTTCAGCCACGGCCTTTCCCCCTTTAGCCCTGCCCATACACCATTCTGCCTCGCCCATTCCCCTTTTAGCCTCCCCCCTACGGCCCCTAGAGCCCCGGCAAGCCCCCCCCCTTTAGCCCCGCCCCTTCCGGCTTTAGCCCCGCCCACCCCGCCCTTGGCCCCGCCCATTCCCCCTTTAGCCACGCCCATTCCGCCTTCAGCCACGGCCTTTCCCCCTTTAGCCCTGCCCATACACGATTCTGCCTCGCCCATTCCCCTTTTAGCCTCCCCCCTACGGCCCCTAGAGCCCCGGCAAGCCCCCCCCTTTAGCCCCGCCCCTTCCGGCTTTAGCCCCGCCCACTCCGCCCTTAGCCCCGCCCACCCCGCCCTTGGCCCCGCCCATTCCCCCTTTAGCCACGCCCATTCCGCCTTCAGCCACGGCCTTTCCCCCTTTAGCCCTGCCCATACACGATTCTGCCTCGCCCATTCCCCTTTTAGCCTCTCCCCTACGGCCCCTAGAGCCCCGGCAAGCCCCCCCCTTTAGCCCCGCCCCTTCCGGCTTTAGCCCCGCCCACTCCGCCCTTAGCCCCGCCCACCCCGCCCTTGGCCCCGCCCATTCCCCCTTTAGCCACGCCCATTCCGCCTTCAGCCACGGCCTTTCCCCCTTTAGCCCTGCCCATACACGATTCTGCCTCGCCCATTCCCCTTTTAGCCTCCCCCCTACGGCCCCTAGAGCCCCGGCAAGCCCCCCCCCCCTTTAGCCCCGCCCCTTCCGGCTTTAGCCCCGCCCACTCCGCCCTTAGCCCCGCCCACCCCGCCCTTGGCCCCGCCCATTCCCCCTTTAGCCACGCCCATTCCGCCTTCAGCCACGGCCTTTCCCCCTTTAGCCCTGCCCATACACGATTCTGCCTCGCCCATTCCCCTTTTAGCCTCTCCCCTACGGCCCCTAGAGCCCCGGCAGGCCCCCCCCTTTAGCCCCGCCCCTTCCGGCTTTAGCCCCGCCCACTCCGCCCTTAGCCCCGCCCACCCCGCCCTTGGCCCCGCCCATTCCCCCTTTAGCCACGCCCATTCCGCCTTCAGCCACGGCCTTTCCCCCTTTAGCCCTGCCCATACACCATTCTGCCTCGCCCATTCCCCTTTTAGCCTCCCCCCTACGGCCCCTAGAGCCCCGGCAAGCCCCCCCCCTTTAGCCCCGGCCCTTCCGGCGTTAGCCCCGCCCCTTCCGGCTTTAGGCCCGCCCACTCCGCCCTTGGCCCCGCCCACCCCGCCCATTCCCCCTTTAGCCACGCCCATTCCGCCTTCAGCCACGGCCTTTCCCCCTTTAGCCCTGCCCATACACGATTCTGCCTCGCCCATTCCCCTTTTAGCCTCCCCCCTACGGCCCCGAGAGCCCCGGCAAGCCCCCCCCGCATTTAGCCCCGCCCCTTCCGGCTTTAGCCCCGCCCCTTCCGGCTTTAGCCCCGCCCACTCCGCCCTTAGCCCCGCCCACCCCGCCCTTGGCCCCGCCCATTCCCCCTTTAGCCACGCCCATTCCGCCTTCAGCCACGGCCTTTCCCCCTTTAGCCCTGCCCATACACCATTCTGCCTCGCCCATTCCCCTTTTAGCCTCCCCCCTACGGCCCCTAGAGCCCCGGCAAGCCCCCCCCTTTAGCCCCGCCCCTTCCGGCTTTAGCCCCGCCCACTCCGCCCTTAGCCCCGCCCACTCCGCCCTTAGCCCCGCCCACCCTGCCCTTGGCCCCGCCCATTCCCCCTTTAGCCACGCCCATTCCGCCTTCAGCCACGGCCTTTCCCCCTTTAGCCCTGCCCATACACCATTCTGCCTCGCCCATTCCCCTTTTAGCCTCCCCCCTACGGCCCGTAGAGCCCCGGCAAGCCCCCCCCTTTAGCCCCGCCCCTCCCGGCTTTAGCCCCGCCCCTTCCGCCTTTAGCCCCGCCCACTCCGCCCTTAGCCCCGCCCACCCCGCCCTTGGCCCCGCCCATTCCCCCTTTAGCCACGCCCATTCCGCCTTCAGCCACGGCCTTTCCCCCTTTAGCCCTGCCCATACACGATTCTGCCTCGCCCATTCCCCTTTCAGCCTCCCCCCTACGGCCCCTAGAGCCCCGGCAAGCCCCCCCCCTTTAGCCCCGCCCCTTCCGGCTTTAGCCCCGTCCACTCCGCCCTTAGCCCCGCCCACCCCGCCCTTGGCCCCGCCCATTCCCCCTTTAGCCACGCCCATTCCGCCTTCAGCCACGGCCTTTCCCCCTTTAGCCCTGCCCATACACCATTCTGCCTCGCCCATTCCCCTTTTAGCCTCCCCCCTACGGCCCCTAGAGCCCCGGCAAGCCCCCCCCTTTAGCCCCGCCCCTTCCGGCTTTAGCCCCGCCCACTCCGCCCTTAGCCCCGCCCACCCCGCCCTTGGCCCCGCCCATTCCCCCTTTAGCCACGCCCATTCCGCCTTCAGCCACGGCCTTTCCCCCTTTAGCCCTGCCCATACACCATTCTGCCTCGCCCATTCCCCTTTTAGCCTCCCCCCTACGGCCCCTAGAGCCCCGGCAAGCCCCCCCCTTTAGCCCCGCCCCTTCCGGCTTTAGCCCCGCCCACTCCGCCCTTAGCCCCGCCCACCCCGCCCTTGGCCCCGCCCACCCTGCCCTTGGCCCCGCCCATTCCCCCTTTAGCCACGCCCATTCCGCCTTCAGCCACGGCCTTTCCCCCTTTAGCCCTGCCCATACACCATTCTGCCTCGCCCATTCCCCTTTTAGCCTCCCCCCTACGGCCCGTAGAGCCCCGGCAAGCCCCCCCCTTTAGCCCCGCCTTTCCCGACTTTAGCCCCGCCCCTTCCGGCTTTAGCCCCGCCCACTCCGCCCTTAGCCCCGCCCACCCCGCCCTTGGCCCCGCCCATTCCCCCTTTAGCCACGCCCATTCCGCCTTCAGCCACGGCCTTTCCCCCTTTAGCCCTGCCCATACACCATTCTGCCTCGCCCATTCCCCTTTTAGCCTCCCCCCTACGGCCCCTAGAGCCCCGGCAAGCCCCCCCCCTTTAGCCCCGCCCCTTCCGGCTTTAGCCCCGCCCACTCCGCCCTTAGCCCCGCCCACCCCGCCCTTGGCCCCGCCCATTCCCCCTTTAGCCACGCCCATTCCGCCTTCAGCCACGGCCTTTCCCCCTTTAGCCCTGCCCATACACGATTCTGCCTCGCCCATTCCCCTTTTAGCCTCCCCCCTACGGCCCGTAGAGCCCCGGCAAGCCCCCCCCTTTAGCCCCGCCCCTTCCGGCTTTAGCCCCGCCCCTTCCGGTTTTAGCCCCGCCCACTCCGCCCTTAGCCCCGCCCACCCCGCCCTTGGCCCCGCCCATTCCCCCTTTAGCCACGCCCATTCCGCCTTCAGCCACGGCCTTTCCCCCTTTAGCCCTGCCCATACACGATTCTGCCTCGCCCATTCCCCTTTCAGCCTCCCCCCTACGGCCCCTAGAGCCCCGGCAAGCCCCCCCCTTTAGCCCCGCCCCTTCCGGCTTTAGCCCCGCCCACCCCGCCCTTGGCCCCGCCCATTCCCCCTTTAGCCACGCCCATTCCGCCTTCAGCCACGGCCTTTCCCCCTTTAGCCCTGCCCATACACCATTCTGCCTCGCCCATTCCCCTTTTAGCCTCTCCCCTACGGCCCCTAGAGCCCCGGCAAGCCCCCCCCTTTAGCCCCGCCCCTTCCGGCTTTAGCCCCGCCCACTCCGCCCTTAGCCCCGCCCACCCCGCCCTTGGCCCCGCCCATTCCCCCTTTAGCCACGCCCATTCCGCCTTCAGCCACGGCCTTTCCCCCTTTAGCCCTGCCCATACACGATTCTGCCTTGCCCATTCCCCTTTTAGCCTCCCCCCTACGGCCCCTAGAGCCCCGGCAAGCCCCCCCCTTTAGCCCCGCCCCTTCCGGCTTTAGCCCCGCCCACTCCGCCCTTAGCCCCGCCCACTCCGCCCTTAGCCCCGCCCACCCCGCCCTTGGCCCCGCCCATTCCCCCTTTAGCCACGCCCATTCCGCCTTCAGCCACGGCCTTTCCCCCTTTAGCCCTGCCCATACACGATTCTGCCTCGCCCATTCCCCTTTTAGCCTCCCCCCTACGGCCCCTAGAGCCCCGGCAAGCCCCCCCCTTTAGCCCCGCCCCTTCCGGCTTTAGCCCCGCCCACTCCGCCCTTCGCCCCGCCCACCCCGCCCTTGGCCCCGCCCATTCCCCCTTTAGCCACGCCCATTCCGCCTACAGCCACGGCCTTTCCCCCTTTAGCCCTGCCCATACACGATTCTGCCTTGCCCATTCCCCTTTTAGCCTCCCCCTACGGCCCCTAGAGCCCCGGCAAGCCCCCCCCTTTAGCCCCGCCCCTTCCGGCTTTAGCCCCGCCCACTCCGCCCTTAGCCCCGCCCACTCCGCCCTTAGCCCCGCCCACCCCGCCCTTGGCCCCGCCCATTCCCCCTTTAGCCACGCCCATTCCGCCTTCAGCCACGGCCTTTCCCCCTTTAGCCCTGCCCATACACCATTCTGCCTCGCCCATTCCCCTTTCAGCCTCCCCCCTACGGCCCCTAGAGCCCCGGCAAGCCCCCCCCCTTTAGCCCCGACCCTTTCGGCTTTAGCCCCGCCCACTCCGCCCTTAGCCCCGCCCACCCCGCCCTTGGCCCCGCCCATTCCCCCTTTAGCCACGCCCATTCCGCCTTCAGCCACGGCCTTTCCCCCTTTAGCCCTGCCCATACACCATTCTGCCTCGCCCATTCCCCTTTTAGCCTCCCCCCTACGGCCCGTAGAGCCCCGGCAAGCCCCCCCCTTTAGCCCCGCCCCTTCCGGCTTTAGCCCCGCCCCTTCCGGCTTTAGCCCCGCCCACCCCGCCCTTAGCCCCGCCCACTCCGCCCTTAGCCCCGCCCACCCCGCCCTTGGCTCCGCCCATTCCCCCTTTAGCCACGCCCATTCCGCCTTCAGCCACGGCCTTTCCCCCTTTAGCCCTGCCCATACAGGATTCTGCCTCGCCCATTCCCCTTTTAGCCTCTCCCCTACGGCCCCTAGAGCCCCGGCAAGCCCCCCCCTTTAGCCCCGCCCCTTCCGGCTTTAGCCCCGCCCACTCCGCCCTTAGCCCCGCCCACCCCGCCCTTGGCCCCGCCCATTCCCCCTTTAGCCACGCCCATTCCGCCTACAGCCACGGCCTTTCCCCCTTTAGCCCTGCCCATACACGATTCTGCCTCGCCCATTCCCCTTTTAGCCTCCCCCCTACGGCCCCTAGAGCCCCGGCAAGCCCCCCCCCCTTAGCCCCGCCCCTTCCGGCTTTAGCCCCGCCCCTTCCGGCTTTAGCCCCGCCCACTCCGCCCTTAGACCCGCCCACCCCGCCCTTGGCCCCGCCCATTCCCCCTTTAGCCACGCCCATTCCGCCTTCAGCCACGGCCTTTCCCCCTTTAGCCCTGCCCATACACGATTCTGCCTCGCCCATTCCCCTTTTAGCCTCCCCCCTACGGCCCCTAGAGCCCCGGCAAGCCCCCCCCCCTTTAGCCCCGCCCCTTCCGGCTTTAGCCCCGCCCCTTTCGGCTTTAGCCCCGCCCACTCCGCCCTTAGCCCCGCCCACCCCGCCCATTCCCCCTTTAGCCACGCCCATTCCGCCTTCAGCCACGGCCTTTCCCCCTTTAGCCCTGCCCATACACGATTCTGCCTCGCCCATTCCCCTTTGAGCCTCCCCCCTACGGCCCCTAGAGCCCCGGCAAGCCCCCCCCTTTAGCCCCGCCCCTTCCGGCTTTAGCCCCGCCCACTCCGCCCTTAGCCCCGCCCACCCCGCCCTTGGCCCCGCCCATTCCCCCTTTAGCCACGCCCATTCCGCCTTCAGCCACGGCCTTTCCCCCTTTAGCCCTGCCCATACACCATTCTGCCTCGCCCATTCCCCTTTTAGCCTCCCCCCTACGGCCCGTAGAGCCCCGGCAAGCCCCCCCTTTAGCCCCGCCCCTTCCGGCTTTAGCCCCGCCCCTTCCGCCTTTAGCCCCGCCCACTCCGCCCTTAGCCCCGCCCACCCCGCCCTTGGCCCCGCCCATTCCCCCTTTAGCCACGCCCATTCCGCCTTCAGCCACGGCCTTTCCCCCTTTAGCCCTGCCCATACAAGATTCTGCCTCGCCCATTCCCCTTTTAGCCTCCCCCCTACGGCCCCTAGAGCCCCGGCAAGCCCCCCCCTTTAGCCCCGCCCCTTCCGGCTTTAGCCCCGCCCACTCCGCCATTAGCCCCGCCCACCCCGCCCTTGGCCCCGCCCATTCCCCCTTTAGCCACGCCCATTCCGCCTACAGCCACGGCCTTTCCCCCTTTAGCCCTGCCCATACACGATTCTGCCTTGCCCATTCCCCTTTTAGCCTCCCCCCTACGGCCCCTAGAGCCCCGGCAAGCCTTCCCCTTTAGCCCCGCCCCTTCCGGCTTTAGCCCCGCCCACTCCGCCCTTAGCCCCGCCCACTCCGCCCTTAGCCCCGCCCACCCCGCCCTTGGCCCCGCCCATTCCCCCTTTAGCCACGCCCATTCCGCCTTCAGCCACGGCCTTTCCCCCTTTAGCCCTGCCCATACAGGATTCTGCCTCGCCCATTCCCCTTTCAGCCTCCCCCCTACGGCCCCTAGAGCCCCGGCAAGCCCCCCCCCTTTAGCCCCGCCCCTTCCGGCTTTAGCCCCGCCCACTCCGCCCTTAGCCCCGCCCACCCCGCCCTTGGCCCCGCCCATTCCCCCTTTAGCCACGCCCATTCCGCCTTCAGCCACGGCCTTTCCCCCTTTAGCCCTGCCCATACACGATTCTGCCTCGCCCATTCCCCTTTTAGCCTCCCCCCTACGGCCCGTAGAGCCCCGGCAAGCCCCCCCTTTAGCCCCGCCCCTTCCGGATTTAGCCCCGCCCCTTCCGGCTTTAGACCCGCCCCTTCCGGTTTTAGCCCCGCCCACTCCGCCCTTAGCCCCGCCCACCCCGCACTTGGCCCCGCCCATTCCCCCTTTAGCCACGCCCATTCCGCCTTCAGCCACGGCCTTTCCCCCTTTAGCCCTGCCCATACAGGATTCTGCCTCGCCCATTCCCCTTTTAGCCTCTCCCCTACGGCCCCTAGAGCCCCGGCAAGCCCCCCCCCCTTTAGCCCCGCCCCTTCCGGCTTTAGCCCCGCCCACTCCGCCCTTAGCCCCGCCCACCCCGCCCTTGGCCCCGCCCATTCCCCCTTTAGCCACGCCCATTCCGCCTTCAGCCACGGCCTTTCCCCCTTTAGCCCTGCCCATACACCATTCTGCCTCGCCCATTCCCCTTTTAGCCTCCCCCCTACGGCCCCTAGAGCCCCGGCAAGCCCCCCCCTTTAGCCCCGCCCCTTCCGGCTTTAGCCCCGCCCACTCCGCCCTTAGCCCCGCCCACTCCGCCCTTAGCCCCGCCCACCCTGCCCTTGGCCCCGCCCATTCCCCCTTTAGCCACGCCCATTCCGCCTTCAGCCACGGCCTTTCCCCCTTTAGCCCTGCCCATACACCATTCTGCCTCGCCCATTCCCCTTTTAGCCTCCCCCCTACGGCCCGTAGAGCCCCGGCAAGCCCCCCCCTTTAGCCCCGCCCCTCCCGGCTTTAGCCCCGCCCCTTCCGCCTTTAGCCCCGCCCACTCCGCCCTTAGCCCCGCCCACCCCGCCCTTGGCCCCGCCCATTCCCCCTTTAGCCACGCCCATTCCGCCTTCAGCCACGGCCTTTCCCCCTTTAGCCCTGCCCATACACCATTCTGCCTCGCCCATTCCCCTTTCAGCCTCCCCCCTACGGCCCCTAGAGCCCCGGCAAGCCCCCCCCCTTTAGCCCCGCCCCTTCCGGCTTTAGCCCCGCCCACTCCGCCCTTGGCCCCGCCCATTCCCCCTTTAGCCACGCCCATTCCGCCTTCAGCCACGGCCTTTCCCCCTTTAGCCCTGCCCATACACCATTCTGCCTCGCCCATTCCCCTTTTAGCCTCCCCCCTACGGCCCCTAGAGCCCCGGCAAGCCCCCCCCTTTAGCCCCGCCCCTTCCGGCTTTAGCCCCGCCCACTCCGCCCTTAGCCCCGCCCACCCCGCCCTTGGCCCCGCCCATTCCCCCTTTAGCCACGCCCATTCCGCCTTCAGCCACGGCCTTTCCCCCTTTAGCCCTGCCCATACACCATTCTGCCTCGCCCATTCCCCTTTTAGCCTCCCCCCTACGGCCCCTAGAGCCCCGGCAAGCCCCCCCCTTTAGCCCCACCCCTTCCGGCTTTAGCCCCGCCCACTCCGCCCTTAGCCCCGCCCACCCCGCCCTTGGCCCCGCCCACCCTGCCCTTGGCCCCGCCCATTCCCCCTTCAGCCACGCCCATTCCGCCTTCAGCCACGGCCTTTCCCCCTTTAGCCCTGCCCATACACCATTCTGCCTCGCCCATTCCCCTTTTAGCCTCCCCCCTACGGCCCGTAGAGCCCCGGCAAGCCCCCCCCTTTAGCCCCGCCTTTCCCGACTTTAGCCCCGCCCCTTCCGGCTTTAGCCCCGCCCACTCCGCCCTTAGCCCCGCCCACCCCGCCCTTGGCCCCGCCCATTCCCCCTTTAGCCACGCCCATTCCGCCTTCAGCCACGGCCTTTCCCCCTTTAGCCCTGCCCATACACCATTCTGCCTCGCCCATTCCCCTTTTAGCCTCCCCCCTACGGCCCCTAGAGCCCCGGCAAGCCCCCTCCCTTTAGCCCCGCCCCTTCCGGCTTTAGCCCCGCCCACTCCGCCCTTAGCCCCCGCCCACCCCGCCCTTGGCCCCGCCCATTCCCCCTTTAGCCACGCCCATTCCGCCTTCAGCCACGGCCTTTCCCCCTTTAGCCCTGCCCATACACGATTCTGCCTCGCCCATTCCCCTTTTAGCCTCCCCCCTACGGCCCGTAGAGCCCCGGCAAGCCCCCCCCTTTAGCCCCGCCCCTTCCGGCTTTAGCCCCGCCCCTTCCGGTTTTAGCCCCGCCCACTCCGCCCTTAGCCCCGCCCACCCCGCCCTTGGCCCCGCCCATTCCCCCTTTAGCCACGCCCGTTCCGCCTTCAGCCACGGCCTTTCCCCCTTTAGCCCTGCCCATACACGATTCTGCCTCGCCCATTCCCCTTTCAGCCTCCCCCCTACGGCCCCTAGAGCCCCGGCAAGCCTTCCCCTTTAGCCCCGCCCCTTCCGGCTTTAGCCCCGCCCACCCCGCCCTTGGCCCCGCCCATTCCCCCTTTAGCCACGCCCATTCCGCCTTCAGCCACGGCCTTTCCCCCTTTAGCCCTGCCCATACACCATTCTGCCTCGCCCATTCCCCTTTTAGCCTCTCCCCTACGGCCCCTAGAGCCCCGGCAAGCCCCCCCCTTTAGCCCCGCCCCTTCCGGCTTTAGCCCCGCCCACTCCGCCCTTAGCCCCGCCCACCCCGCCCTTGGCCCCGCCCATTCCCCCTTTAGCCACGCCCATTCCGCCTTCAGCCACGGCCTTTCCCCCTTTAGCCCTGCCCATACACGATTCTGCCTTGCCCATTCCCCTTTTAGCCTCCCCCCTACGGCCCCTAGAGCCCCGGCAAGCCCCCCCTTTAGCCCCGCCCCTTCCGGCTTTAGCCCCGCCCCTTCCGGCTTTAGCCCCGCCCACTCCGCCCTTAGCCCCGCCCACCCCGCCCTTGGCCCCGCCCATTCCCCCTTTAGCCACGCCCATTCCGCCTTCAGCCACGGCCTTTCCCCCTTTAGCCCTGCCCATACACGATTCTGCCTCGCCCATTCCCCTTTTAGCCTCCCCCCTACGGCCCCTAGAGCCCCGGCAAGCCCCCCCCTTTAGCCCCGCCCCTTCCGGCTTTAGCCCCGCCCACTCCGCCCTTCGCCCCGCCCACCCCGCCCTTGGCCCCGCCCATTCCCCCTTTAGCCACGCCCATTCCGCCTACAGCCACGGCCTTTCCCCCTTTAGCCCTGCCCATACACGATTCTGCCTTGCCCATTCCCCTTTTAGCCTCCCCCTACGGCCCCTAGAGCCCCGGCAAGCCCCCCCCTTTAGCCCCGCCCCTTCCGGCTTTAGCCCCGCCCACTCCGCCCTTAGCCCCGCCCACTCCGCCCTTAGCCCCGCCCACCCCGCCCTTGGCCCCGCCCATTCCCCCTTTAGCCACGCCCATTCCGCCTTCAGCCACGGCCTTTCCCCCTTTAGCCCTGCCCATACACCATTCTGCCTCGCCCATTCCCCTTTCAGCCTCCCCCCTACGGCCCCTAGAGCCCCGGCAAGCCCCCCCCCTTTAGCCCCGCCCCTTTCGGCTTTAGCCCCGCCCACTCCGCCCTTAGCCCCGCCCACCCCGCACTTGGCCCCGCCCATTCCCCCTTTAGCCACGCCCATTCCGCCTTCAGCCACGGCCTTTCCCCCTTTAGCCCTGCCCATACACCATTCTGCCTCGCCCATTCCCCTTTTAGCCTCCCCCCTACGGCCCGTAGAGCCCCGGCAAGCCCCCCCCTTTAGCCCCGCCCCTTCCGGCTTTAGCCCCGCCCCTTCCGGCTTTAGCCCCGCCCACCCCGCCCTTAGCCCCGCCCACTCCGCCCTTAGCCCCGCCCACCCCGCCCTTGGCTCCGCCCATTCCCCCTTTAGCCACGCCCATTCCGCCTTCAGCCACGGCCTTTCCCCCTTTAGCCCTGCCCATACACGATTCTGCCTCGCCCATTCCCCTTTGAGCCTCCCCCCTACGGCCCCTAGAGCCCCGGCAAGCCCCCCCCTTTAGCCCCGCCCCTTCCGGATTTAGCCCCGCCCACTCCGCCCTTAGCCCCGCCCACCCCGCCCTTGGCCCCGCCCATTCCCCCTTTAGCCACGCCCATTCCGCCTACAGCCACGGCCTTTCCCCCTTTAGCCCTGCCCATACACGATTCTGCCTCGCCCATTCCCCTTTTAGCCTCCCCCCTACGGCCCCTAGAGCCCCGGCAAGCCCCCCCCCCTTAGCCCCGCCCCTTCCGGCTTTAGCCCCGCCCCTTCCGGCTTTAGCCCCGCCCACTCCGCCCTTAGCCCCGCCCACCCCGCCCTTGGCCCCGCCCATTCCCCCTTTAGCCACGCCCATTCCGCCTTCAGCCACGGCCTTTCCCCCTTTAGCCCTGCCCATACACGATTCTGCCTCGCCCATTCCCCTTTTAGCCTCCCCCCTACGGCCCCTAGAGCCCCGGCCAGCCCCCCCCCCTTTAGCCCCGCCCCTTCCGGCTTTAGCCCCGCCCCTTTCGGCTTTAGCCCCGCCCACTCCGCCCTTAGCCCCGCCCACCCCGCCCATTCCCCCTTTAGCCACGCCCATTCCGCCTTCAGCCACGGCCTTTCCCCCTTTAGCCCTGCCCATACACGATTCTGCCTCGCCCATTCCCCTTTGAGCCTCCCCCCTACGGCCCCTAGAGCCCCGGCAAGCCCCCCCCTTTAGCCCCGCCCCTTCCGGATTTAGCCCCGCCCACTCCGCCCTTAGCCCCGCCCACCCCGCCCTTGGCCCCGCCCATTCCCCCTTTAGCCACGCCCATTCCGCCTTCAGCCACGGCCTTTCCCCCTTTAGCCCTGCCCATACACGATTCTGCCTCGCCCATTCCCCTTTTAGCCTCCCCCCTACGGCCCGTAGAGCCCCGGCAAGCCCCCCCTTTAGCCCCGCCCCTCCCGGCTTTAGCCCCGCCCCTTCCGCCTTTAGCCCCGCCCACTCCGCCCTTAGCCCCGCCCAACCCGCCATTGGCCCCGCCCATTCCCCCTTTAGCCACGCCCATTCCGCCTTCAGCCACGGCCTTTCCCCCTTTAGCCCTGCCCATACACGATTCTGCCTCGCCCATTCCCCTTTTAGCCTCCCCCCTACGGCCCCTAGAGCCCCGGCAAGCCCCCCCCTTTAGCCCCGCCCCTTCCGGCTTTAGCCCCGCTTCCTCCGCCATTAGCCCGGCCCACCCCGCCCTTGGCCCCGCCCATTCCCCCTTTAGCCACGCCCATTCCGCCTACAGCCACGGCCTTTCCCCCTTTAGCCCTGCCCATACACGATTCTGCCTTGCCCATTCCCCTTTTAGCCTCCCCCCTACGGCCCCTAGAGCCCCGGCAAGCCTTCCCCTTTAGCCCCGCCCCTTCCGGCTTTAGCCCCGCCCACTCCGCCCTTAGCCCCGCCCACTCCGCCCTTAGCCCCGCCCACCCCGCCCTTGGCCCCGCCCATTCCCCCTTTAGCCACGCCCATTCCGCCTTCAGCCACGGCCTTTCCCCCTTTAGCCCTGCCCATACAGGATTCTGCCTCGCCCATTCCCCTTTCAGCCTCCCCCCTACGGCCCCTAGAGCCCCGGCAAGCCCCCCCCCTTTAGCCCCGCCCCTTCCGGCTTTAGCCCCGCCCACTCCGCCCTTAGCCCCGCCCACCCCGCCCTTGGCCCCGCCCATTCCCCCTTTAGCCACGCCCATTCCGCCTTCAGCCACGGCCTTTCCCCCTTTAGCCCTGCCCATACACGATTCTGCCTCGCCCATTCCCCTTTTAGCCTCCCCCCTACGGCCCGTAGAGCCCCGGCAAGCCCCCCCTTTAGCCCCGCCCCTTCCGGATTTAGCCCCGCCCCTTCCGGCTTTAGCCCCGCCCCTTCCGGTTTTAGCCCCGCCCACCCCGCACTTGGCCCCGCCCATTCCCCCTTTAGCCACGCCCATTCCGCCTTCAGCCACGGCCTTTCCCCCTTTAGCCCTGCCCATACAGGATTCTGCCTCGCCCATTCCCCTTTTAGCCTCTCCCCTACGGCCCCTAGAGCCCCGGCAAGCCCCCCCCCCTTTAGCCCCGCCCCTTCCGGCTTTAGCCCCGCCCACTCCGCCCTTAGCCCCGCCCACCCCGCCCTTGGCCCCGCCCATTCCCCCTTTAGCCACGCCCATTCCGCCTTCAGCCACGGCCTTTCCCCCTTTAGCCCTGCCCATACACGATTCTGCCTTGCCCATTCCCCTTTTAGCCTCCCCCCTACGGCCCCTAGAGCCCCGGCAAGCCCCCCCCCTTAGCCCCGCCCCTTCCGGCTTTAGCCCCGCCCCTTCCGGCTTTAGCCCCGCCCACTCCGCCCTTAGCCCCGCCCACCCCGCCCTTGGCCCCGCCCATTCCCCCTTTAGCCACGCCCATTCCGCCTTCAGCCACGGCCTTTCCCCCTTTAGCCCTGCCCATACACGATTCTGCCTCGCCCATTCCCCTTTTAGCCTCCCCCCTACGGCCCCTAGAGCCCCGGCAAGCCCCCCCCCTTTAGCCCCGCCCCTTCCGGCTTTAGCCCCGCCCCTTCCGGCTTTAGCCCCGCCCACTCCGCCCTTAGCCCCGCCCACCCCGCCCATTCCCCCTTTAGCCACGCCCATTCCGCCTTCAGCCACGGCCTTTCCCCCTTTAGCCCTGCCCATACACGATTCTGCCTCGCCCATTCCCCTTTGAGCCTCCCCCCTACGGCCCCTAGAGCCCCGGCAAGCCCCCCCCCTTTAGCCCCGCCCCTTCCGGCTTTAGCCCCGTCCACTCCGCCCTTAGCCCCGCCCACCCCGCCCTTGGCCCCGCCCATTCCCCCTTTAGCCACGCCCATTCCGCCTTCAGCCACGGCCTTTCCCCCTTTAGCCCTGCCCATACACGATTCTGCCTTGCCCATTCCCCTTTTAGCCTCCCCCCTACGGCCCCTAGAGCCCCGCAAGCCCCCCCCTTTAGCCCCGCCCCTTCCGGCTTTAGCCCCGCCCACTCCGCCCTTAGCCCCGCCCACCCCGCCCTTGGCCCCGCCCATTCCCCCTTTAGCCACGCCCATTCCGCCTTCAGCCACGGCCTTTCCCCCTTTAGCCCTGCCCATACACCATTCTGCCTCGCCCATTCCCCTTTCAGCCTCCCCCCTACGGCCCCTAGAGCCCCGGCAAGCCCCCCCCCTTTAGCCCCGCCCCTTCCGGCTTTAGCCCCGCCCACTCCGCCCTTAGCCCCGCCCACCCCGCCCTTGGCCCCGCCCATTCCCCCTTTAGCCACGCCCATTCCGCCTTCAGCCACGGCCTTTCCCCCTTTAGCCCTGCCCATACACGATTCTGCCTCGCCCATTCCCCTTTTAGCCTCCCCCCTACGGCCCCTAGAGCCCCGGCAAGCCCCCCCTTTAGCCCCGCCCCTTCCGGCTTTAGCCCCGCCCCTTCCGGTTTTAGCCCCGCCCACTCCGCCCTTAGCCCCGCCCACCCCGCCCTTGGCCCCGCCCATTCCCCCTTTAGCCACGCCCATTCCGCCTTCAGCCACGGCCTTTCCCCCTTTAGCCCTGCCCATACACGATTCTGCCTCGCCCATTCCCCTTTCAGCCTCCCCCCTACGGCCCCTAGAGCCCCGGCAAGCCCCCCCCTTTAGCCCCGCCCCTTCCGGTTTTAGCCCCGCCCACTCCGCCCTTGGCCCCGCCCACCCCGCCCTTGGCCCCGCCCATTCCCCCTTTAGCCACGCCCATTCCGCCTTCAGCCACGGCCTTTCCCCCTTTAGCCCTGCCCATACACGATTCTGCCTCGCCCATTCCCCTTTTAGCCTCCCCCCTACGGCCCCTAGAGCCCCGGCAAGCCCCCCCCCCTTTAGCCCCGCCCCTTCCGGCTTTAGCCCCGCCCACTCCGCCCTTAGCCCCGCCCACCCCGCCCTTGGCCCCGCCCATTTTCCCTTTAGCCACGCCCATTCCGCCTTCAGCCACGGCCTTTCCCCCTTTAGCCCTGCCCATACACGATTCTGCCTCGCCCATTCCCCTTTTAGCCTCCCCCCTACGGCCCCTAGAGCCCCGGCAAGCCCCCCCCTTTAGCCCCGCCCCTTCCGGCTTTAGCCCCGCCCCTTCCGGTTTTAGCCCCGCCCACTCCGCCCTTAGCCCCGCCCACCCCGCCCTTGGCCCCGCCCATTCCCCCTTTAGCCACGCCCATTCCGCCTTCAGCCACGGCCTTTCCCCCTTTAGCCCTGCCCATACACGATTCTGCCTCGCCCATTCCCCTTTCAGCCTCCCCCCTACGGCCCCTAGAGCCCCGGCAAGCCCCCCCCTTTAGCCCCGCCCCTTCCGGCTTTAGCCCCGCCCACCCCGCCCTTGGCCCCGCCCATTTTCCCTTTAGCCACGCCCATTCCGCCTTCAGCCACGGCCTTTCCCCCTTTAGCCCTGCCCATACACGATTCTGCCTCGCCCATTCCCCTTTTAGCCTCCCCCCTACGGCCCCTAGAGCCCCGGCAAGCCCTCCCCCTTAGCCCCGCCCCTTCCGGCTTTAGCCCCGCCCACTCCGCCCTTAGCCCCGCCCACCCCGCCCTTGGCCCCGCCCATTCCCCCTTTAGCCACGCCCATTCCGCCTTCAGCCACGGCCTTTCCCCCTTTAGCCCTGCCCATACACGATTCTGCCTCGCCCATTCCCCTTTTAGCCTCCCCCCTACGGCCCCTAGAGCCCCGGCAAGCCCCACCCCCTTTAGCCCCGCCCCTTCCGGCTTTAGCCCCGCCCCTTCCGGCTTTAGCCCCGCCCACTCCGCCCTTAGCCCCGCCCACCCCGCCCATTCCCCCTTTAGCCACGCCCATTCCGCCTTCAGCCACGGCCTTTCCCCCTTTAGCCCTGCCCATACAGGATTCTGCCTCGCCCATTCCCCTTTTAGCCTCTCCCCTACGGCCCCTAGAGCCCCGGCAAGCCCCCCCCTTTAGCCCCGCCCCTTCCGGCTTTAGCCCCGCCCACTCCGCCCTTAGCCCCGCCCACCCCGCCCTTGGCCCCGCCCATTCCCCCTTTAGCCACGCCCATTCCGCCTTCAGCCACAGCCTTTCCCCCTTTAGCCCTGCCCATACACGATTCTGCCTCGCCCATTCCCCTTTTAGCCTCCCCCCTACGGCCCCTAGAGCCCCGGCAAGCCCCCCCCCCTTTAGCCCCGCCCCTTCCGGCTTTAGCCCCGCCCCTTCCGGCTTTAGCCCCGCCCACCCCGCCCTTGGCCCCGCCCATTCCCCCTTTAGCCACGCCCATTCCGCCTTCAGCCACGGCCTTTCCCCCTTTAGCCCTGCCCATACACGATTCTGCCTCGCCCATTCCCCTTTTAGCCTCTCCCCTACGGCCCCTAGAGCCCCGGCAAGCCCCCCCCTTTAGCCCCGCCGCTTCCGGCTTTAGCCCCGCCCACTCCGCCCTTAGCCCCGCCCACCCCGCCCTTGGCCCCGCCCATTCCCCCTTTAGCCACGCCCATTCCGCCTTCAGCCACGGCCTTTCCCCCTTTAGCCCTGCCCATACACGATTCTGCCTCGCCCATTCCCCTTTTAGCCTCCCCCCTACGGCCCCTAGAGCCCCGGCAAGCCCCACCCCCTTTAGCCCCGCCCCTTCCGGCTTTAGCCCCGCCCCTTCCGGCTTTATCCCCGCCCACTCCGCCCTTAGCCCCGCCCACCCCGCCCATTCCCCCTTTAGCCACGCCCATTCCGCCTTCAGCCACGGCCTTTCCCCCTTTAGCCCTGCCCATACAGGATTCTGCCTCGCCCATTCCCCTTTTAGCCTCTCCCCTACGGCCCCTAGAGCCCCGGCAAGCCCCCCCCTTTAGCCCCGCCCCTTCCGGCTTTAGCCCCGCCCACTCCGCCCTTAGCCCCGCCCACCCCGCCCTTGGCCCCGCCCATTCCCCCTTTAGCCACGCCCATTCCGCCTTCAGCCACGGCCTTTCCCCCTTTAGCCCTGCCCATACACGATTCTGCCTCGCCCATTCCCCTTTTAGCCTCCCCCCTACGGCCCCTAGAGCCCCGGCAAGCCCCCCCCTTTAGCCCCGCCCCTTCCGGCTTTAGCCCCGCCCACTCCGCCCTTAGCCCCGCCCACCCCGCCCTTGGCCCCGCCCATTCCCCCTTTAGCCACGCCCATTCCGCCTACAGCCACGGCCTTTCCCCCTTTAGCCCTGCCCATACACGATTCTGCCTTGCCCATTCCCCTTTTAGCCTCCCCCCTACGGCCCCTAGAGCCCCGCAAGCCCCCCCCTTTAGCCCCGCCCCTTCCGGCTTTAGCCCCGCCCACTCCGCCCTTAGCCCCGCCCACTCCGCCCTTAGCCCCGCCCACCCCGCCCTTGGCCCCGCCCATTCCCCCTTTAGCCACGCCCATTCCGCCTTCAGCCACGGCCTTTCCCCCTTTAGCCCTGCCCATACACCATTCTGCCTCGCCCATTCCCCTTTCAGCCTCCCCCCTACGGCCCCTAGAGCCCCGGCAAGCCCCCCCCTTTAGCCCCGCCCCTTCCGGCTTTAGCCCCGCCCCTTCCGGTTTTAGCCCCGCCCACTCCGCCCTAAGCCCCGCCCACCCCGCCCTTGGCCCCGCCCATTCCCCCTTTAGCCACGCCCATTCCGCCTTCAGCCACGGCCTTTCCCCCTTTAGCCCTGCCCATACACGATTCTGCCTCGCCCATTCCCCTTTTAGCCTCCCCCCTACGGCCCCTAGAGCCCCGCAAGCCCCCCCCTTTAGCCCCGCCCCTTCCGGCTTTAGCCCCGCCCACTCCGCCCTTAGCCCCGCCCACCCCGCCCTTGGCCCCGCCCATTCCCCCTTTAGCCACGCCCATTCCGCCTTCAGCCACGGCCTTTCCCCCTTTAGCCCTGCCCATACACCATTCTGCCTCGCCCATTCCCCTTTCAGCCTCCCCCCTACGGCCCCTAGAGCCCCGGCAAGCCCCCCCCCTTTAGCCCCGCCCCTTCCGGCTTTAGCCCCGCCCACTCCGCCCTTAGCCCCGCCCACCCCGCCCTTGGCCCCGCCCATTCCCCCTTTAGCCACGCCCATTCCGCCTTCAGCCACGGCCTTTCCCCCTTTAGCCCTGCCCATACACCATTCTGCCTCGCCCATTCCCCTTTTAGCCTCCCCCCTACGGCCCGTAGAGCCCCGGCAAGCCCCCCCTTTAGCCCCGCCCCTTCCGGCTTTAGCCCCGCCCCTTCCGGTTTTAGCCCCGCCCACTCCGCCCTTAGCCCCGCCCACCCCGCCCTTGGCCCCGCCCATTCCCCCTTTAGCCACGCCCATTCCGCCTTCAGCCACGGCCTTTCCCCCTTTAGCCCTGCCCATACACGATTCTGCCTCGCCCATTCCCCTTTCAGCCTCCCCCCTACGGCCCCTAGAGCCCCGGCAATCCCCCCCCTTTAGCCCCGCCCCTTCCGGCTTTAGCCCCGCCCACCCCGCCCTTGGCCCCGCCCATTCCCCCTTTAGCCACGCCCATTCCGCCTTCAGCCACGGCCTTTCCCCCTTTAGCCCTGCCCATACACGATTCTGCCTCGCCCATTCCCCTTTTAGCCTCCCCCCTACGGCCCCTAGAGCCCCGGCAAGCCCCCCCTTTAGCCCCGCCCCTTCCGGCTTTAGCCCCGCCCCTTCCGGTTTTAGCCCCGCCCACTCCGCCCTTAGCCCCGCCCACCCCGCCCTTGGCCCCGCCCATTCCCCCTTTAGCCACGCCCATTCCGCCTTCAGCCACGGCCTTTCCCCCTTTAGCCCTGCCCATACACGATTCTGCCTCGCCCATTCCCCTTTTAGCCTCCCCCCTACGGCCCCTAGAGCCCCGGCAAGCCCCCCCCCCCTTTAGCCCCGCCCCTTCCGGCTTTAGCCCCGCCCACTCCGCCCTTAGCCCCGCCCACCCCGCCCTTGGCCCCGCCCATTTTCCCTTTAGCCACGCCCATTCCGCCTTCAGCCACGGCCTTTCCCCCTTTAGCCCTGCCCATACACGATTCTGCCTCGCCCATTCCCCTTTTAGCCTCCCCCCTACGGCCCCTAGAGCCCCGGCAAGCCCCCCCCTTTAGCCCCGCCCCTTCCGGCTTTAGCCCCGCCCCTTCCGGTTTTAGCCCCGCCCACTCCGCCCTTAGCCCCGCCCACCCCGCCCTTGGCCCCGCCCATTCCCCCTTTAGCCACGCCCATTCCGCCTTCAGCCACGGCCTTTCCCCCTTTAGCCCTGCCCATACACGATTCTGCCTCGCCCATTCCCCTTTGAGCCTCCCCCCTACGGCCCCTAGAGCCCCGGCAAGCCCCCCCCTTTAGCCCCGCCCCTTCCGGCTTTAGCCCCGCCCACCCCGCCCTTGGCCCCGCCCATTCCCCCTTTAGCCACGCCCATTCCGCCTTCAGCCACGGCCTTTCCCCCTTTAGCCCTGCCCATACACGATTCTGCCTCGCCCATTCCCCTTTTAGCCTCCCCCCTACGGCCCCTAGAGCCCCGGCAAGCCCTCCCCCTTAGCCCCGC
The DNA here is from genome assembly GCF_020740725.1 of Corvus hawaiiensis. NCBI lineage: Eukaryota > Metazoa > Chordata > Aves > Passeriformes > Corvidae > Corvus > Corvus hawaiiensis. The sequence continues at coordinate 117,429 of NW_025963384.1, forward strand.
CCCTTCCGGCTTTAGCCCCGCCCACTCCGCCCTTAGCCCCGCCCACCCCGCCCTTGGCCCCGCCCATTCCCCCTTTAGCCACGCCCATTCCGCCTTCAGCCACGGCCTTTCCCCCTTTAGCCCTGCCCATACACGATTCTGCCTCGCCCATTCCCCTTTTAGCCTCCCCCCTACGGCCCCTAGAGCCCCGGCAAGCCCCACCCCCTTTAGCCCCGCCCCTTCCGGCTTTAGCCCCGCCCCTTCCGGCTTTAGCCCCGCCCACTCCGCCCTTAGCCCCGCCCACCCCGCCCATTCCCCCTTTAGCCACGCCCATTCCGCCTTCAGCCACGGCCTTTCCCCCTTTAGCCCTGCCCATACACGATTCTGCCTCGCCCATTCCCCTTTTAGCCTCCCCCCTACGGCCCCTAGAGCCCCGGCAAGCCCCCCCCTTTAGCCCCGCCCCTTCCGGCTTTAGCCCCGCCCACTCCGCCCTTAGCCCCGCCCACCCCGCCCTTGGCCCCGCCCATTCCCCCTTTAGCCACGCCCATTCCGCCTTCAGCCACAGCCTTTCCCCCTTTAGCCCTGCCCATACACGATTCTGCCTTGCCCATTCCCCTTTTAGCCTCCCCCCTACGGCCCCTAGAGCCCCGGCAAGCCCCCCCCCCTTTAGCCCCGCCCCTTCCGGCTTTAGCCCCGCCCCTTCCGGCTTTAGCCCCGCCCACCCCGCCCTTGGCCCCGCCCATTCCCCCTTTAGCCACGCCCATTCCGCCTTCAGCCACGGCCTTTCCCCCTTTAGCCCTGCCCATACACGATTCTGCCTCGCCCATTCCCCTTTTAGCCTCTCCCCTACGGCCCCTAGAGCCCCGGCAAGCCCCCCCCTTTAGCCCCGCCGCTTCCGGCTTTAGCCCCGCCCACTCCGCCCTTAGCCCCGCCCACCCCGCCCTTGGCCCCGCCCATTCCCCCTTTAGCCACGCCCATTCCGCCTTCAGCCACGGCCTTTCCCCCTTTAGCCCTGCCCATACACGATTCTGCCTCGCCCATTCCCCTTTTAGCCTCCCCCCTACGGCCCCTAGAGCCCCGGCAAGCCCCACCCCCTTTAGCCCCGCCCCTTGCGGCTTTAGCCCCGCCCCTTCCGGCTTTATCCCCGCCCACTCCGCCCTTAGCCCCGCCCACCCCGCCCATTCCCCCTTTAGCCACGCCCATTCCGCCTTCAGCCACGGCCTTTCCCCCTTTAGCCCTGCCCATACAGGATTCTGCCTCGCCCATTCCCCTTTTAGCCTCTCCCCTACGGCCCCTAGAGCCCCGGCAAGCCCCCCCTTTAGCCCCGCCCCTTCCGGCTTTAGCCCCGCCCACTCCGCCCTTAGCCCCGCCCACCCCGCACTTGGCCCCGCCCATTCCCCCTTTAGCCACGCCCATTCCGCCTTCAGCCACGGCCTTTCCCCCTTTAGCCCTGCCCATACACGATTCTGCCTCGCCCATTCCCCTTTTAGCCTCCCCCCTACGGCCCCTAGAGCCCCGGCAAGCCCCCCCCTTTAGCCCCGCCCCTTCCGGCTTTAGCCCCGCCCACTCCGCCCTTAGCCCCGCCCACCCCGCCCTTGGCCCCGCCCATTCCCCCTTTAGCCACGCCCATTCCGCCTTCAGCCACGGCCTTTCCCCCTTTAGCCCTGCCCATACACGATTCTGCCTTGCCCATTCCCCTTTTAGCCTCCCCCCTACGGCCCCTAGAGCCCCGCAAGCCCCCCCCTTTAGCCCCGCCCCTTCCGGCTTTAGCCCCGCCCACTCCGCCCTTAGCCCCCCCCACTCCGCCCTTAGCCCCGCCCACCCCGCCCTTGGCCCCGCCCATTCCCCCTTTAGCCACGCCCATTCCGCCTTCAGCCACGGCCTTTCCCCCTTTAGCCCTGCCCATACACCATTCTGCCTCGCCCATTCCCCTTTCAGCCTCCCCCCTACGGCCCCTAGAGCCCCGGCAAGCCCCCCCCTTTAGCCCCGCCCCTTCCGGCTTTAGCCCCGCCCCTTCCGGTTTTAGCCCCGCCCACTCCGCCCTTAGCCCCGCCCACCCCGCCCTTGGCCCCGCCCATTCCCCCTTTAGCCACGCCCATTCCGCCTTCAGCCACGGCCTTTCCCCCTTTAGCCCTGCCCATACACGATTCTGCCTTGCCCATTCCCCTTTTAGCCTCCCCCCTACGGCCCCTAGAGCCCCGCAAGCCCCCCCCTTTAGCCCCGCCCCTTCCGGCTTTAGCCCCGCCCACTCCGCCCTTAGCCCCGCCCACCCCGCCCTTGGCCCCGCCCATTCCCCCTTTAGCCACGCCCATTCCGCCTTCAGCCACGGCCTTTCCCCCTTTAGCCCTGCCCATACACGATTCTGCCTCGCCCATTCCCCTTTTAGCCTCCCCCCTACGGCCCGTAGAGCCCCGGCAAGCCCCCCCCTTTAGCCCCGCCCCTTCCGGCTTTATCCCCGCCCCTTCCGGTTTTAGCCCCGCCCATTCCCCCTTTAGCCACGCCCATTCCGCCTTCAGCCACGGCCTTTCCCCCTTTAGCCCTGCCCATACACGATTCTGCCTCGCCCATTCCCCTTTGAGCCTCCCCCCTACGGCCCCTAGAGCCCCGGCAAGCCCCCCCCCTTAGCCCCGCCCCTTCCGGCTTTAGCCCCGCCCCTTCCGGCTTTAGCCCCGCCCACTCCGCCCTTAGCCCCGCCCACCCCGCCCTTGGCCCCGCCCATTCCCCCTTTAGCCACGCCCATTCCGCCTTCAGCCACGGCCTTTCCCCCTTTAGCCCTGCCCATACACGATTCTGCCTCGCTCATTCCCCTTTTAGCCTCCCCCCTACGGCCCCTAGAGCCCCGGCAAGCCCCACCCCCTTTAGCCCCGCCCCTTCCGGCTTTAGCCCCGCCCCTTCCGGCTTTAGCCCCGCCCACTCCGCCCTTAGCCCCGCCCACCCCGCCCATTCCCCCTTTAGCCACGCCCATTCCGCCTTCATCCACGGCCTTTCCCCCTTTAGCCCTGCCCATACAGGATTCTGCCTCGCCCATTCCCCTTTTAGCCTCTCCCCTACGGCCCCTAGAGCCCCGGCAAGCCCCCCCCTTTAGCCCCGCCCCTTCCGGCTTTAGCCCCGCCCACTCCGCCCTTAGCCCCGCCCACCCCGCCCTTGGCCCCGCCCATTCCCCCTTTAGCCACGCCCATTCCGCCTTCAGCCACAGCCTTTCCCCCTTTAGCCCTGCCCATACACGATTCTGCCTCGCCCATTCCCCTTTTAGCCTCCCCCCTACGGCCCCTAGAGCCCCGGCAAGCCCCCCCCCTTAGCCCCGCCCCTTCCGGCTTTAGCCCCGCCCCTTCCGGCTTTAGCCCCGCCCACTCCGCCCTTAGCTCCGCCCACCCCGCCCTTGGCCCCGCCCATTCCCCCTTTAGCCACGCCCATTCCGCCTTCAGCCACGGCCTTTCCCCCTTTAGCCCTGCCCATACACGATTCTGCCTCGCCCATTCCCCTTTTAGCCTCCCCCCTACGGCCCCTAGAGCCCCGGCAAGCCCCACCCCCTTTAGCCCCGCCCCTTCCGGCTTTAGCCCCGCCCCTTCCGGCTTTAGCCCCGCCCACTCCGCCCTTAGCCCCGCCCACCCCGCCCATTCCCCCTTTAGCCACGCCCATTCCGCCTTCAGCCACGGCCTTTCCCCCTTTAGCCCTGCCCATACAGGATTCTGCCTCGCCCATTCCCCTTTTAGCCTCTCCCCTACGGCCCCTAGAGCCCCGGCAAGCCCCCCCCTTTAGCCCCGCCCCTTCCGGCTTTAGCCCCGCCCACTCCGCCCTTAGCCCCGCCCACCCCGCCCTTGGCCCCGCCCATTCCCCCTTTAGCCACGCCCATTCCGCCTTCAGCCACAGCCTTTCCCCCTTTAGCCCTGCCCATACACGATTCTGCCTCGCCCATTCCCCTTTTAGCCTCCCCCCTACGGCCCCTAGAGCCCCGGCAAGCCCCCCCCCCTTAGCCCCGCCCCTTCCGGCTTTAGCCCCGCCCCATTCGGCTTTAGCCCCGCCCACTCCGCCCTTGGCCCCGCCCACCCCGCCCTTGGCCCCGCCCATTCCCCCTTTAGCCACGCCCATTCCGCCTTCAGCCACGGCCTTTCCCCCTTTAGCCCTGCCCATACACGATTCTGCCCCGCCCATTCCCCTTTTAGCCTCCCCCCTACGGCCCCTAGAGCCCCGGCAAGCCCCCCCCCGTTAGCCCCGCCCCTTCCGGCTTTAGCCCCGCCCACTCCGCCTTTAGCCCCGCCCACCCCGCCCTTGGCCCCGCCCATTCCCCCTTTAGCCACGCCCATTCCGCCTTCAGCCACGGCCTTTCCCCCTTTAGCCCTGCCCATACACGATTCTGCCTCGCCCATTCCCCTTTTAGCCTCCCCCCTACGGCCCCTAGAGCCCCGGCAAGCCCCACCCCCTTTAGCCCCGCCCCTTCCGGCTTTAGCCCCGCCCCTTCCGGCTTTAGCCCCGCCCACTCCGCCCTTAGCCCCGCCCACCCCGCCCATTCCCCCTTTAGCCACGCCCATTCCGCCTTCAGCCACGGCCTTTCCCCCTTTAGCCCTGCCCATACAGGATTCTGCCTCGCCCATTCCTCTTTTAGCCTCTCCCCTACGGCCCCTAGAGCCCCGGCAAGCCCCCCCCTTTAGCCCCGCCCCTTCCGGCTTTAGCCCCGCCCACTCCGCCCTTAGCCCCGCCCACCCCGCCCTTGGCCCCGCCCATTCCCCCTTTAGCCACGCCCATTCCGCCTTCAGCCACAGCCTTTCCCCCTTTAGCCCTGCCCATACACGATTCTGCCTCGCCCATTCCCCTTTTAGCCTCCCCCCTACGGCCCGTAGAGCCCCGGCAAGCCCCCCCCCTTAGCCCCGCCCCTTCCGGCTTTAGCCCCGCCCCTTCCGGCTTTAGCCCCGCCCACTCCGCCCTTAGCCCCGCCCACCCCGCCCTTGGCCCCGCCCATTCCCCCTTTAGCCACGCCCATTCCACCTTCAGCCACGGCCTTTCCCCCTTTAGCCCTGCCCATACACGATTCTGCCTCACCCATTCCCCTTTTAGCCTCCCCCCTACGGCCCCTAGAGCCCCGGCAAGCCCCCCCCCCTTAGCCCCGCCCCTTCCGGCTTTAGCCCCGCCCCTTCCGGCTTTAGCCCCGCCCACTCCGCCCTTAGCCCCGCCCACCCCGCACTTGGCCCCGCCCATTCCCCCTTTAGCCACGCCCATTCCGCCTTCAGCCACGGCCTTTCCCCCTTTAGCCCTGCCCATACACCATTCTGCCTCGCCCATTCCCCTTTTAGCCTCCCCCCTACGGCCCCTAGAGCCCCGGCAATCCCCCCCCTTTAGCCCCGCCCCTTCCGGCTTTAGCCCCGCCCACTCCGCCCTTAGCCCCGCCCACCCCGCCCTTGGCCCCGCCCATTCCCCCTTTAGCCACGCCCATTCCGCCTACAGCCACGGCCTTTCCCCCTTTAGCCCTGCCCATACACGATTCTGCCTTGCCCATTCCCCTTTTAGCCTCCCCCCTACGGCCCCTAGAGCCCCGGCAAGCCCCCCCCCTTTAGCCCCGCCCCTTCCGGCTTTAGCCCCGCCCACTCCGCCCTTAGCCCCGCCCACTCCGCCCTTAGCCCCGCCCACCCCGCCCTTGGCCCCGCCCATTCCCCCTTTAGCCACGCCCATTCCGCCTTCAGCCACGGCCTTTCCCCCTTTAGCCCTGCCCATACACGATTCTGCCTCGCCCATTCCCCTTTCAGCCTCCCCCCTACGGCCCCTAGAGCCCCGGCAAGCCCCCCCCTTTAGCCCCGCCCCTTCCGGCTTTAGCCCCGCCCACTCCGCCCTTAGCCCCGCCCACCCCGCCCTTGGCCCCGCCCATTCCCCCTTTAGCCACGCCCATTCCGCCTTCAGCCACGGCCTTTCCCCCTTTAGCCCTGCCCATACACGATTCTGCCTCGCCCATTCCCCTTTTAGCCTCCCCCCTACGGCCCCTAGAGCCCCGGCAAGCCCCCCCCCCCCTTTAGCCCCGCCCCTTCCGGTTTTAGCCCCGCCCACTCCGCCCTTAGCCCCGCCCACCCCGCCCTTGGCCCCGCCCATTCCCCCTTTAGCCACGCCCATTCCGCCTTCAGCCACGGCCTTTCCCCCTTTAGCCCTGCCCATACACGATTCTGCCTCGCCCATTCCCCTTTCAGCCTCCCCCCTACGGCCCCTAGAGCCCCGGCAAGCCCCCCCCTTTAGCCCCGCCCCTTCCGGCTTTAGCCCCGCCCACTCCGCCCTTAGCCCCGCCCACCCCGCCCTTGGCCCCGCCCATTCCCCCTTTAGCCACGCCCATTCCGCCTTCAGCCACGGCCTTTCCCCCTTTAGCCCTGCCCATACACGATTCTGCCTCGCCCATTCCCCTTTTAGCCTCTCCCCTACGGCCCCTAGAGCCCCGGCAAGCCCCCCCCTTTAGCCCCGCCCCTTCCGGCTTTAGCCCCGCCCACTCCGCCCTTAGCCCCGCCCACCCCGCCCTTGGCCCCGCCCATTCCCCCTTTAGCCACGCCCATTCCGCCTTCAGCCACGGCCTTTCCCCCTTTAGCCCTGCCCATACACGATTCTGCCTCGCCCATTCCCCTTTTAGCCTCCCCCCTACGGCCCCTAGAGCCCCGGCAAGCCCCCCCCCTTAGCCCCGCCCCTTCCGGCTTTAGCCCCGCCCCTTCCGGCTTTAGCCCCGCCCACCCCGCCCTTGGCCCCGCCCATTCCCCCTTTAGCCACGCCCATTCCGCCTTCAGCCACGGCCTTTCCCCCTTTAGCCCTGCCCATACACGATTCTGCCTCGCCCATTCCCCTTTTAGCCTCCCCCCTACGGCCCCTAGAGCCCCGGCAAGCCCCCCCCCCTTTAGCCCCGCCCCTTCCGGCTTTAGCCCCGCCCCTTCCGGCTTTAGCCCCGCCCACTCCGCCCTTAGCCCCGCCCACCCCGCCCATTCCCCCTTTAGCCACGCCCATTCCGCCTTCAGCCACGGCCTTTCCCCCTTTAGCCCTGCCCATACACGATTCTGCCTCGCCCATTCCCCTTTCAGCCTCCCCCCTACGGCCCCTAGAGCCCCGGCAAGCCCCCCCCTTTAGCCCCGCCCCTTCCGGCTTTAGCCCCGTCCACTCCGCCCTTAGCCCCGCCCACCCCGCCCTTGGCCCCGCCCATTCCCCCTTTAGCCACGCCCATTCCGCCTTCAGCCACGGCCTTTCCCCCTTTAGCCCTGCCCATACACGATTCTGCCTCGCCCATTCCCCTTTTAGCCTCCCCCCTACGGCCCCTAGAGCCCCGGCAAGCCCCCCCCTTTAGCCCCGCCCCTTCCGGCTTTAGCCCCGCCCACTCCGCCCTTAGCCCCGCCCACCCCGCCCTTGGCCCCGCCCATTCCCCCTTTAGCCACGCCCATTCCGCCTTCAGCCACGGCCTTTCCCCCTTTAGCCCTGCCCATACACCATTCTGCCTCGCCCATTCCCCTTTTAGCCTCCCCCCTACGGCCCCTAGAGCCCCGGCAAGCCCCCCCTTTAGCCCCGCCCCTCCCGGCTTTAGCCCCGCCCCGTCCGGCTTTAGCCCCGCCCACTCCGCCCTTAGCCCCGCCCACCCCGCCCTTGGCCCCGCCCATTCCCCCTTTAGCCACGCCCATTCCGCCTTCAGCCACGGCCTTTCCCCCTTTAGCCCTGCCCATACACGATTCTGCCTCGCCCATTCCCCTTTTAGCCTCCCCCCTACGGCCCCTAGAGCCCCGGCAAGCCCCCCCCTTTAGCCCCGCCCCTTCCGGCTTTAGCCCCGCCCACTCCGCCCTTAGCCCCGCCCACCCCGCCCTTGGCCCCGCCCATTCCCCCTTTAGCCACGCCCATTCCGCCTACAGCCACGGCCTTTCCCCCTTTAGCCCTGCCCATACACGATTCTGCCTTGCCCATTCCCCTTTTAGCCTCCCCCCTACGGCCCCTAGAGCCCCGCAAGCCCCCCCCCCTTAGCCCCGCCCCTTCCGGCTTTAGCCCCGCCCACTCCGCCCTTAGCCCCGCCCACCCCGCCCTTGGCCCCGCCCATTCCCCCTTTAGCCACGCCCATTCCGCCTTCAGCCACGGCCTTTCCCCCTTTAGCCCTGCCCATACACCATTCTGCCTCGCCCATTCCCCTTTCAGCCTCCCCCCTACGGCCCCTAGAGCCCCGGCAAGCCCCCCCCCTTTAGCCCCGCCCCTTCCGGCTTTAGCCCCGTCCACTCCGCCCTTAGCCCCGCCCACCCCGCCCTTGGCCCCGCCCATTCCCCCTTTAGCCACGCCCATTCCGCCTTCAGCCACGGCCTTTCCCCCTTTAGCCCTGCCCATACACCATTCTGCCTCGCCCATTCCCCTTTTAGCCTCCCCCCTACGGCCCCTAGAGCCCCGGCAAGCCCCCCCCTTTAGCCCCGCCCCTTCCGGCTTTAGCCCCGCCCACTCCGCCCTTAGCCCCGCCCACCCCGCCCTTGGCCCCGCCCATTCCCCCTTTAGCCACGCCCATTCCGCCTTCAGCCACGGCCTTTCCCCCTTTAGCCCTGCCCATACACCATTCTGCCTCGCCCATTCCCCTTTTAGCCTCTCCCCTACGGCCCCTAGAGCCCCGGCAGGCCCCCCCCTTTAGCCCCGCCCCTTCCGGCTTTAGCCCCGCCCACTCCGCCCTTAGCCCCGCCCACCCCGCCCTTGGCCCCGCCCATTCCCCCTTTAGCCACGCCCATTCCGCCTTCAGCCACGGCCTTTCCCCCTTTAGCCCTGCCCATACACGATTCTGCCTCGCCCATTCCCCTTTGAGCCTCCCCCCTACGGCCCCTAGAGCCCCGGCAAGCCCCCGCTTTAGCCCCGCCCCTTCCGGCTTTAGCCCCGCCCCTTCCGGCTTTAGCCCCGCCCACTCCGCCCTTAGCCCCGCCCACCCCGCCCTTGGCCCCGCCCATTCCCCCTTTAGCCACGCCCATTCCGCCTTCAGCCACGGCCTTTCCCCCTTTAGCCCTGCCCATACACCATTCTGCCTCGCCCATTCCCCTTTTAGCCTCCCCCCTACGGCCCCGAGAGCTCCGGCAAGCCCCCCCCGCATTTAGCCCCGCCCCTTCCGGCTTTAGCCCCGCCCCTTCCGGCTTTAGCCCCGCCCACCCCGCCCTTGGCCCCGCCCATTCCCCCTTTAGCCACGCCCATTCCGCCTTCAGCCACGGCCTTTCCCCCTTTAGCCCTGCCCATACACGATTCTGCCTCGCCCATTCCCCTTTTAGCCTCCCCCCTACGGCCCCTAGAGCCCCGGCAAGCCCCCCCCTTTAGCCCCGCCCCTTCCGGCTTTAGCCCCGCCCACTCCGCCATTAGCCCCGCCCACCCCGCCCTTGGCCCCGCCCATTCCCCCTTTAGCCACGCCCATTCCGCCTTCAGCCACGGCCTTTCCCCCTTTAGCCCTGCCCATACACCATTCTGCCTCGCCCATTCCCCTTTTAGCCTCCCCCCTACGGCCCCTAGAGCCCCGGCAAGCCCCCCCCCCTTAGCCCCGCCCCTTCCGGCTTTAGCCCCGCCCCTTCCGGTTTTAGCCCCGCCCCTTCCGGCTTTAGCCCCGCCCACCCCGCCCTTGGCCCCGCCCATTCCCCCTTTAGCCACGCCCATTCCGCCTTCAGCCACGGCCTTTCCCCCTTTAGCCCTGCCCATACAGGATTCTGCCTCGCCCATTCCCATTTTAGCCTCTCCCCTACGGCCCCTAGAGCCCCGGCAAGCCCCCCCCTTTAGCCCCGCCCCTTCCGGCTTTAGCCCCGCCCACTCCGCCCTTGGCCCCGCCCACCCCGCCCTTGGCCCCGCCCATTCCCCCTTTAGCCACGCCCATTCCGCCTTCAGCCACGGCCTTTCCCTCTTTAGCCCTGCCCATACACGATTCTGCCTCGCCCATTCCCCTTTTAGCCTCCCCCCTACGGGCTTCAGTTCTGTCCAGACCGCAGAAGGCGAAGAACGAAGCAGCTGAGCACCGGCTGCATGTACTCAGTGGAGCGAATTTCAAATGTCCAGTCAAAAGCCTCTTCACTAGCAGATTCAGCTGAGAATGCTCTGGCTGCTTCACAAAGGAAGGTGCTGTGTTGCACTTCCTGGACACTACCTGGTCAGAAGCAGTTTCTTACACCTTCAATGCTGCAGAGTCCATGCAGCTGGAGCACACCCAGAAGGACGCGTCCAGCAAGAAGGCGTTCTTCAAGTACCCCCCTCTTCCAAGTAGCCTTGAAACTGAGCACAACACACTCCGGCTCAGGAGGTTCCTTCTCACATAGACGTGCCGTCACATTATGCACTCTCGCAGCTCTGTTGCCCACTTGCCGCAGCTGCTGCCAAAGAAAAAGGCTCCAGAAGTAAAAGCCACTGCTGGACTGCCCTTTCCCCTTGCCTCACGTCAAGCACCAGAAACTGTCCGCTGCACTCTCTATTTCCCTTCTCCGCCGCATGGCGAAGCATAAACGTAATCGCAATTGTTTCCAGGGGAAAGCTGGAAGAGAAATAGGTAGCAGCACAAGTAGCTGCAAGTTGGACTTTAAGTTTCGAGCTGCTAATGTGAACCCGAAAACAAGCGAGTGGCAGCCACGCTTCCTCTTGCAGCCTGTGCGGTGCACACACCAGCTCGGTGCTCTGCCTTCATTCTTATGCTCTTCGTAGCAGGTGGCGCTTTCGTTTTGCTGGAGACGAACCGTCGTCTACTTCTCGCCCAGAGAGTACGGTGCCGGCAGCGAAATGCTCCAGGCTGCTGCTTCTGCCGAAACACGCCTGGGCTATGCAATTTCTCTAGCGCTGAAGTAGCGCCACATTCTGTTTGCTTTGTAGCCAGCATCTTTACGGAAAGCTTCTCGGCTACGTCTGGCACAGAGAACAGCTTTAGTTCAACGGGCTTAGCCGGAGCTTACCCCCGACGCGTGGAACTTGTATTTGCACCACATTCCAGTGGCAGTCCTCTTTCCTTTACAGGCAGCACAGCGCCGTCAGATCGCGGTGCTCTCTGCACGTGCCTTCTCACTTCCAAGTAGCACCGCGCACATTAGAGCCTTGCAGGGAGAGAAGACGCGGATCGTCGTCTCACACAGAAGAACGTGCCAGGATGAAAAGATGTTCTTCCTTTCTCCTGTTTCTTGCCCGAATTGTGTTGCAGTGTTGAAAGTCTTGGCCAGCGCAAAGCTAATCCAGCCAGTGTTTCTCTCCTGACGCATTTAGCTGAGCGAGAGCTACGCGGACAGTTTGGACTCTGTGAAGCAGCAAGAAAATGCTTGTCCGTCGAGCTGAGGAAAATCCGTGCACAGCGCACTGTGGATGCGTGCAGTGTTGGCGCTGAAGAGCGGCAAAGCTCAAAGGCATCGCTGGGCTTCAGTTCTGTCCCGACCGCAGAAGGCGAAGAACGAAGCAGCTGAGCACCGGCTGCATGTACTCAGTGGAGCGAATTTCAAATGTCCAGCCAAGAGCTTCTTCGCAAGCAGATTCAGCTGAGAATGCTCTTGCTGCTTCACAAAGGAAGGCGCTGTGTTGCACTCCTGGGCACTACCTGGTCAGAAGCAGGTTCTTACACCTTCAATGCTGCAGAGTCCATGCAGCTGGAGCACACTCAGAAGGACGCGTCCAGCAAGAAGGCGTTCTTCAAGTACCCCCCTCTTCCAAGTAGCCTTGAAAATGAGCACAACACACTGCGGCTCAGGAGGTTCCTTCTCAGATAGACGTGCCGTCACATTATGCAGCTCGCTTACTGTGGCCTCGCAGAGCTCGCAGCTCTGTTGCCCACTTGCAGCAGCTGCTGCCAAAGAAAAAGGCTCCAGAAGTAAAAGCCACTGCTGGACTGCCCTTTCCCCTTGCCTCATGTCAAGCACCAGAAACTGTCCGCTACACTCTCTATTTCCATTCTCCGTCGCATCTACCACTGTAATCTCTGCATCTCGAAGAATAAACCCCGGCCCAATTCTTTCCGTCGTCATCTTGTCGCACAGAGGGCACGCCGGCAGAGAAACGCTCCAGGTTGCTGATTCTTCCGAAACACACCTGGGCTGTGCATTTTCCTTCGCTGCCCTTGGTAGCACCACATTCTGTTTGCTTTGTAGCCTGAATATCAAGGGAAAGATTCTCAGCTACGTCTGGCACAGAGAACAGCTTTAGTTCAACGGGCTTACCCGGCGCTTACCCCGACGCGTGGGAACTTGTATTTGCACCACATTCCGGGGGTAGTCTTCTTTCCTTTACAGGCTGCACAGCGCCGTCAGATCGCAGTGCTTCTCTGCACGTGCCTTCTCACTTCCAAGTAGCACCGCGCACATTAGAGCCTTGCAGGGAGCAAAGACGTGGATAGATGTGTGGCAGAGAAAATCGTGCAAAGACGAAAAGGTGTTCTTCTTTTGTCCTCCTCGTCGCCCAGATTGTGGTGCTGTGCTGAAAGCGTGGGTATTATTACCCCTTCTCGCAGTGAGACTATGTGCTGCGTTGGAACTGTTGGCCAGTGAAAGGCTAATCCAGCAAGTGCTTCCCTCCTGATGCATTTTGCTGAGCGAGAGCTGAGGAAAATCCGTGCACTGCACACTGTGGATGCATGCAGTATACACGCAGAAGAGCGGCGAAGCTCATAGTCATCGCACACACCAGCCCAGTGGCCTGGGGCTGCGTTCTTCTCCCTTACCGGCGCTGGCCAGAACTGAAGCATTCAGCTGTGGCTCTCTTCAGTGTGTGTACTGCACGCATCCACAGTGCTCTTTGCACGGATTTTCCTCAGCGCTACGTGACACTACAGCCGTTCTGCTTCGCAGAGCCCAACTGTCCGCACAAGGTCTCGCTCAGAGAAATGTGTCAGGAGAGAAGAAGCACTTGCTGGATTAGCCTTTCACTGGCCAACAGTTCCAACGCAGCACCACAGTCTTATTGCGAGAAGGGGTAATAAAACGCATGTATTGTCCCGGAACACTTCTCTGTGCGAGCCGTAGGCGAGAATCTTTCCCTTAAGATAAGGACCACCAGGCAGACAGAAGGTTGTGCTACCTAGCGCTAGAGAGAAATTGCATAGCCCGGGCGTGTTTCGGCAGAAGCAGCAGCCTGCAGCATTTGGCTGCCGGCACCGTGCTCTCTGGGCGACAAGTAGACGACGGTTCGTCTCCAGCAAAACGAAGGCGCGACCTGCTACGAAGAGCATAAGAACGAAGGCAGAGCACCGAGCTGGTGTGTGCATCGCACAGGCTGCAAGAGGAAGCGTGGCTGCCACTCGCTTGTTTTCGGATTCACATTAGCAGACGGAAACTTGCAGCTACTTGTGCTGCTACCTATTTCTCTTCCAGCTTTCCCAGGAAAGAATTGTGCCGGGGTTTATGCTTCGAGATGCAGAGATTACAGTGGTAGATACGGCGGAGAATGGAAATAGAGTGCAGCGGACAGTTTCTGGTGCTTGACGTGAGGCAAGGGGAAAGGGCAGTCCAGCAGTGGCTTTTACTTCTGGAGCCTTTTTCTTTGGCAGCAGCTGCTGCAAGTGGGCAACGGAGCTGCGAGAGTGAAGAATGTGACGGCACGTCTATCTGAGAAGGAACCTCCTGAGCCGCAGTGTGTTGTGCTCAGTTTCAAGGCTACTTGGAAGAGGGGGGTACTTGAAGAACGCCTTCTTGCTGGACGCGTCCTTCTGGGTGTGCTCCAGCTGCATGGACTCTGCAGCATTGAAGGTGTAAGAACCTGCTTCTGACCAGGTAGTGTCCAGGAGTGCAACACAGCACCTTCCTTTGTGAAGCAGCCAGAGCATTCTCAGCTGAATCTGCTTGCGAAGAAGCTCTTGGCTGGACATTTGAAATTCGCTCCACTGAGTACATGCAGCCGGTGCTCAGCTGCTTCGTTCTTCGCCTTCTGCGGTCTGGACAGAACTGAAGCCCAGCGATGACTTTTAGCCGTGCCGCTCTTCTGCGTGTGTACTGCACGCATCCACAGTGTGCTGTGCAAGGATTTTCCTCAGCTCTCGCTCAGCGAAATGCATCAGGAGAGAAACACTGGCTGGATTAGCTTTGCGCTGGCCAAGACTTTCAACACAGCACTACACTCTGGGCGACGAGGAGGACAAAAGAAGAACACCTTTTCGCCCTGCCACGTTCTTCTCTGCGACACGACTATCCGCGTCTTCTCTCCCTGCAAGGCTCTAATGTGCGCGGTGCTACTTGGAAGTGAGAAGGCACGTGCAGAGAGCACCGCGATCTGACGGCGCTGTGCTGCCTGTAAAGGAAAGAGGACTGCCACTGGAATGTGGTGCAAATACAAGTTCCACGCGTCGGGGGCAAGCTCCGTGTAAGCCGGTTAAATAAAGCTGTTCTCTGTGCCAGACGTAGCCGAGAAGCTTTCCGTAAAGATGCTGGCTACAAAGCAAACAGAATGTGGCGCTACTTCAGCGCTAGAGAGAAATTGCATAGCCCAGGCGTGTTTCGGCAGAAGCAGCAGCCTGGAGCATTTGGCTGCCGGCACCGTACTCTCTGGGCGACAAGTAGACGACAGTTCGTCTCCAGCAAAACGAAAGCGCCACCTGCTACGAAGAGCATAAGAATGAAGGCAGAGCATCGAGCTGGTGTGTGCACCGCACAGGCTGCAAGAGGAAGCGTGGCTGCCACTCGCTTGTTTTCGGATTCACATTAGCAGCTCGAAACTTAAAGTCCAACTTGCAGCTACTTGTGCTGCTACCTATTTCTCTTCCAGCTTTCCCCTGGAAACAATTGCGATTACGTTTATGCTTCGCCATGCGGCGGAGAAGGGAAATAGAGAGTGCAGCGGACAGTTTCTGGTGCTTGACGTGAGGCAAGGGGAAAGGGCAGTCCAGCAGTGGCTTTTACTTCTGGAGCCTTTTTCTTTGGCAGCAGCTGCTGCAAGTGGGCAACAGAGCTGCGAGAGTGCATAATGTGACGGCATGTCTATCTGAGAAGGAACCTCCTGAGCCGCAGTGTGGTGTGCTCAGTTTCAAGGCTGCTTGGAAGAGGGGGGTACTTGAAGAACGCCTTCTAGCTGGACGCGTTCTTCTGAGTGTGCTCCAGCTGCATGGACTCTGCAGCAGTGAAGGTGTAAGAAACTGCTTCTGACCAGGTAGTGTCCAGGAGTGCAACACAGCGCCTTCCTTTGTGAAGCAGCCAGAGCATTCTCAGCTGAATCTGCTAGTGAAGAGGCTTTTGACTGGACATTTGAAATTCGCTCCACTGAGTACATGCAGCCGGTGCTCAGCTGCTTCGTTCTTCGCCTTCTGCGGTCTGGACAGAACTGAAGTCCAGCGATGACTTTTAGCCGTGCCGCTCTTCTGCGTGTGTACTGCACGCATCCACAGTGTGCTGTGCAAGGATTTTCCTCAGCTCTCGCTCAGCGAAATGCATCAGGAGAGAAACACTGGCTGGATTAGCTTTTCGCTGGCCAAGACTTTCAACACAGCACTACACTCTGGGCGACGAGGAGGACAAAAGAAGAAAACCTTTTCGCCCTGCCACGTTCTTCTCTGCGACACGACTATCCGCGTCTTCTCTCCCTGCAAGGCTCTAATGTGCGCGGTGCTACTTGGAAGTGAGAAGGCACGTGCAGAGAGCACCGCGATCTGACGGCGCTGTGCTGCCTGTAAAGGAAAGAGGACTGCCACTGGAATGTGGTGCAAATACAAGTTCCACGCGTCGGGGGTAAGCTCCGGCTAAGCCCGTTGAACTAAAGCTGTTCTCTGTGCCAGACGTAGCCGAGAAGCTTTCCGTAAAGATGCTGGCTACAAAGCAAACAGAATGTGGCGCTACTTCAGCGCTAGAGAAATTGCATAGCCCAGGCGTGTTTCGGCAGAAGCAGCAGCCTGGAGCATTTCGCTGCCGGCACCGTACTCTCTGGGCGAGAAGTAGACGACGGTTCGTCTCCAGCAAAACGAAAGCGCCACCTGCTACGAAGAG
Source organism: Corvus hawaiiensis (assembly GCF_020740725.1). NCBI lineage: Eukaryota > Metazoa > Chordata > Aves > Passeriformes > Corvidae > Corvus > Corvus hawaiiensis. The sequence continues at coordinate 133,271 of NW_025963384.1, forward strand.
CATAAGAATGAAGGCAGAGCACCGAGCTGGTGTGTGCACCGCACAGGCTGCAAGAGGAAGCGTGGCTGCCACTCGCTTGTTTTCGGGTTCACATTAGCAGCTCGAAACTTAAAGTCCAACTTGCAGCTACTTGTGCTGCTACCTAGTTCTCTTCCAGCTTTCCCCTGGAAACAATTGCGATTACGTTTATGCTTCGCCATGCGGCGGAGAAGGGAAATAGAGAGTGCAGCGGACAGTTTCTGGTGCTTGACGTGAGGCAAGGGGAAAGGGCAGTCCAGCAGTGGCTTTTACTTCTGGAGCCTTTTTCTTTGGGAGCAGCTGCGGCAAGTGGGCAACAGAGCTGCGAGAGTGCATAATGTGACGGCACGTCTATCTGAGAAGGAACCTCCTGAGCCGCAGTGTGTTGTGCTCAGTTTCAAGGCTACTTGGAAGAGGGGGGTACTTGAAGAACGCCTTCTTGCTGGACGCGTCCTTCTGGGTGTGCTCCAGCTGCATGGACTCTGCAGCATTGAAGGTGTAAGAAACTGCTTCTGACCAGGTTGTGTCCAGGAAGTGCAACACAGCGCCTTCCTTTGTGAAGCAGCCAGAGCATTCTCAGCTGAATCTGCTAGTGAAGAGGCTTTTGACTGGACATTTGAAATTCGCTCCACTGAGTACATGCAGCCGGTGCTCAGCTGCTTCGTTCTTCGCCTTCTGCGGTCTGGACAGAACTGAAGTCCAGCGATGACTTTTAGCCGTGCCGCTCTTCTGCGTGTGTACTGCACGCATCCACAGTGTGCTGTGCAAGGATTTTCCTCAGCTCTCGCTCAGCGAAATGCATCAGGAGAGAAACACTGGCTGGATTAGCTTTTCGCTGGCCAAGACTTTCAACACAGCACTACACTCTGGGCGACGAGGAGGACAAAAGAAGAACACCTTTTCGCCCTGCCACGTTCTTCTGTGCGACACGACTATCCGCGTCTTCTCTCCCTGCAAGGCTCTAATGTGCGCGGTGCTACTTGGAAGTGAGAAGGCACGTGCAGAGAGCACCGCGATCTGACGGCGCTGTGCTGCCTGTAAAGGAAAGAGGACTGCCACTGGAATGTGGTGCAAATACAAGTTCCCACGCGTCGGGGCAAGCTCTGGGTAAGCCCGTTGAACTACAGCTGTTCTCCGTGCCAGACGTAGCCGAGAATCTTTCCCTTTACATTTAGACCGAATGTGCTGCTGTATGTCGCTGAGAGGCAAAGTGCATAGCCCAGGCGTGTGTCGGCACAAGCAGTGGGCTGGAGCATTTCGCTGCCGGCACCGTGCTCTCTGGGCGAGAAGTAGACGACGCTTCGACTCCGGCAGAACGAAAGCGCCACATGGGTACTAAAGAGGCCGAACGAAGGCGCCGAGCACCGGGCTCGCGTCCGCAGCGTACAAACTGAGAAAGGAGCGTGGCTGGCGCTCGCCTGCCTGCCGAATTCACGTTAGCATTGAGAAGGAGGAAGTTCAACGACAGCTACTTGTGCTACTACTTATCCCTCTTCCAACCATCCCTGGGAACACTGGCGCTTACCTTTCGGCTCCGAGATGCTGAAAACACAGTGGTCGATGCCAAGGAGAGGGGAAGTAGAGAGTGCAGCGGGGAGTTGAAGTGGTTTTTACGTGAGGCAAGGGGAAGGTGCAGCCCAGCATTGGCTTTTCCTTCTAGTTCTTTTCTTCAGGAGAGCAGCTAGCAACCGAGCTGCGAGAGCCAACAATGGGATGGCACGTCTTGTCAGAGAAGCCAGGGTCTACAGTGCTGTAGACTACTGTGCACAGGTTTAATGCTGCTGTAAGTACACGCTACTTTTGGAACGGCTTCTCTCCTGACTCTCCCATCTCTGTGAGCTCTAGCTGCTTGAATTTGGCCACACTGAAGGTGTGTGGACGCGATTGCGCTCTATCAAGTCTTCCAGAGACGAGGGATAGTCAACAAATGCTTTCTCACCTGGCCCATCTCTCAGTCCCAACTGTGGCTGGAAATGCTGCGCTGCAAGGGTGGACTTAGCCACTCTGAGAGAATGTGATGACGCTCTATAGATAGTTGCGAAGGAAAGTGCTGGTCACTGCAATGTTTCGCCTAGTTTACAGACTTTAGAGGGACTAGGAAGGCCAACGCCTTGTTCTAGCACTTGTTCTCTGCGTGCAGCTGCTGGATGTTTGGAAGGGCTTTGGGATCCGCGAGAGGTGGAGGGTAGGATGGTAGCTAGAGCTTGAAGGAAAGTGCGTCTCTCCAGGACCTTTGATGCAGTCCAGTGGGTGCGAGTTCCATGTTGAGCATGTTCAAGATGGCACAGAAAAGGTTCTGAAAGAAAGAGGCCGTGCTGGAACTGCCTTGACTTTTGCCGCTTCGAAACTGCACAGCCAACAATGAAAAGATTCCTCTTGCTTCCCCGCGACGCGCAGGATCACATTCTTTTGTGTCTCCAAGAGGCAGGATGCACAGCGGAGCTCTTCCACCAACTGCTCGCACACGACTGCGGCCGCGCCAGCGAAGCGCTTGGCTTTTTCCCCGGCACTGTCAGCGCTCATCGAAACAACCACACGATGGCGCTGACGACTTGCAAAAGAAGGCCAAGCACCTGGCGCTGCTCGAAACCACCCCAAGGGCAGAGGCAAGTTGCAAACGTCCCTGCACTCCAATCAACAGCACATCAGGACAAAAAGATTTCCCTCATCTTCCCCTTCCAAGAGCAGACTCTTCTTTACACCACACTCCAAGAGCCAGACAAACCTCTTTGGCCCAAACAAATCTTTTCCCTCTCGCAGATTCTGCCTACCATCTTGAAACCATCTGGCAAAAACAGAGCTCAAAACAGTGCCGGCTGACGAAGATCTTACTGCCTGCAACTTCAACTGCACCCCTCAAACTAGCAGCACACACGCTGTTCTCAGCACTTTCCTTCTCAGCTCTAGCTACCATCCTAAGCCTTCCCTCTCCTAGAGTCAGGATCCAAAGACAACGGCACCACGGACTGCTCACACACTAAAGGCATCGGGACAAAAGGCTCACAAGCTTGGCCTTTGCATTCCCACGGACAGCTCAACAGCTCTAACCCAGAGAGAGCTCTGCCTCTTGGGAAAAGCCCTTAAAATCCCTAAGAGCACCTGATGTGCACATCCAAACCTGCTTGCCTTGCCAAAGAGAGCAACTACAAGCCCATCTCCAAAGAAACGGCATCCCCTCCTCCAAAATACAACACATATCCAGCCACTGATCCACCTCCAGTATTGAATAGATCCAACAATTGCCCCTACACGCCCAGGGGCCAGAAGAGAAATGTCTTGCTGGACTATTCCTCCCCATGCTACCTTAACATCTGCTCCAGCAACACTGGCACTCCGAGTCTCTTGGCCTTGCCTTGCCTTCAGTACCTTGTCGAGTTCTTCTTAAGCTACCCTTGCTCTGCTTCCTTTGCCTACGTCTGCCTTGCCTCGCACTACCTACAACTTGCTGGCTTTGCTTTGCCCTGCTTACCACTCTTGGCCTTGCCTTCCATGCAGGCAAGGCGCTGCAAAGCAAGTGCAGGCAATTGTGGGCAAGTCAAGGGAGAGGTAAGCAAGGCCAGAGCAGTGAGGGGAAAGCAAATGGAGTGGTAGGCAAGAGAAGGCCCAGACGTTAGAGGCAAGGCTGGCCGTAGGAAGGAAAGTCCACTGATGGGTAGGCCAGGCAGAAACAAGAAGGGCTTGGCAAGCCAAGGCCCTGGAGGAAAGCAGTAGGCAGGTCAAGGGCGGGGCATGGACGTGCAAAGGAATGCAAGGCTCCAGAGAGCTAGCAGGGCAAGGCAAGGAAACTGTTGTGTTGCCAAGGCAAGGCAAGGATAGGCAAGGCAGGTGAGAAGTACATTCGAGGACTGCTGGTACACAAAAGTGGCCAGGACCAACTGCTCTGTGTGGCCTTGCTTGGCGAGGCGAGGCAGGGCAATGAGGGTCCTAGAAGGAAAAGGAAAGGTGAGGCCAGACCTAGACGAATGTGAAAGGAAGTCAGGTGGGGGATGGGTGAGCAAGCCAATGCAAGGCAGGGGAGAAAAGGCAGGTTGAGGGAAGGCTACAGAGGGGGCAGCAAGGAAACGCAAGGCATGGGGAAGCATGTGAGGAGTGGGTGCTGCCAGCCGGCCGGGATGGCAGGGGCGGGGCCACTGCAAGTAGCATGGTGGGGATGTGGAGGGGGGTGTTAGTGTGCGGGAGGTGTGTGTGTGTGTGTGTGCAGCGGAGTGCAGGGTAAGTGCAGGTGTGCGTGTGCGCATAGGGGGGTTTTGTGCCAGGTGCTGTGCCAGGGGGAGCCGTCCCACCTCCAAGAAGGTGTGGGAGTGAAAGGAGTAACATGGATGTGTCTTTACAAAGAGACCGTGTGAATCCGTCCTTAGACAAGGCTAGGAATTTACTGGTAGGGGAGTAACAGAAGAAAGTGTTAGTTCTAGAAACTGTTACTAATCGACAGAGACTGTTGCTCAGCCAAGGCCGTGTTAAATTCCTGAACCTAGAGCAAGGCAACAAAGACTTAATAGCATTAGGAATAGTTTCGTTTTCTTCCTTTTCCATACCAAGAGGGGGGTGCCTATTAGAGGGGAGCATAGAGTAGGCAGTTCCGGAAGTCTGTCATTCCCGAGTACCTCAGAGGGTGCTGTTGCCAGGAACTTAGCATAAAAAGGGGGCTGCGTCCCGCAATCAGTTGAGAGACTCCATGGCAAAAGCCCCATGGCCTCTCCCTGTAGTTGAAGAATGTTCCAGGACTCCTCTGTCTCCTTTTTGGTGGATGAAGAAATTCAGAAAGCAACACTTCTGCCAGAACTCTCCAAGATGCCTCCTTTGCTCCCAGCGACTCCATCACTGCCCGGGAAGCTGTCTTTTCTACCAGAGGAGTTCGAGATACAGTTAAAAGCCGTGTGGCAGAGAAAAAAGACAAGAATTGGTTTATAAGGGATGGCAAACAAGAGATACCAGAAGCTTTGGCCCTACCAATATTAAAAGAACTCCGTGAAGAGAGTCCTTGTACTTCCTGAGGATTGGCAGAAGCCTTCCTCATGCTGTATGTTGCTGGGGGTCTTTTTAGACTGGCAAAACGAGCTGTTGAAGGTTGCTTGATCTGTGCTAAAGCAAACAGCCAAGTTACAAAGTAACTTGCCAGGGGAGGGAGGCCTTGGGCTGCATGTCCCTTCCAAAGGTGCCAGGTGGATTTTCCTGAGATGCCCCAAGTGGGAAGGCTTCATATCTTCTGCTAATGGTATGTCAGCTAGCAAGGTGGCCAGAGGCATTTCCAACTGCTTCAGCAACGACAGGATCAGTTATTAAGGCATCTTTGGAACAAATCATTCCAAGATACAGCATTGTAGAAGCAATAGACTCAGATAGGGGAACTCATTTTACAGGAAAGATCCTTCAAGGGGTTTTGGCTTCTTTAGGAACACAATGGAACCTCCCTAGGCCCTGGCACCCCCAGAGCTCGGCTCGGGTAGAAAACAATGAATAGAGAAAGAAACACCTTTTGAAGCTGGTAATAGAAACCAAGATGCCATGGCTAGGGCTTTGGACATTGGCTTTGGCGAGAATGAGAGCCCGACCCAGAAGAGAGATTCCGTTATCCCCCTTTCCGTCGTTGTTACGAATTACCCGGCTAAGTCTCAACCTAGTGGGGGAGTAGAGGTAAGTGATGTATATTTAAAACCATCTGTGGCCAGGATACTGCTTCTTGTGAAACCCCTTCAACAGGAAGCTCAGCTGGCACAAGCCCCACCTTTGGACTTTGCTGCTTGTAACCTCCAACCAGGAGATTGAGTCCTAGTTAAGGAGTAGAAAGAAGCGCCAGTGGCGGTGAAATGGCGTGGCCCATTCCAAGTGTCACTGACGACAGAAACAGCCATCAAGACAGCTGAACACAGGTGGACCCGTCACTCTCTGGTCAAGGTCTCTGAAGCCTCAGAGATTTGCACATCTCAGCTGGAGGAGAAGGCCGGGAGGCAGTGACTGACACTCTGCAGGAGTAGGCCGGAGCAGTAGCCAGTGCTTCGACATCAGAGGAAGCCCTGCGTGCCTACCCACAGACCATCTGCTGAAATAGTCTCTATGGGCATCCCTCCTCTAGAATCTCCACTCACTGGGGCGCTAATACTTGCAGCCATTGTTTCACGTTAAGTAGTTTCTGTGTCGTCAATTGCCACAGGTGGTGCAGAAGACAAGGGGAAAATTAGACTAGCTAATTAGATCACATTATTAAAACATTTTCCTTACTAGTTCTACTTTTATATGGTCAGCTAAGTTTAGGCCAGGAGTGGGAGAATCAATTGGCAGCCTTAGGAGAAGAAGTAGCAAAAGTTTTGAACCTTAGCAATTGCTGGCTCTGTGGAGGGCCAGGAGGATCTGAAGAGTGCCTATGGTTGGCTAGCCCAGCTGAACCTAAGTGGTGGCTCAACACCCGACATGAGGTCCATACTAGGACCAAAGGGCCAAAGAAGGAAGTCCATGGCTATAGGAGAAGGTTTCACGAAGGATGTCTGGACTTCAGGTGGCTCTCTTGAAAGCTGTTTATTGCATAGGCGAAGTTACAGCAGTTCAGGGAGCGGGTATCCAGAGCCAGCCCTACAGCTGCCCGCTCCAGCTGTAGGCATACCTGAAGCCGCTTTCTGTTCAAGTTACAAAGCATTCTAGACTTTTCTTTGCAGAGTATCTTAACACATAACAACCAATAAGCACCATACCCAATACCTTTACATTTGCCTATAGCCTATCATAGCTACTACCATCACCATATTCTAGTCATTATTATCCAATCACAAGAGTAAGTAAGTTACAATTTCAGCTTACAGTGGAGAATTCTTAGACCTTTCTTCTTCTTGCTACATCAACATTTCTTGTTTGCCTGCCATATCTTTCTTTTTGGTAAAGACACGTTTTCTATTGACTTATGCTCTTCTTGAGACTTACTTACTTGGTGAAAAACATGTCTTTGTTTGTAATCACATACCTTTGTCCTGCTCCTAAAAATCTCCTTCCAACTCATCTCCAACCTTTGCCTTCTCAGTTACTCAGCCATCACTGTTTCAGCAAAACATCTTTTATTCTATATCAAAACTTGCTTCCATTTCTACCTCATCCCCAGCTTCTACATTCACAGACCTTTCTGCCAAGCCGACATACCTGTGAAACTTTCTTACCAAACTTTCATCCTCCCCAACACATGGCCACTTCATTCTTCTCCAACAGGCACTTATTGCCTAAACAGGACAGGGCGGGTCTATGTAGGAAAAGGCGTTTGTCAATTGACTTTCCCTCTGGCTTTAAACAATTGGCTTTGGACCCACAATTGCCCTCCTTACAATTGTTCCAAATATCAAGACAAATGCAATCAAATAGCTGTTCAGCTCACTAATGGTAGCTGCGTAAGGTGTTCTTACCACACTTACCAAAAACATTTGGAAGCCTGTAAAGCAATGGGGAGGGACAAGGGGTTTTTTTGACCACCTATTTTTAAGCTGTCCCCACAAAAATTCCACAAGTAGAAGACATGTTGTTTGTGATTATCAGTGGGAATGGCAACACCGGATTGGAACTCAAAGCCTTTTAGTGAGTTCTGCTCCAAATCCAACCAAACAGCTTGCAGATGTAAATGTAGATGGGAACCCTGTGTGGGAGCTTGGAAATGCAAATACTGTGACCCTTATGGTGGGGCAGCTATTGTTGGAGGACCGTTAGGCCCGGGAATCCTGCTGTATTTTGACCCACCAATTGATGACCAAGGGTAGGAAGGCCCCTTTGCTAATGGAACACGGGCTTTGAAAGGACATTATTGGATTTGTGGCCAACATGCTTAGCTCAGGTTACCTCCAAACTGGTCAGGGATATAGTGTATATCTTAGACCATTGTTCTTTTTGCTACTACAAATTCAGGGAAATCGCTTAGGAATCAAAATCTGTGAGGATTTAATTAGAGAAAAGCAGTCAGCTGAGGCAGCCTTGGCTGCAGGGAGCACCCCAAAACGGGGAAAAGATGAATGGCCACCAGAACAAGTTACGCAACACGATGGACCAGCCCCTTGGAAACCTAAGGAATTAATCCCAGATGCCTGGGAACCCATTTATCATTTCAATGAGATAATTAGGTTACAAGCTGTCTCAGAAATAATTACCAACCAGCCAGCCACAGCTCTTGACCGTCTTGCTGAGCAACCCACTTCAATGAGGAAAGCGGTATTTTCAACATTGGATGGTATTAGATTATCTGTTAGCAGAAGAAGGAGGAGTTTGTGGGAAATTCAATGACTCGAGCTGCTGTTTGCAAGCACAGGACAGCGGAAATGTGGTCAAACAAATAACAAAGGAAATAACCTCAGCTCATGGACCTGTCCAAGTGTTAAAAGGATGGTAACGGGACATGTTTTCCTGGCTAACTGGCCAGCTATGGGCTAAATTGTTACAGCAGGGATTACTGTAACACGCCTATATCAAACCAGGAATCCCGTGGAAAAGAAGTATATATGGACAGATTGGTGGTAGATGTTTCGGAGGTCTTTATTTCTCCAGCCGCATGGCCGGGGCTCTGCTCAGGAACTCCCCCAGTCACGGGACCCGAGGGTCCTTGGCCACACCGGGGAACACAAACCAACCAATGGGGAATGAAGCTGACCAGGGGCAGGGAAACCCCGTGTCTCTCGCCCAGGGCCCATCTCCCAGGGCTCCATGGCAGGGGGGGAGACCCCAACACTAAATGAATACCGTTTCTCCTCTTATATGCTATAGCAACTCTAATCTTTTGACCATGCGTGACACCATGCTGGGTGCAGCTCTTTCAGCAGGTGGTCAAGGGGATGCCGCTAGCAGCCATGCCTACCTGATCCAGAAAGGACTACAAAAGGACAGAAAAGGATGTCACTGCAAATAATAGCAGAAGCCAAGAAGGCTCAAGAAGAAAAAATTAAATCAATGGTAATTAAGGTTTGTAAAGACAAATACAGATCAAATAAAAAGAGGAGGGATTAAAAGGAAGGAGCTGGATTAGTCTTTACAAACAGACCGTGTGAATTGGCCTGTAGACAAGGCTAGGAACTTATGGGGAGTGAAGTAACAGAAGAAACTATTAGTTCTCTAGAACTGTTACGAATCATCAGAGACTGTTGATTAATCCAGGGCGTGTTAAATTCCTGAACCTAGAGCAAGGCAACAAAGACTTAATAGAATTAGGAATGGGTTTTTTTTCTTCCTTTTCGATGCCAAAAGGGGGGGTGCATATTAGAGGAGGGCATCGAGTAGGCAGTTCCGGAAGTCTGTATCTGCCGAATACCTCAGCCAGTGGGGAAAAGGAAGAGGGCCTTGTGGCCAGGAACTTGGCATAAAAAAGGGGCTGCATCCCGCAACCGTTTGACAGACCCCAGGGGAAAAGCCCCATGGACTCTCCCTGTCGTCGAAGAATGTTGCAGGACTCCTCTGTCTCCTTTTCGGACATAAACCTCAGGCATCGTGGATTAATTTTCCCTAACGGCAGCGACCTGCCGCGTGCTCTCCGTGCTCCTCCCCAGCCCCCCGGCAGGTGTAAAATAGTTCCCGGCGGCTCCCACCGCGCGTTACAGACGGCTGCGCGGCCCCGGGGCTGCTCGCAGTGCTCCCCTGCTCCGCAAGGGCTGCCCGCGGGCTGCGGAGCCACCTCGCCACCGGCGCGGCCAGGGCCGGGGCCCTTCTCGACAGCAGCCGAGGGGCTGCGCAGCGGGCGGCTGCGGGACGATCAGCCATTTTATGCCGCGCGGTGCTGCCGCCTCCATCTAGTGCTCCATCGCGCCGCCGGCCGACCCCGCCTGGCGCGTTCACGCTCGGCCGCGCTCGCCGCCCGCCCAGCCTCGCCGGAAGCTCTCCGGCCCGGGCCGTGCCCCGGCTCCGCCTGCGGTTCGGCAGGGCCCGGCCGCACGCGTGCTGCGTGGCTCGGAGCACCCGCGTTGCGCCGCAGGCCACGGGGAAGGCGGGGCGGGGCGGGCCGGCGCCATCGTGGTAGCGCGAGGAGAGGAGCGCCCGGGCGGGGCGGTGAGTGGCGCGGCGGTGAGCGCTTCTGCTTCCTGTCGCTCGGCGGCCGCCCTCGGCAGGTGCCGTGTGACCCCGCGGAGCGGCGGGGCCGGCCGGGCGGTGCGCGGCGAGGCTTTCGGCCAGCGGCGGCCGCAGCGAGAGGCTGCTGGCACTGCCCGTGCCGGTGGAGAGAGCGGGGATCCGAGGCCGGCCTTCCTAGGGTAACGAGGGGCGACCGCCTTTGCCGCGCTGCCCTCCGTGCAGCACGTGGCCGATTCCGGTGAACCCGAGGTCTCCGCAGCGGCGCGGGCGGGAGGGAGTGGGGAGCGCGCTCGGTGCTCTGCCGGCCGCTCCCGCCCAGCGCTGCGCTCCGCCGAGGCGTTTTCCCGCCCGTCCTGGGGAGGACACAAGGGACACCAAAGTTGGAGCTTAGCTGTCAGGGGGAGCAACTTGCCTCCATTGGCGACGTCCTCTTCCCTCTGATTCAGCTACCTTGTAGTAGGTGCGATGGTGCTGAAGAAGGGTGGCGGCTTGGCACAGTTGCTGTCATAGGTGGTGCAAGAGCTCCACGCCAGGAGCTTTGAGTGGCATGTGTGAGGGTAGGAGGGTACGGCACCCACAGCTGAAGGCAGAAAAGGTCAGGGCATGTCATCAGCCGCAATCGTGCTAAGTTGTTCATTTTTGCAAACAGCTTGCCGAGTTGTTCCTTTTCTTAGGTAATGGGGGTTAGTATCAACCAGAACTGCATATGGTCAGTATTTGCAGAGAAGGTTATTTGGACTGTTGTTGAGGTGAGTGTAGCAGTTTCTATGGCATTTTGCAAAAAAGTGACAGGTCTCTCTGCGTTCCCCAATTCTTAACAAAAATGAAGTTAACAAAGCCCTGAAAAGAGGTTTTACAAAACTTGAGGGATTTTTTCCTACTCGTACTGTAGAGACAACCATAGTCACCTTGTCTTTCCAAAAGTGAAGGTTACATCTTTTTGTCCAAGAGCATCAAGTGCTTTTGGTCAGCGTTTGTGTGCAAGCATTAGCCTTGTTCTTGTTCTTCCCTGGAGAACTTTTACAGTACTCAGATGATCTGTGTAGGCTGCAGAGTGCAGTGGTGAACTTCAAGGCTTCCAGCAGAAGGGAGATGCTGTCCACGTTTTGGATTCTCCTTAGTCTGAACCTTCAATGTCCAAGGCTTCACTTTTCAAGCAGTTGGAAGAGCTCCAAATTAAGATATGAACAGGTCTTAATTGACCTTGTCACCGCCTCAGTTAGTCAAGTAATGCTGTGCACTGGATTTAATTGCCTAGTGCAACATGTGCTAAAAATATGTAGAGTATCTCCTCGATTACCCTCCCAGAAGGGTTTGAATGGAGAACAAGGAGTTCCGAAGACAGGTATTTGGTGTACGAGAAGTAGAACTTAGTTGCTTGCAGGGCACTGCATGCACAAATGTCTAAGGAGGATCCTTCTTTTTTTGTCCCATCTATGCTTGTTCTCATTTGAAATCCTGAACATTCTGGAGGTTGGTTTTGTTAGGGTTGTGGCTGGGGAAGGGGTGGTGGTGGGGGAGGGGTGGGTGTTGTTTCTGATTTTTTTAATTTCCAGGATAGTGTACAAAGAACTTGTGCCCAAAACCAGCAGTATGAAGCAAGGCAGGTATAAAAGAAGGTCACCGAAATGTCGGCTAATATGAATCTGAAAGCGCTTCAGTATTTTACCCAGGAGTTTCACTCCAACAAGGTGATTGTCCTTCACAGAAATGTAGTGGCAGGCTTATGCCATGCTAGAAGTGATGACCTTTCTCTGCCCCAAATTGACCAGCAAGATATTTTGGCTCTTGATTTAAACCCCTGAGCCAGCTGTGTTTCAGGCTGCAGAAGCTGCAGGTGTTGTGGCAGACGCGGGGCGCAGCCTTGCCTGCCGGTCCCGACCTGGCGCACGCCGGTGGCAGCCGTCAGCGCCTGGGGTCCCCTGTGCCGCCCACGCCAGGGCTCTGCCTGCCTGCTTGCACCCCCGGTAGCCTCAGGGAAACAGCGGACTACTCCATCTACTTTAAAAACAAAGAAGCAAACAAAAAGCCCACTGTAAAAATATGTAAAAGTCTTGAAACTAATTCTCAGCGCTTGCTCGGAGTTTGTTGATGGCGCAAATGGATTTTGGATAAACTGGTATTGCTAGTACTACTTTTAAATTAGGCTCCTGAACTTCAGAAAGGAGAAGATGGTGGTCACATACCCCTGAGGAATGTTTGAAAAAGTAAGAGTGCCCAGTCATTTAAAGGTGGCCAGAAAATGGGTGTGGCAGTGGAGTGGACACTCTGCGAGTAGGTAGCCTTAAGTCATGCAGCGACTGGCACTTCAGTGGGAATTTTGCATCAACACCAAGAGATCGTTCCATGATGTGTTGCATAACAGCAGATTGGGCCAAAATTCTGCTGACTTTGATCAAGGTGGACGGGCCACCTTCACTTAACCCAGCATAGGGACATAAATCAATGATGTTTGAAAAACAGCCATGAAACATAGCCCCTTTAGTTTATTGCACTGTTGCAAGTCTGCAAAGCTCTGTTGCCAGGTCATTGGAAGTAGCTGTTGGAATCTAACTGCATTTGGACACTTTGTCAGTCAGCATCACCAGGAGGCTTAACGGTTTAGGTTGAGAGGTGGTGCATGTCTTTTTTCAGAGGAATGGCCCAGTGAAGAGCAGTGTTCACTGCCATGACTGCCGTTGTCGCCTTCTAGAGAAATCTTGGTTCATTCAGAGAGAACTTCCTTGGTTCTGCTGGTTTGGTTTCGCAGCTGGAGCAAAGGTACAGCACTGGAAGCAATTCCTAGGGCAGAAGCGGGAGATAGCCAAAGCTCTGGACTTTGTTGTCCTCAGCACAGTGTAAGTGAGCGTAGTCTAATTGGAGGGGTGGTGAGCATCAGTGATATCAGATTTTTTACAAGTTCTTAATTCTGTCAAAACAAGAAAGAAGGAGAGTGATGAAGATGAAATCCTTTCCTCTTAAATCTGCCTACAGAGCAATTTCAGGGGTAGTTGTAATGTGTATTCACCTATTTTGAATTGCCCAAAACCAGGCCTAGAGATGCTTCAGAGACAGAGTCAGAGAAGCGGGTATTTGCTTTATTTGGCGCTGGGTGCGTGGGGGATCGCTCCTCCTAACACACCCACGCAGAGCACTCCATACAGTCCAGCATTACGTGTAAATTTTTTGAATATTCATCACATTCCTTGGGATAGGAGTAGTTCTAGAAATTACTTCTCGGAAGTCATTGATATCATTAGCAGACGTGCCACGCATGCGCTGTGTAGCCAGGTGGTCGCACTGAGGAAGGCTGCCCTTCTTCCTCGGGGGTCTTTCTGATAAAGATCAGTAGTCTCCGTCACAATGCACTTTTTACCTTTCTTTCTGGAGCATGCACAGTTCTTCACCGGATGATTCAGCGATCTCTGTGCTGGTTTTCAAAAGATCCTGTTCCTCTTATCTTGACAAGATTAAGGCAAGTGCTGCTGCTTAGGTTTTGTGATTAACATTTGCTGTCTCTTAGTAGTTCCCTCGTGTTTACATGAGTAAACTATGGATCAACCCCCTTCTCAATTTTAGCACTGAAAGGATATCAGAGTCATTTAAAGAGGTGTCTCCTATGGAGTACTATAAAACTGCCATCATGGTAACACGTTTTCATACAGTCGTTTTAGCACAGAAGTAATAGATGTACAATCTTGGATGTTTCAACCTGCTGACTCAAGAGCCAGTGTTGAGCTTTTCTCTTTTAAATCCAGTCTTAGAGCTCTGCAGGGATCACTACAGCATGACGTTGTGACAAGGGGATGCTGATTCATGCATAAACCTTTGACGCTTTCCTTCTATCTTCAAGCAGCTTTGCAAACCAGTGATGATCTGGCATGTTGCGACTTGAGAGTCATGGTAAAGGTTTCACCAAACACTTTGTAATATCATGCTGCAGCTTTCATTCCTAAGGAAATAGCATTGAGCATATGGCTGGCAAAATGCCAAAAGAATGAGCCAAACCCAATATCCTTTAATGGGAAAGATGGAAAACATTTAGATGTGTTTATTTGAACTAAAATTCCTGTGGACCAAGCCTAAATGTATTTCACACTAAATTCTTAGAACTGATTTTAAGGGAAGATGTGAGAAAGATGAATTCACAAGCGGAATTTTCAGCAGCATAATATTGAACATTTGTTAGTAGAACAAAGGCATATCACAGCGCGGGAGCACTTAGCAATATTGCTAGAGGCGTGGCTCCATTCATGTTACTGTGAACTTAAGTACTTTTTAAACATAGTCCTTAAGCCCAGAAAGTAATTTACACTTCACTCAACTTTTCCCCCCCTCCTGTCTGTGCCCCCTTGTGCCAGCGCACGCCAGCACGCTGCCGCCTCGGTCCTCTGGATAGCTCCAGAATTGAAGGCAGGCACCCCGCTCCGGTGCCTCCTCAGTCTCCAACCTAATTTGTAGTCGACAGATTCTTTGGGAGGTGTGAGTTTTGATGAGATAACAGACTTCCTGGGATGCATGCGGTTCATCTTCTTTGTTTCTTTAAGATGTCTGGGTTTCTACCTCTGTCATTTCTCAACTTAAAGGACATTTATTATCACGTGTTTATTACGACGTTTCCCAACATGTTGCCACTCTTTCGAAGTTACAATTTACTCTAGTCTTGTTTTTACTTAACTGTATTTTACCTGTTTCTACATAGTACATGATCACTTCTAAATGTTAAAATCATATATGGGAAAGACAATATTTATCGTTCACTCATTTATCACAGGAGGAATGTGTTAGCTGCTCGTGTTGCAGTTCACTTGTAATGCTGGTCTATTACCGCAGGCCTGGGCCCTAGGCTATATCACCATGTCGCGCAGCCATAGGGAGGAGGAGGAGAGAAGATCCAGCAGGCAGGAATTGTGCAGCAAGATTTATTCATTTAATTATTTTACAAACTCTTTTACAGACTTTCTTCTTCATAATCTATTTGGACAAAGGATCAGCCACCCCTTGGGGTGATTGGCTAAAATCCTAAAAGATCCATTGTCAAAATATTTTTCTACTATACCATAAACAAGACTTTTCAAGGTTGCAGGTGGCTTGGTCGTTTCCATACTCTGCTCCCTCTTCTGTGAGAGAGAAAAGTCTCTCACGGACTTAGAAAATAGCAAGAAAATCCTCGCTAGCAGCATTTTTGTATCTACACTGGTCCTTCTCATTTCCTTTTCTCTAGAACACATTTCTCAGGCTCAGTGAGCAGATGTGCGTGCAAGTGGTTTGGTGTGTCCTTGGAATTCCAATAGTCAGGATCAGATGGGTTTCTGCAGTGAAAGGATACAAGGAAACGGGGATATAGCCTACAGTGGGAACTCCTGTGATTTTGCTCCTCTCCAAACATTTCTCCTCTCCAAATGGATCTCTGTAGGAAACTTGACACATTCTTCTACTCCTGGGAGTCATTAATAAAGAAACCTGGGGTGTTTATTAGGTGACAGTGCTGTTCCTGCTGTGCACCTTTGCACCTGGCTCACAGACCATTTTCACACAGCCGTGGTCCAGAATGCGGGCAGACAAAATCCCAGCAGTTTTCTCTTGCCTACTTGACTTTTCAAATTCTTATTATGTGATGATTATCGCATCGTTTTGTCCATAATATCTGAAATAATTTGCCATGCAGTTTTGAATACAGTGCAAATACGTATTTTACTCTTAGAAATTTGAAAGTGAGTTACATTTAATAGTAGTTTGTGAGTAGTATGGCAATCAGGCCTTAAATGCGCCAATCAGGCTTGTAAATAAACCCATATTATCAGTCAATCTCTTCAATCTATTCATGTGTTTATATGGGATTTTATTCCTATAGAATAGAAAACTCGGAGCAGTGGCAAAGAAGGGGGGGGGGGGGGGGGGTGGGGTGGGGCAGCAGCGGCCCTGCTCTGAGCGGGGCAGGGAAAGGCAGGCTCGGGATGCCGGGGTTTCTCACCTGAGGCACCCGAGCAGATGGTGAAGAGTCCCTCTTTTAGTGAAGGTAGACTGTTAAGAAGGTTCCAATGCAACGGCCGCTCTTACGAACAGAGCTGCACTCACGGTAGAAGAAAGGCAGCAGGAGACGGAATCCTGCAGTGGTGACCAATTCTCCCCACAGCCACCGCAGCCTCTCTCCCCTCCGAATGCTTGAGAGAACAAGAGCTGGGGGCTGCATGCAACCCCGTTTTGCCAGTCCAAAGTTCACTGTATCTCTGCCCTCACAAGACACCTCAGCTAAAGGGAGTAGCCAGCTGCATCCCTCCCCTGAGCGGTGACAACTTCTTTTGTCTCTCTTAAGTGTCCAGTCGTTATTGTCTCCTAGCGTATGGGGGAAAGCTCCTTAAGAGAAAAAAAACCCCAAAAAAATAAAAGGAGAACTACTAAAACCCCAACATACGGGTGATTCTCACTTTCCTTCTCTGTCCTGTGGTGGTCGGCGATGGAAGAGACGGGGCAGATTGCTCGGATGCAAGAAGCCGATTTTATTGATACAGAGCTGAGTATACCCTTTCAGCAGTAACTAAAAATAGATTCTTATATAAGCAGCAATCACTATAACAACCATATCTATGTTTCTTAATAACATTGCAAAACTACAAGCTAGCATTAACCGACAGCAAGCATGCCGTTCCCTTATACTAGCTATTTCCTGGTAGGCCGTACTGCCTGCCATGGTTTGCGGCCTAGCAGCGTTAGCGCGTCCACTTCTGACATGAGTTTAGCAGTGCTCTCACTTCTGCTTTCTAGCTGTATCTCCACACTTCTCAGCTCCATGTAAAAGCACATGCTCTCAGTGTCGTAGAGTCCTTAGGGAAAGCAAACAGCGGTTCCGCTTCACACTGCTAAATGTGCCAGGACAGAAAACTTTCACTGACCTTGCCTTGCCTTTTCCTTGCAGCCTTTCCTCTTCAGAGTGAAAGATAGATTTAGAAGAACTATAAAGATTTTAGTTATCGGCTAGCTGTGTTGAGATTAGTTAGAGTAGGAAGGAATTTGGGCCCAGTGAGAGTTAATGAAAATAGTTAAGAGAGCTGGACCTGAAAGGGGTTTTAAGATGTGATTACCAAATAACTGATGATCTGTCATTTGCATGTTTGCTTAGCTGTGCTTAGAAGGAGGAATAGAAACTTTGATAAGTTGGTGTAGGGAACAAGGACAATTACCAATTTCCTCCCTTGGTGGGAACCCGTTCAAAAGTCACGCAAGAGGAAACTTAAGAGGTCACTAAAGTAATTCGGATTGTTAAAGTTCAAAAAGGCAAAAAGGCCAAAATGAGGAAGATGAGTTACTTCATCTTTCTTGGGACCACTGACCCAATTCAAGACCACTGACTCCATTCAGGACACACACTATGCATGCTTAATGACATTTAAACTCATTTCCATATGAAGCGGAGAATGGGAGGTGTTAATGTTACGAATATGCATTTGTATTTTGGATATTCCTAATATGTGGAAATAAAAAGTGTCGTGTTTGCTTGGATCGGGGCCCTGCGTCTTAGGCAGCGCGGCAAAGGCGGCCACCCCTCGTCGCTCTGGGAAGGCCGGCCTCGGATCCCCGCTCTCTCCACCGGCACGGGCAGTGCCAGCAGACTCTCGCTGCGGCCGCCGCTGGCCGAAAGCCTCGCCGCGCACCGCCCGGCCGGCCCCGCCGCTCCGCGGGGTCACACGGCACCTGCCGAGGGCGGCCGCCGAGCGACAGGAAGCAGAAGCGCTCACCGCCGCGCCACTCGCCGCCCCGCCCGGGCGCTTCTCTCCTCGCGCTACCACGATGGCGCCGGCCCGCCCCGCCCCGCCTTCCCCGTGGCCTGCGGCGCAACGCGGGTGCTCCGAGCCACGCAGCACGCGTGCGGCCGGGCCCTGCCGAACCGCAGGCGGAGCCGGGGCACGGCCCGGGCCGGAGAGCTTCCGGCGAGGCTGGGCGGGCGGCGAGCGCGGCCGAGCGTGAACGCGCCAGGCGGGGTCGGCCGGCGGCGCGATGGAGCACTAGGTGGAGGCGGCAGCACCGCGCGGCATAAAATGGCTGATCGTCCCGCAGCCGCCCGCTGCGCAGCCCCTCGGCTGCTGTCGAGAAGGGCCCCGGCCCTGGCCGCGCCGGTGGCGAGGTGGCTCCGCAGCCCGCGGGCAGCCCTTGCGGAGCAGGGGAGCACTGCGAGCAGCCCCGGGGCCGCGCAGCCGTCTGTAACGCGCGGTGGGAGCCGCCGGGAACTATTTTACACCTGCCGGGGGGCTGGGGAGGAGCACGGAGAGCACGCAGCAGGTCGCTGCCGTTAGGGAAAATTAATCCACGATGCCTGAGGTTTATGTCCGAAAAGGAGACAGAGGAGTCCTGCAACATTCTTCGACGACAGGGAGAGTCCATGGGGCTTTTCCCCTGGGGTCTGTCAAACGGTTGCGGCATGCAGCCCCGTTTTGATGTCAAGTTCCTGGCCACAGCACCCTTTTCCCCACTGGCTGAGGTATTCGGCAGATACAGACTTCCGGAACTGCCTACTCTAAGTCCCCCTCTAATATGCACCCCCCCCTTTTGGCATCGAAAAGGAAGAAAAAAAACCCATTCCTAATTCTATTAAGTCTTTGTTGCCTTGCTCTAGGTTCAGGAATTTAACACGCCCTGGATTAATCAACAGTCTCTGATGATTCGTAACAGTTCTAGAGAACTAATAGTTTCTTCTGTTACTTCACTCCCCATAAGTTCCTAGCCTTGTCTACAGGCCAATTCACACGGTCTGTTTGTAAAGACTCATCCAGCTCCTTCCTTTTAATCCCTCCTCTTTTTATTTGATCTGTATTTGTCTTTACAAACCTTAATTACCATTGATTTAATTTTTTCTTCTTGAGCCTTCTTGGCTTCTGCTATTATTTGCAGTGACATCCTTTTCTGTCCTTTTGTAGTCCTTTCTGGATCAGGTAGGCATGGCTGCTAGCGGCATCCCCTTGACCACCTGCTGAAAGAGCTGCACCCAGCATGGTGTCACGCATGGTCAAAAGATTAGAGTTGCTATAGCATATAAGAGGAGAAACGGTATTCATTTAGTGTTGGGGTCTCCCCCCCTGCCATGGAGCCCTGGGAGATGGGCCCTGGGCGAGAGACACGGGGTTTCCCTGCCCCTGGTCAGCTTCATTCCCCATTGGTTGGTTTGTGTTCCCCGGTGTGGCCAAGGACCCTCGGGTCCCGTGACTGGGGGAGTTCCTGAGCAGAGCCCCGGCCATGCGGCTGGAGAAATAAAGACCTCCGAAACATCTACCACCAATCTGTCCATATATACTTCTTTTCCACGGGATTCCTGGTTTGATATAGGCGTGTTACAGTAATCCCTGCTGTAACAATTTAGCCCATAGCTGGCCAGTTAGCCAGGAAAACATGTCCCGTTACCATCCTTTTAACACTTGGACAGGTCCATGAGCTGAGGTTATTTCCTTTGTTATTTGTTTGACCACATTTCCGCTGTCCTGTGCTTGCAAACAGCAGCTCGAGTCATTGAATTTCCCACAAACTCCTCCTTCTTCTGCTAACAGATAATCTAATACCATCCAATGTTGAAAATACCGCTTTCCTCATTGAAGTGGGTTGCTCAGCAAGACGGTCAAGAGCTGTGGCTGGCTGGTTGGTAATTATTTCTGAGACAGCTTGTAACCTAATTATCTCATTGAAATGATAAATGGGTTCCCAGGCATCTGGGATTAATTCCTTAGGTTTCCAAGGGGCTGGTCCATCGTGTTGCGTAACTTGTTCTGGTGGCCATTCATCTTTTCCCCGTTTTGGGGTGCTCCCTGCAGCCAAGGCTGCCTCAGCTGACTGCTTTTCTCTAATTAAATCCTCACAGATTTTGATTCCTAAGCGATTTCCCTGAATTTGTAGTAGCAAAAAGAACAATGGTCTAAGATATACACTATATCCCTGACCAGTTTGGAGGTAACCTGAGCTAAGCATGTTGGCCACAAATCCAATAATGTCCTTTCAAAGCCCGTGTTCCATTAGCAAAGGGGCCTTCCTACCCTTGGTCATCAATTGGTGGGTCAAAATACAGCAGGATTCCCGGGCCTAACGGTCCTCCAACAATAGCTGCCCCACCATAAGGGTCACAGTATTTGCATTTCCAAGCTCCCACACAGGGTTCCCATCTACATTTACATCTGCAAGCTGTTTGGTTGGATTTGGAGCAGAACTCACTAAAAGGCTTTGAGTTCCAATCCGGTGTTGCCATTCCCACTGATAATCACAAACAACATGTCTTCTACTTGTGGAATTTTTGTGGGGACAGCTTAAAAATAGGTGGTCAAAAAAACCCCTTGTCCCTCCCCATTGCTTTACAGGCTTCCAAATGTTTTTGGTAAGTGTGGTAAGAACACCTTACGCAGCTACCATTAGTGAGCTGAACAGCTATTTGATTGCATTTGTCTTGATATTTGGAACAATTGTAAGGAGGGCAATTGTGGGTCCAAAGCCAATTGTTTAAAGCCAGAGGGAAAGTCAATTGACAAACGCCTTTTCCTACATAGACCCGCCCTGTCCTGTTTAGGCAATAAGTGCCTGTTGGAGAAGAATGAAGTGGCCATGTGTTGGGGAGGATGAAAGTTTGGTAAGAAAGTTTCACAGGTATGTCGGCTTGGCAGAAAGGTCTGTGAATGTAGAAGCTGGGGATGAGGTAGAAATGGAAGCAAGTTTTGATATAGAATAAAAGATGTTTTGCTGAAACAGTGATGGCTGAGTAACTGAGAAGGCAAAGGTTGGAGATGAGTTGGAAGGAGATTTTTAGGAGCAGGACAAAGGTATGTGATTACAAAC
Source organism: Corvus hawaiiensis (assembly GCF_020740725.1). Lineage (NCBI taxonomy): Eukaryota > Metazoa > Chordata > Aves > Passeriformes > Corvidae > Corvus > Corvus hawaiiensis. The sequence continues at coordinate 154,091 of NW_025963384.1, forward strand.
AAAGACATGTTTTTCACCAAGTAAGTAAGTCTCAAGAAGAGCATAAGTCAATAGAAAACGTGTCTTTACCAAAAAGAAAGATATGGCAGGCAAACAAGAAATGTTGATGTAGCAAGAAGAAGAAAGGTCTAAGAATTCTCCACTGTAAGCTGAAATTGTAACTTACTTACTCTTGTGATTGGATAATAATGACTAGAATATGGTGATGGTAGTAGCTATGATAGGCTATAGGCAAATGTAAAGGTATTGGGTATGGTGCTTATTGGTTGTTATGTGTTAAGATACTCTGCAAAGAAAAGTCTAGAATGCTTTGTAACTTGAACAGAAAGCGGCTTCAGGTATGCCTACAGCTGGAGCTGGCAGCTGTAGGGCTGGCTCTGGATACCCGCTCCCTGAACTGCTGTAACTTCGCCTATGCAATAAACAGCTTTCAAGAGAGCCACCTGAAGTCCAGACATCCTTCGTGAAACCTTCTCCTATAGCCATGGACTTCCTTCTTTGGCCCTTTGGTCCTAGTATGGACCTCATGTCGGGTGTTGAGCCACCACTTAGGTTCAGCTGGGCTAGCCAACCATAGGCACTCTTCAGATCCTCCTGGCCCTCCACAGAGCCAGCAATTGCTAAGGTTAAAAACTTTTGCTACTTCTTCTCCTAAGGCTGCCAATTGATTCTCCCACTCCTGGCCTAAACTTAGCTGACCATATAAAAGTAGAACTAGTAAGGAAAATGTTTTAATAGTGTGATCTAATTAGCTAGTCTAATTTTCCCGTTGTCTTCTGCACCACCTGTGGCAATTGACGACACAGAAACTACTTAACGTGAAACAATGGCTGCAAGTATTAGCGCCCCAGTGAGTGGAGATTCTAGAGGAGGGATGCCCATAGAGACTATTTCAGCAGATGGTCTGTGGGTAGGCACGCAGGGCTTCCTCTGATGTCGAAGCACTGGCTACTGCTCCGGCCTACTCCTGCAGTGTCAGTCACTGCCTCCCGGCCTTCTCCTCCAGCTGAGATGTGCAAATCTCTGAGGCTTCAGAGACCTTGACCAGAGAGTGACGGGTCCACCTGTGTTCAGCTGTCTTGATGGCTGTTTCTGTCGTCAGTGACACTTGGAATGGGCCACGCCATTTCACCGCCACTGGCGCTTCTTTCTACTCCTTAACTAGGACTCAATCTCCTGGTTGGAGGTTACAAGCAGCAAAGTCCAAAGGTGGGGCTTGTGCCAGCTGAGCTTCCTGTTGAAGGGGTTTCACAAGAAGCAGTATCCTGGCCACAGATGGTTTTAAATATACATCACTTACCTCTACTCCCCCACTAGGTTGAGACTTAGCCGGGTAATTCGTAACAACGACGGAAAGGGGGATAACGGAATCTCTCTTCTGGGTCGGGCTCTCATTCTCGCCAAAGCCAATGTCCAAAGCCCTAGCCATGGCATCTTGGTTTCTATTACCAGCTTCAAAAGGTGTTTCTTTCTCTATTCATTGTTTTCTACCCGAGCCGAGCTCTGGGGGTGCCAGGGCCTAGGGAGGTTCCATTGTGTTCCTAAAGAAGCCAAAACCCCTTGAAGGATCTTTCCTGTAAAATGAGTTCCCCTATCTGAGTCTATTGCTTCTACAATGCTGTATCTTGGAATGATTTGTTCCAAAGATGCCTTAATAACTGATCCTGTCGTTGCTGAAGCAGTTGGAAATGCCTCTGGCCACCTTGCTAGCTGACATACCATTAGCAGAAGATATGAAGCCTTCCCACTTGGGGCATCTCAGGAAAATCCACCTGGCATCTTTGGAAGGGACATGCAGCCCAAGGCCTCCCTCCCCTGGCAAGTTACTTTGTAACTTGGCTGTTTGCTTTAGCACAGATCAAGCAACCTTCAACAGCTCGTTTTGCCAGTCTAAAAAGACCCCCAGCAACATACAGCATGAGGAAGGCTTCTGCCAATCCTCAGGAAGTACAAGGACTCTCTTCACGGAGTTCTTTTAATATTGGTAGGGCCAAAGCTTCTGGTATCTCTTGTTTGCCATCCCTTATAAACCAATTCTTGTCTTTTTTCTCTGCCACACGGCTTTTTACTGTATCTCGAACTCCTCTGGTAGAAAAGACAGCTTCCCGGGCAGTGATGGAGTCGCTGGGAGCAAAGGAGGCATCTTGGAGAGTTCTGGCAGAAGTGTTGCTTTCTGAATTTCTTCATCCACCAAAAAGGAGACAGAGGAGTCCTGGAACATTCTTCAACTACAGGGAGAGGCCATGGGGCTTTTGCCATGGAGTCTCTCAACTGATTGCGGGACGCAGCCCCCTTTTTATGCTAAGTTCCTGGCAACAGCACCCTCTGAGGTACTCGGGAATGACAGACTTCCGGAACTGCCTACTCTATGCTCCCCTCTAATAGGCACCCCCCTCTTGGTATGGAAAAGGAAGAAAACGAAACTATTCCTAATGCTATTAAGTCTTTGTTGCCTTGCTCTAGGTTCAGGAATTTAACACGGCCTTGGCTGAGCAACAGTCTCTGTCGATTAGTAACAGTTTCTAGAACTAACACTTTCTTCTGTTACTCCCCTACCAGTAAATTCCTAGCCTTGTCTAAGGACGGATTCACACGGTCTCTTTGTAAAGACACATCCATGTTACTCCTTTCACTCCCACACCTTCTTGGAGGTGGGACGGCTCCCCCTGGCACAGCACCTGGCACAAAACCCCCCTATGCGCACACGCACACCTGCACTTACCCTGCACTCCGCTGCACACACACACACACACACCTCCCGCACACTAACACCCCCCTCCACATCCCCACCATGCTACTTGCAGTGGCCCCGCCCCTGCCATCCCGGCCGGCTGGCAGCACCCACTCCTCACATGCTTCCCCATGCCTTGCGTTTCCTTGCTGCCCCCTCTGTAGCCTTCCCTCAACCTGCCTTTTCTCCCCTGCCTTGCATTGGCTTGCTCACCCATCCCCCACCTGACTTCCTTTCACATTCGTCTAGGTCTGGCCTCACCTTTCCTTTTCCTTCTAGGACCCTCATTGCCCTGCCTCGCCTCGCCAAGCAAGGCCACACAGAGCAGTTGGTCCTGGCCACTTTTGTGTACCAGCAGTCCTCGAATGTACTTCTCACCTGCCTTGCCTATCCTTGCCTTGCCTTGGCAACACAACAGTTTCCTTGCCTTGCCCTGCTAGCTCTCTGGAGCCTTGCATTCCTTTGCACGTCCATGCCCCGCCCTTGACCTGCCTACTGCTTTCCTCCAGGGCCTTGGCTTGCCAAGCCCTTCTTGTTTCTGCCTGGCCTACCCATCAGTGGACTTTCCTTCCTACGGCCAGCCTTGCCTCTAACGTCTGGGCCTTCTCTTGCCTACCACTCCATTTGCTTTCCCCTCACTGCTCTGGCCTTGCTTACCTCTCCCTTGACTTGCCCACAATTGCCTGCACTTGCTTTGCAGCGCCTTGCCTGCATGGAAGGCAAGGCCAAGAGTGGTAAGCAGGGCAAAGCAAAGCCAGCAAGTTGTAGGTAGTGCGAGGCAAGGCAGACGTAGGCAAAGGAAGCAGAGCAAGGGTAGCTTAAGAAGAACTCGACAAGGTACTGAAGGCAAGGCAAGGCCAAGAGACTCGGAGTGCCAGTGTTGCTGGAGCAGATGTTAAGGTAGCATGGGGAGGAATAGTCCAGCAAGACATTTCTCTTCTGGCCCCTGGGCGTGTAGGGGCAATTGTTGGATCTATTCAATACTGGAGGTGGATCAGTGGCTGGATATGTGTTGTATTTTGGAGGAGGGGATGCCGTTTCTTTGGAGATGGGCTTGTAGTTGCTCTCTTTGGCAAGGCAAGCAGGTTTGGATGTGCACATCAGGTGCTCTTAGGGATTTTAAGGGCTTTTCCCAAGAGGCAGAGCTCTCTCTGGGTTAGAGCTGTTGAGCTGTCCGTGGGAATGCAAAGGCCAAGCTTGTGAGCCTTTTGTCCCGATGCCTTTAGTGTGTGAGCAGTCCGTGGTGCCGTTGTCTTTGGATCCTGACTCTAGGAGAGGGAAGGCTTAGGATGGTAGCTAGAGCTGAGAAGGAAAGTGCTGAGAACAGCGTGTGTGCTGCTAGTTTGAGGGGTGCAGTTGAAGTTGCAGGCAGTAAGATCTTCGTCAGCCGGCACTGTTTTGAGCTCTGTTTTTGCCAGATGGTTTCAAGATGGTAGGCAGAATCTGCGAGAGGGAAAAGATTTGTTTGGGCCAAAGAGGTTTGTCTGGCTCTTGGAGTGTGGTGTAAAGAAGAGTCTGCTCTTGGAAGGGGAAGATGAGGGAAATCTTTTTGTCCTGATGTGCTGTTGATTGGAGTGCAGGGACGTTTGCAACTTGCCTCTGCCCTTGGGGTGGTTTCGAGCAGCGCCAGGTGCTTGGCCTTCTTTTGCAAGTCGTCAGCGCCATCGTGTGGTTGTTTCGATGAGCGCTGACAGTGCCGGGGAAAAAGCCAAGCGCTTCGCTGGCGCGGCCGCAGTCGTGTGCGAGCAGTTGGTGGAAGAGCTCCGCTGTGCATCCTGCCTCTTGGAGACACAAAAGAATGTGATCCTGCGCGTCGCGGGGAAGCAAGAGGAATCTTTTCATTGTTGGCTGTGCAGTTTCGAAGCGGCAAAAGTCAAGGCAGTTCCAGCACGGCCTCTTTCTTTCAGAACCTTTTCTGTGCCATCTTGAACATGCTCAACATGGAACTCGCACCCACTGGACTGCATCAAAGGTCCTGGAGAGACGCACTTTCCTTCAAGCTCTAGCTACCATCCTACCCTCCACCTCTCGCGGATCCCAAAGCCCTTCCAAACATCCAGCAGCTGCACGCAGAGAACAAGTGCTAGAACAAGGCGTTGGCCTTCCTAGTCCCTCTAAAGTCTGTAAACTAGGCGAAACATTGCAGTGACCAGTACTTTCCTTCGCAACTATCTATAGAGCGTCATCACATTCTCTCAGAGTGGCTAAGTCCACCCTTGCAGCGCAGCATTTCCAGCCACAGTTGGGACTGAGAGATGGGCCAGGTGAGAAAGCATTTGTTGACTATCCCTCGTCTCTGGAAGACTTGATAGAGCGCAATCGCGTCCACACACCTTCAGTGTGGCCAAATTCAAGCAGCTAGAGCTCACAGAGATGGGAGAGTCAGGAGAGAAGCCGTTCCAAAAGTAGCGTGTACTTACAGCAGCATTAAACCTGTGCACAGTAGTCTACAGCACTGTAGACCCTGGCTTCTCTGACAAGACGTGCCATCCCATTGTTGGCTCTCGCAGCTCGGTTGCTAGCTGCTCTCCTGAAGAAAAGAACTAGAAGGAAAAGCCAATGCTGGGCTGCACCTTCCCCTTGCCTCACGTAAAAACCACTTCAACTCCCCGCTGCACTCTCTACTTCCCCTCTCCTTGGCATCGACCACTGTGTTTTCAGCATCTCGGAGCCGAAAGGTAAGCGCCAGTGTTCCCAGGGATGGTTGGAAGAGGGATAAGTAGTAGCACAAGTAGCTGTCGTTGAACTTCCTCCTTCTCAATGCTAACGTGAATTCGGCAGGCAGGCGAGCGCCAGCCACGCTCCTTTCTCAGTTTGTACGCTGCGGACGCGAGCCCGGTGCTCGGCGCCTTCGTTCGGCCTCTTTAGTACCCATGTGGCGCTTTCGTTCTGCCGGAGTCGAAGCGTCGTCTACTTCTCGCCCAGAGAGCACGGTGCCGGCAGCGAAATGCTCCAGCCCACTGCTTGTGCCGACACACGCCTGGGCTATGCACTTTGCCTCTCAGCGACATACAGCAGCACATTCGGTCTAAATGTAAAGGGAAAGATTCTCGGCTACGTCTGGCACGGAGAACAGCTGTAGTTCAACGGGCTTACCCAGAGCTTGCCCCGACGCGTGGGAACTTGTATTTGCACCACATTCCAGTGGCAGTCCTCTTTCCTTTACAGGCAGCACAGCGCCGTCAGATCGCGGTGCTCTCTGCACGTGCCTTCTCACTTCCAAGTAGCACCGCGCACATTAGAGCCTTGCAGGGAGAGAAGACGCGGATAGTCGTGTCGCACAGAAGAACGTGGCAGGGCGAAAAGGTGTTCTTCTTTTGTCCTCCTCGTCGCCCAGAGTGTAGTGCTGTGTTGAAAGTCTTGGCCAGCGAAAAGCTAATCCAGCCAGTGTTTCTCTCCTGATGCATTTCGCTGAGCGAGAGCTGAGGAAAATCCTTGCACAGCACACTGTGGATGCGTGCAGTACACACGCAGAAGAGCGGCACGGCTAAAAGTCATCGCTGGACTTCAGTTCTGTCCAGACCGCAGAAGGCGAAGAACGAAGCAGCTGAGCACCGGCTGCATGTACTCAGTGGAGCGAATTTCAAATGTCCAGTCAAAAGCCTCTTCACTAGCAGATTCAGCTGAGAATGCTCTGGCTGCTTCACAAAGGAAGGCGCTGTGTTGCACTCCTGGACACTACCTGGTCAGAAGCAGTTTCTTACACCTTCAATGCTGCAGAGTCCATGCAGCTGGAGCACACTCAGAAGAACGCGTCCAGCTAGAAGGCGTTCTTCAAGTACCCCCCTCTTCCAAGCAGCCTTGAAACTGAGCACACCACACTGCGGCTCAGGAGGTTCCTTCTCAGATAGACGTGCCGTCACATTATGCACTCTCGCAGCTCTGTTGCCCACTTGCAGCAGCTGCTGCCAAAGAAAAAGGCTCCAGAAGTAAAAGCCACTGCTGGACTGCCCTTTCCCCTTGCCTCACGTCAAGCACCAGAAACTGTCCGCTGCACTCTCTATTTCCCTTCTCCGCCGCATGGCGAAGCATAAACGTAATCGCAATTGTTTCCAGGGGAAAGCTGGAAGAGAATTAGGAAGCAGCACAAGTAGCTGCAAGTTGGACTTTAAGTTTCGAGCTGCTAATGTGAATCCGAAAACAAGCGAGTGGCAGCCACGCTTCCTCTTGCAGCCTGTGCGGTGCACACACCAGCTCGGTGCTCTGCCTTCATTCTTATGCTCTTCGTAGCAGGTGGCGCTTTCGTTTTGCTGGAGACGAACTGTCGTCTACTTGTCGCCCAGAGAGTACGGTGCCGGCAGCCAAATGCTGCAGGCTGCTGCTTCTGCCGAAACACGCCTGGGCTATGCAATTTCTCTCTAGCGCTGAAGTAGCGCCACATTCTGTTTGCTTTGTAGCCAGCATCTTTACGGAAAGCTTCTCGGCTACGTCTGGCACAGAGAACAGCTTTATTTAACCGGCTTACACGGAGCTTGCACCCGACGCGTGGAACTTGTATTTGCACCACATTCCAGTGGCCGTCCTCTTTCCTTTACAGGCAGCACAGCGCCGTCAGATCGCGGTGCTCTCTGCACGTGCCTTCTCACTTCCAAGTAGCACCGCGCACATTAGAGCCTTGCAGGGAGAGAAGACGCGGATAGTCGTGTCGCAGAGAAGAACGTGGCAGGGCGAAAAGGTGTTCTTCTTTTGTCCTCCTCGTCGCCCAGAGTGTAGTGCTGTGTTGAAAGTCTTGGCCAGCGCAAAGCTAATCCAGCCAGTGTTTCTCTCCTGATGCATTTCGCTGAGCGAGAGCTGAGGAAAATCCTTGCACAGCACACTGTGGATGCGTGCAGTACACACGCAGAAGAGCGGCACGGCTAAAAGTCATCGCTGGGCTTCAGTTCTGTCCAGACCGCAGAAGGCGAAGAACGAAGCAGCTGAGCACCGGCTGCATGTACTCAGTGGAGCGAATTTCAAATGTCCAGCCAAGAGCTTCTTCGCAAGCAGATTCAGCTGAGAATGCTCTGGCTGCTTCACAAAGGAAGGTGCTGTGTTGCACTCCTGGGCACTACCTGGTCAGAAGCAGGTTCTTACACCTTCAATGCTGCAGAGTCCATGCAGCTGGAGCACACCCAGAAGGACGCGTCCAGCAAGAAGGCGTTCTTCAAGTACCCCCCTCTTCCAAGTCGCCTTGAAACTGAGCACAACACACTGCGGCTCAGGAGGTTCCTTCTCAGACGTGCCGTCACATTATTCACTCTCGCAGCTCCGTTGCCCACTTGCAGCAGCTGCTGCCAAAGAAAAAGGCTCCAGAAGTAAAAGCCACTGCTGGACTGCCCTTTCCCCTTGCCTCACGTCAAGCACCAGAAACTGTCCGCTGCACTCTCTATTTCCATTCTCCGCCGTATCTACCGCTGTAATCTCTGCATCTCGAAGCATAAACCCCGGCACAATTCTTTCCTGGGAAAGCTGGAAGAGAAATAGGTAGCAGCACAAGTAGCTGCAAGTTTCCGACTGCTAATGTGAATCCGAAAACAAGCGAGTGGCAGCCACGCTTCCTCTTGCAGCCTGTGCGATGCACACACCAACTCGGTGCTCTGCCTTCGTTCTTATGCTCTTCGTAGCAGGTCGCGCCTTCGTTTTGCTGGAGACGAACCGTCGTCTACTTGTCGCCCAGAGAGCACGGTGCCGGCAGCCAAATGCTGCAGGCTGCTGCTTCTGCCGAAACACGCCCGGGCTATGCAATTTCTCTCTAGCGCTAGGTAGCACAACCTTCTGTCTGCCTGGTGGTCCTTATCTTAAGGGAAAGATTCTCGCCTACGGCTCGCTCGCACAGAGAAGTGTTCCGGGACAATACATGTGTTTTATTACCCCTTCTCGCAATAAGACTGTGGTGCTGCGTTGGAACTGTTGGCCAGTGAAAGGCTAATCCAGCAAGTGCTTCTTCTCTCCTGACACATTTCTCTGAGCGAGACCTTGTGCGGACAGTTGGGCTCTGCGAAGCAGAACGGCTGTAGTGTCACGTAGCGCTGAGGAAAATCCGTGCAAAGAGCACTGTGGATGCGTGCAGTACACACACTGAAGAGAGCCACAGCTGAATGCTTCAGTTCTGGCCAGCGCCGGTAAGGGAGAAGAATGCAGCCCCAGGCCACTGGGCTGGTGTGTGCGATGACTATGAGCTTCGCCGCTCTTCTGCGTGTATACTGCATGCATCCACAGTGTGCAGTGCACGGATTTTCCTCAGCTCTCGCTCAGCAAAATGCATCAGGAGGGAAGCACTTGCTGGATTAGCCTTTCACTGGCCAACAGTTCCAACGCAGCACATAGTCTCACTGCGAGAAGGGGTAATAATACCCACGCTTTCAGCACAGCACCACAATCTGGGCGACGAGGAGGACAAAAGAAGAACACCTTTTCGTCTTTGCACGATTTTCTCTGCCACACATCTATCCACGTCTTTGCTCCCTGCAAGGCTCTAATGTGCGCGGTGCTACTTGGAAGTGAGAAGGCACGTGCAGAGAAGCACTGCGATCTGACGGCGCTGTGCAGCCTGTAAAGGAAAGAAGACTACCCCCGGAATGTGGTGCAAATACAAGTTCCCACGCGTCGGGGTAAGCGCCGGGTAAGCCCGTTGAACTAAAGCTGTTCTCTGTGCCAGACGTAGCTGAGAATCTTTCCCTTGATATTCAGGCTACAAAGCAAACAGAATGTGGTGCTACCAAGGGCAGCGAAGGAAAATGCACAGCCCAGGTGTGTTTCGGAAGAATCAGCAACCTGGAGCGTTTCTCTGCCGGCGTGCCCTCTGTGCGACAAGATGACGACGGAAAGAATTGGGCCGGGGTTTATTCTTCGAGATGCAGAGATTACAGTGGTAGATGCGACGGAGAATGGAAATAGAGAGTGTAGCGGACAGTTTCTGGTGCTTGACATGAGGCAAGGGGAAAGGGCAGTCCAGCAGTGGCTTTTACTTCTGGAGCCTTTTTCTTTGGCAGCAGCTGCTGCAAGTGGGCAACAGAGCTGCGAGCTCTGCGAGGCCACAGTAAGCGAGCTGCATAATGTGACGGCACGTCTATCTGAGAAGGAACCTCCTGAGCCGCAGTGTGTTGTGCTCATTTTCAAGGCTACTTGGAAGAGGGGGGTACTTGAAGAACGCCTTCTTGCTGGACGCGTCCTTCTGAGTGTGCTCCAGCTGCATGGACTCTGCAGCATTGAAGGTGTAAGAACCTGCTTCTGACCAGGTAGTGCCCAGGAGTGCAACACAGCGCCTTCCTTTGTGAAGCAGCCAGAGCATTCTCAGCTGAATCTGCTTGTGAAGCAGTTCTTGGCTGGACATTTGAAATTCGCTCCACTGAGTACATGCAGCCGGTGCTCAGCTGCTTCGTTCTTCGCCTTCTGCGGTCGGGACAGAACTGAAGCCCAGCGATGCCTTTGAGCTTTGCCGCTCTTCAGCGCCAACACTGCACGCGGCCACAGTGCGCTGTGCACGGATTTTCCTCAGCTCGACGGACAAGCATTTTCTTGCTGCTTCACAGAGTCCAAACTGTCCACGTAGCTCTCGCTCAGCGAAATGCGTCAGGAGAGAAACACTGGCTGGATTAGCTTTGCGCTGGCCAAGACTTTCAACACTGCAACACAATTCGGGCAAGAAACAGGAGAAAGGAAGAACATCTTTTCATCCTGGCACGTTCTTCTGTGTGAGACGACGATCCGCGTCTTCTCTCCCTGCAAGGCTCTAATGTGCGCGGTGCTACTTGGAAGTGAGAAGGCACGTGCAGAGAGCACCGCGATCTGACGGCGCTGTGCTGCCTGTAAAGGAAAGAGGACTGCCACTGGAATGTGGTGCAAATACAAGTTCCACGCGTCGGGGGTAAGCTCCGGCTAAGCCCGTTGAACTAAAGCTGTTCTCTGTGCCAGACGTAGCCGAGAAGCTTTCCGTAAAGATGCTGGCTACAAAGCAAACAGAATGTGGCGCTACTTCAGCGCTAGAGAGAAATTGCATAGCCCAGGCGTGTTTCGGCAGAAGCAGCAGCCTGCAGCATTTCGCTGCCGGCACCGTACTCTCTGGGCGAGAAGTAGACGACGGTTCGTCTCCAGCAAAACGAAGGCGCCACCTGCTACGAAGAGCATAAGAATGAAGGCAGAGCACCGAGCTGGTGTGTGCACCGCACAGGCTGCAAGAGGAAGCGTGGCTGCCACTCGCTTGTTTTCGGATTCACATTAGCAGCTCGAAACTTAAAGTCCAACTTGCAGCTACTTGTGCTGCTACCTATTTCTCTTCCAGCTTTCCCCTGGAAACAATTGCGATTACGTTTATGCTTCGCCATGCGGCGGAGAAGGGAAATAGAGAGTGCAGCGGACAGTTTCTGGTGCTTGACGTGAGGCAAGGGGAAAGGGCAGTCCAGCAGTGGCTTTTACTTCTGGAGCCTTTTTCTTTGGCAGCAGCTGCGGCAAGTGGGCAACAGAGCTGCGAGAGTGCATAATGTGACGGCACGTCTATCTGAGAAGGAACCTCCTGAGCCGCAGTGTGTTGTGCTCAGTTTCAAGGCTACTTGGAAGAGGGGGGTACTTGAAGAACGCCTTCTTTCTGGACGCGTCCTTCTGGGTGTGCTCCAGCTGCATGGACTCTGCAGCATTGAAGGTGTAAGAAACTGCTTCTGACCAGGTAGTGTCCAGGAAGTGCAACACAGCACCTTCCTTTGTGAAGCAGCCAGAGCATTCTCAGCTGAATCTGCTAGTGAAGAGGCTTTTGACTGGACATTTGAAATTCGCTCCACTGAGTACATGCAGCCGGTGCTCAGCTGCTTCGTTCTTCGCCTTCTGCGGTCTGGACAGAACTGAAGCCCAGCGATGCCTTTGAGCTTTGCCGCTCTTCAGCGCCAACACTGCACGCATCCACAGTGCGCTGTGCACGGATTTTCCTCAGCTCGACGGACAAGCATTTTCTTGCTGCTTCACCGAGTCCAAACTGTCCGCGTAGCTCTCGCTCAGCGAAATGCATCAGGAGAGAAACACTGGCTGGATTAGCTTTTCGCTGGCCAAGACTTTCAACACAGCACTACACTCTGGGCGACGAGGAGGACAAAAGAAGAACACCTTTTCGCCCTGCCACGTTCTTCTCTGCGACACGACTATCCGCGTCTTCTCTCCCTGCAAGGCTCTAATGTGCGCGGTGCTACTTGGAAGTGAGAAGGCACGTGCAGAGAGCACCGCGATCTGACGGCGCTGTGCTGCCTGTAAAGGAAAGAGGACTGCCACTGGAATGTGGTGCAAATACAAGTTCCCACGCGTCGGGGCAAGCTCTGGGTAAGCCCGTTGAACTACAGCTGTTCTCCGTGCCAGACGTAGCCGAGAATCTTTCCCTTTACATTTAGACCGAATGTGCTGCTGTATGTCGCTGAGAGGCAAAGTGCATAGCCCAGGCGTGTGTCGGCACAAGCAGTGGGCTGGAGCATTTCGCTGCCGGCACCGTGCTCTCTGGGCGACAAGTAGACGACGCTTCGACTCCGGCAGAACGAAAGCGCAACATGGGTACTAAAGAGGCCGAACGAAGGCGCCGAGCACCGGGCTCGCGTCCGCAGCGTACAAACTGAGAAAGGAGGGTGGCTGGCGCTCGCCTGCCTGCCGAATTCACGTTAGCATTGAGAAGGAGGAAGTTCAACGACAGCTACTTGTGCTACTACTTATCCCTCTTCCAACCATCCCTGGGAACACTGGCGCTTACCTTTCGGCTCCGAGATGCTGAAAACACAGTGGTCGATGCCAAGGAGAGGGGAAGTAGAGAGTGCAGCGGGGAGTTGAAGTGGTTTTTACGTGAGGCAAGGGGAAGGTGCAGCCCAGCATTGGCTTTTCCTTCTAGTTCTTTTCTTCAGGAGAGCAGCTAGCAACCGAGCTGCGAGAGCCAACAATGGGATGGCACGTCTTGTCAGAGAAGCCAGGGTCTACAGTGCTGTAGACTACTGTGCACTGTTTTAATGCTGCTGTAAGTACACGCTACTTTTGGAACGGCTTCTCTCCTGACTCTCCCATCTCTGTGAGCTCTAGCTGCTTGAATTTGGCCACACTGAAGGTGTGTGGACGTGATTGCGCTGCGAGTATCAAGTCTTCCAGAGACGAGGGATAGTCAACAAATGCTTTCTCACCTGGCCCATCTCTCAGTCCCAACTGTGGCTGGAAATGCTGCGCTGCAAGGGTGGACTTAGCCACTCTGAGAGAATGTGATGACGCTCTATAGATAGTTGCGAAGGAAAGTGCTGGTCACGGCAATGTTTCGCCTAGTTTACAGACTTTAGAGGGACTAGGAAGGCCAACGCCTTGTTCTAGCACTTGTTCTCTGCGTGCAGCTGCTGGATGTTTGGAAGGGCTTTGGGATCCGCGAGAGGTGGAGGGTAGGATGGTAGCTAGAGCTTGAAGGAAAGTGCGTCTCTCCAGGACCTTTGATGCAGTTCAGTGGGTGCGAGTTCCATGTTGAGCATGTTCAAGATGGCACAGAAAAGGTTCTGAAAGAAAGAGGCCGTGCTGGAACTGCCTTGACTTTTGCCGCTTCGAAACTGCACAGCCAACAATGAAAAGATTCCTCTTGCTTCCCCGCGACGCGCAGGATCACATTCTTTTGTGTCTCCAAGAAGCAGGATGCACAGCGGAGCTCTTCCACCAACTGCTCGCACACGACTGGGGCCGCGCCAGCGAAGCGCTTGGCTTTTTCCCCGGCACTGTCAGCGCTCATCGAAACAACCACACGATGGCGCTGACGACTTGCAAAAGAAGGCCAAGCACCTGGCGCTGCTCGAAACCGCCCCAAGGGCAGAGGCAAGTTGCAAACGTCCCTGCACTCCAATCAACAGCACATCAGGACAAAAAGATTTCCCTCATCTTCCCCTTCCAAGAGCAGACTCTTCTTTACACCACACTCCAAGAGCCAGACAAACCTCTTTGGCCCAAACAAATCTTTTCCCTCTCGCAGATTCTGCCTACCATCTTGAAACCATCTGGCAAAAACAGAGCTCTAAACAGTGCCGGCTGAGGAAGATCTTACTGCCTGCAACTTCAACTGCACCCCTCAAACTAGCAGCCCACACGCTGTTCTCAGCACTTTCCTTCTCAGCTCTAGCTACCATCCTAAGCCTTCCCTCTCCTAGAGTCAGGATCCAAAGACAACGGCACCACGGACTGCTCACACACTAAAGGCATCGGGACAAAAGGCTCACAAGCTTGGCCTTTGCATTCCCACGGACAGCTCAACAGCTCTAACCCAGAGAGAGCTCTGCCTCTTGGGAAAAGCCCTTAAAATCCCTAAGAGCACCTGATGTGCACGTCCAAACCTGCTTGCCTTGCCAAAGAGAGCAACTACAAGCCCATCTCCAAAGAAACGGCATCCCCTCCTCCAAAATACAACACATATCCAGCCACTGATCCACCTCCAGTATTGAATAGATCCAACAATTGCCCCTACACGCCCAGGGGCCAGAAGAGAAATGTCTTGCTGGACTATTCCTCCGCATGCTACCTTAACATCTGCTCCAGCAACACTGGCACTCCGAGTCTCTTGGCCTTGCCTTGCCTTCAGTACCTTGTCGAGTTCTTCTTAAGCTACCCTTGCTCTGCTTCCTTTGCCTACGTCTGCCTTGCCTCGCACTACCTACAACTTGCTGGCTTTGCTTTGCCCTGCCTGCCACTCTTGCCCTTGCCTTCCATGCAGGCAAGGCACTGCAAAGCAAGTGCAGGCAATTGTGGGCAAGTCAAGGGAGAGCTAAGCAAGACCAGAGCAGTGAGGGGAAAGCAAATGGAGTGGTAGGCAAGAGAAGGCCCAGACGTTAGAGGCAAGGCTGGCCGTAGGAAGGAAAGTCCACTGATGTGTAGGCCAGGCAGAAACAGGAAGTGCTTGGCAAGTCAAGGCCCTGGAGGAAAGCAGTAGGCAGGTCAAGGGCGGGGCATGGCCATGCAAAGGAATGCAAGGCTCCAGCAGGCTCCAGAGGGCTAGCAGGGCAAGACAAGGAAACTGTTGTGTTGCCAAGGCAAGGCCAGGCAAGGCAGGTGAGAAGTACATTCAAGGACTGCTGGTACACAAAAGTGGCCAGGACCAAGTGCTTTGTGTGGCCTTGATCCCGCGTGGGTCATGTCTCCTCTGCACCTAAAAGACTTGAGCTACCTGCTTTCCTTTGTATGCAAAAGAACTCTCATTCTGGTCCCCGAGCTCAAGGGCAAAATGTGAATTGCCCTTCCAAGATTCAAGACATGCAAGGATTGCTCCCAGACAAAGGCTGCCCATGGAGATGAGTGTGGCAACATGCGTCCTCCCCTGGTCTTCCTCTCCTGTGATCCTGAAACACCGGAGATGCTTGAGAGCTTTGAGATTCCTAGGAGGAGCAGAAGGGGCAGGGCAAGGCCATGAAATGTCATTGAAAAGGGGTCTTGAATTCCAGGTGGGGGAGGGGTGAGCAAGGTCATGCAAGGCAAGGGAGGGCTTCAAGGGCAGGGCAAGGCAAGTGGTGGCTTTGCGAGGCGAGGCGAGGCAAGGCAATGAGGGTCCTAGAAGGAAAAGGAAAGGTGAGGCCAGACCTAGACGAATGTGAAAGGAAGTCAGGTGGGGGATGGGTGAGCAAGCCAATGCAAGGCAGGGGAGAAAAGGCAGGTTGAGGGAAGGCTACAGAGGGGGCAGCAAGGAAACGCAAGGCATGGGGAAGCATGTGAGGAGTGGGTGCTGCCAGCCGGCCGGGATGGCAGGGGCGGGGCCACTGCAAGTAGCATGGTGGGGATGTGGAGGGGGGTGTTAGTGTGCGGGAGGTGTGTGTGTGTGTGTGTGCAGCGGAGTGCAGGGTAAGTGCAGGTGTGCGTGTGCGCATAGGGGGGTTTTGTGCCAGGTGCTGTGCCAGGGGGAGCCGTCCCACCTCCAAGAAGGTGTGGGAGTGAAAGGAGTAACATGGATGTGTCTTTACAAAGAGACCGTGTGAATCCGTCCTTAGACAAGGCTAGGAATTTACTGGTAGGGGAGTAACAGAAGAAAGTGTTAGTTCTAGAAACTGTTACTAATCGACAGAGACTGTTGCTCAGCCAAGGCCGTGTTAAATTCCTGAACCTAGAGCAAGGCAACAAAGACTTAATAGCATTAGGAATAGTTTCGTTTTCTTCCTTTTCCATACCAAGAGGGGGGTGCCTATTAGAGGGGAGCATAGAGTAGGCAGTTCCGGAAGTCTGTCATTCCCGAGTACCTCAGAGGGTGCTGTTGCCAGGAACTTAGCATAAAAAGGGGGCTGCGTCCCGCAATCAGTTGAGAGACTCCATGGCAAAAGCCCCATGGCCTCTCCCTGTAGTTGAAGAATGTTCCAGGACTCCTCTGTCTCCTTTTTGGTGGATGAAGAAATTCAGAAAGCAACACTTCTGCCAGAACTCTCCAAGATGCCTCCTTTGCTCCCAGCGACTCCATCACTGCCCGGGAAGCTGTCTTTTCTACCAGAGGAGTTCGAGATACAGTAAAAAGCCGTGTGGCAGAGAAAAAAGACAAGAATTGGTTTATAAGGGATGGCAAACAAGAGATACCAGAAGCTTTGGCCCTACCAATATTAAAAGAACTCCGTGAAGAGAGTCCTTGTACTTCCTGAGGATTGGCAGAAGCCTTCCTCATGCTGTATGTTGCTGGGGGTCTTTTTAGACTGGCAAAACGAGCTGTTGAAGGTTGCTTGATCTGTGCTAAAGCAAACAGCCAAGTTACAAAGTAACTTGCCAGGGGAGGGAGGCCTTGGGCTGCATGTCCCTTCCAAAGATGCCAGGTGGATTTTCCTGAGATGCCCCAAGTGGGAAGGCTTCATATCTTCTGCTAATGGTATGTCAGCTAGCAAGGTGGCCAGAGGCATTTCCAACTGCTTCAGCAACGACAGGATCAGTTATTAAGGCATCTTTGGAACAAATCATTCCAAGATACAGCATTGTAGAAGCAATAGACTCAGATAGGGGAACTCATTTTACAGGAAAGATCCTTCAAGGGGTTTTGGCTTCTTTAGGAACACAATGGAACCTCCCTAGGCCCTGGCACCCCCAGAGCTCGGCTCGGGTAGAAAACAATGAATAGAGAAAGAAACACCTTTTGAAGCTGGTAATAGAAACCAAGATGCCATGGCTAGGGCTTTGGACATTGGCTTTGGCGAGAACGAGAGCCCGACCCAGAAGAGAGATTCCGTTATCCCCCTTTCCGTCGTTGTTACGAATTACCCGGCTAAGTCTCAACCTAGTGGGGGAGTAGAGGTAAGTGATGTATATTTAAAACCATCTGTGGCCAGGATACTGCTTCTTGTGAAACCCCTTCAACAGGAAGCTCAGCTGGCACAAGCCCCACCTTTGGACTTTGCTGCTTGTAACCTCCAACCAGGAGATTGAGTCCTAGTTAAGGAGTAGAAAGAAGCGCCAGTGGCGGTGAAATGGCGTGGCCCATTCCAAGTGTCACTGACGACAGAAACAGCCATCAAGACAGCTGAACACAGGTGGACCCGTCACTCTCTGGTCAAGGTCTCTGAAGCCTCAGAGATTTGCACATCTCAGCTGGAGGAGAAGGCCGGGAGGCAGTGACTGACACTCTGCAGGAGTAGGCCGGAGCAGTAGCCAGTGCTTCGACATCAGAGGAAGCCCTGCGTGCCTACCCACAGACCATCTGCTGAAATAGTCTCTATGGGCATCCCTCCTCTAGAATCTCCACTCACTGGGGCGCTAATACTTGCAGCCATTGTTTCACGTTAAGTAGTTTCTGTGTCGTCAATTGCCACAGGTGGTGCAGAAGACAACGGGAAAATTAGACTAGCTAATTAGATCACACTATTAAAACATTTTCCTTAATAATTCTACTTTTATATGGTCAGCTAAGTTTAGGCCAGGAGTGGGAGAATCAATTTGCAGCCTTAGGAGAAGAAGTAGCAAAAGTTTTGAACCTTAGCAATTGCTGGCTCTGTGGAGGGCCAGGAGGATCTGAAGAGTGGCCATGGTTGGCTAGCCCAGCTGAACCTAAATGGTGGGTCAATGGGAGGGCCACAATGGCATGGGATTTGGGGCCAAAGAAGGAAGTCCATGGCCACTTCATTCTTCTCCAACAGGCACTTATTGCCTAAACAGGACAGGGCGGGTCTATGTAGGAAAAGGCGTTTGTCAATTGACTTTCTCTCTGGCTTTAAGCAATTGGGTTTGGCCCTCCAATTGCCCTCCTTACAATTGTTCCAAATATCAAAACAATTGCAATCAAATACCTGTTCAGCTCACTAATGGTAGCTGCGTAAGGTGTTCTTACGAAAAATATTTGGAAGCCTGTAAAGCAATGGCGAGGGACAAGAGGTTTTTTTGACCATCTATTTTTAAGCTGTCCCCACAAAAATTCCACAAGTAGAAGACATGTTGTTTGTGATTATCAGTGGGAATGGCAACACCGGATTGGAACTCAAAGCCTTTTAGTGAGTTCTGCTCCAAATCCAACCAAGCAACTTGCAGATGTAAATGTAGATGGGAACCCTGTGTGGGAGCTTGGAAATGCAAATACTGTGACCCTTATGGTGGGGCAGCTATTGTTGGAGGACCGTTAGGCCCAGGAATCCTGCTGTATTTTGACCCACCAATTGATGACCAAGGGTAGGAAGGCCCCTTTGCTAATGGAACACGGGCTTTGAAAGGACATTATTGGATTTGTGGCCAACATGCTTAGCTCAGGTTACCTCCAAACTGGTCAGGGATATGGTATATCCCTGGGGTATATTAGACCATTGTTCTTTTTGCTACTACAAATTCAGGGAAATCGCTTAGGAATCAAAATCTGTGAGGATTTAATTAGAGAAAAGCAGTCAGCTGAGGCAGCCTTGGCTGCAGGGAGCACCCCAAAACGGGGAAAAGATGAATGGCCACCAGAACAAGTTACGCAACACGATGGACCAGCCCCTTGGAAACCTAAGGAATTAATCCCAGATGCCTGGGAACCCATTTATCATTTCAATGAGATAATTAGGTTACAAGCTGTCTCAGAAATAATTACCAACCAGCCAGCCACAGCTCTTGACCGTCTTGCTGAGCAACCCACTTCAATGAGGAAAGCGGTATTTTCAACATTGGATGGTATTAGATTATCTGTTAGCAGAAGAAGGAGGAGTTTGTGGGAAATTCAATGACTCGAGCTGCTGTTTGCAAGCACAGGACAGCGGAAATGTGGTCAAACAAATAACAAAGGAAATAACCTCAGCTCATGGACCTGTCCAAGTGTTGAAAGGATGGTAATGGGACATGTTTTCATGATTAACTGGCCAGCTATGGGCTAAATGAATACCATTTCTCCTCTTATATGCTATAGCATCTCTAATCTTTTGAGCATGCGTGACACCATGCTGGGTGCAGCTCTTTCAGCAGGTGGTCAAGGGGATGCCGCTAGCAGCCATGCCTACCTGATCCAGAAAGGACTACAAAAGGACAGAAAAGGATGTCACTGCAAATAATAGCAGAAGCCAAGAAGGCTCAAGAAGAAAAAATTAAATCAATGGTAATTAAGGTTTGTAAAGACAAATACAGATCAAATAAAAAGAGGAGGGATTAAAAGGAATGAGATGGATGAGTCTTTACAAACAGACCGTGTGAATTGGCCTGTAGACAAGGCTAGGAACTTATGGGGAGTGAAGTAACAGAAGAAACTATTAGTTCTCTAGAACTGTTACTAATCATCAGAGACTGTTGATTAATCCAGGGCGTGTTAAATTCCTGAACCTAGAGCAAGGCAACAAAGACTTAATAGAATTAGGAATGGTTTCTTTTTCTTCCTTTTCGATGCCAAAAGGGGGGGTGCATATTAGAGGAGGGCATCGAGTAGGCAGTTCCGGAAGTCTGTATCTCCCGAATACCTCAGCCAGTGGGGAAAAGGAAGAGGGCCTTGTGGCCAGGAACTTGGCATAAAAAAGGGGCTGCATCCCGCAACCGTTTGACAGACCCCAGGGGAAAAGCCCCATGGACTCTCCCTGTCGTCGAAGAATGTTGCAGGACTCCTCTGTCTCCTTTTCGGACATAAACCTCAGGCATCGTGCATTAATTTTCCCTAACGGCAGCGACCTGCTGCGTGCTCTCCGTGCTCCTCCCCAGCCCCCCGGCAGGTGTAAAATAGTTCCCGGCGGCTCCCACCACGCGTTACAGACGGCTGCGCGGCCCCGGGGCTGCTCGCAGTGCTCCCCTGCCCCGCAAGGGCTGCCCGCGGGCTGCGGAGCCACCTCGCCACCGGCGCGGCCAGGGCCGGGGCCCTTCTCGACAGCAGCCGAGGGGCTGCGGAGCGGGCGGCTGCGGGACGATCAGCCATTTTATGCCGCGCGGTGCTGCCGCCTCCACCTAGTGCTCCATCGCGCCGCCGGCCGACCCCGCCTGGCGCGTTCACGCTCGGCCGCGCTCGCCGCCCGCCCAGCCTCGCCGGAAGCTCTCCGGCCCGGGCCGTGCCCCGGCTCCGCCTGCGGTTCGGCAGGGCCCGGCCGCACGCGTGCTGCGTGGCTCGGAGCACCCGCGTTGCGCCGCAGGCCACGGGGAAGGCGGGGCGGGGCGGGCCGGCGCCATCGTGGTAGCGCGAGGAGAGGAGCGCCCGGGCGGGGCGGCGAGTGGCGCGGCGGTGAGCGCTTCTGCTTCCTGTCGCTCGGCGGCCGCCCTCGGCAGGTGCCGTGTGACCCCGCGGAGCGGCGGGGCCGGCCGGGCGGTGCGCGGCGAGGCTTTCGGCCAGCGGCGGCCGCAGCGAGAGTCTGCTGGCACTGCCCGTGCCGGTGGAGAGAGCGGGGATCCGAGGCCGGCCTTCCTAGGGTAACGAGGGGCGACCGCCTTTGCCGCGCTGCCCTCCGTGCAGCACGTGGCCGATTCCGGTGAACCCGAGGTCTCCGCAGCGGCGCGGGCGGGAGGGAGTGGGGAGCGCGCTCGGTGCTCTGCCGGCCGCTCCCGCCCAGCGCTGCGCTCCGCCGAGGCGTTTTCCCGCCCGTCCTGGGGAGGACACAAGGGACACCAAAGTTGGAGCTTAGCTGTCGGGGAGCAACTTGCCTCCCTTGGCGACGTCCTTTTCCCTCTGATTCAGCTACCTTGTAGTAGGTGCGATGGTGCTGAAGAAGGGTGGCGGCTTGGCACAGTTGCTGTCATAGGTGGTGCAAGAGCTCCACGCCAGGAGCTTTGAGTGGCATGTGTGAGGGTAGGAGGGTACGGCACCCACAGCTGAAGGCAGAAGAGGTCAGGGCATGTCATCAGCCGCAATCGTGCTAAGTTGTTCATCTTTGCAAACAGCTTGCCGAGTTGTTCCTTTTCTTAGGTAATGGGGGTTAGTATCAACCAGAACTGCATATGGTCAGTATTTGCAGAGAAGGTTATTTGGACTGTTGTTGAGGTGAGTGTAGCAGTTTCTATGGCATTTTGCAAAAAAGTGACAGGTCTCTCTGCGTTCCCCAATTCTTAACAAAAATGAAGTTAACAAAGCCCTGAAAAGAGGTTTTACAAAACTTGAGGGATTTTTTCCTACTCGTACTGTAGAGACAACCATAGTCACCTTGTCTTTCCAAAAGTGAAGGTTACATCTTTTTGTCCAAGAGCATCAAGTGCTTTTGGTCAGCGTTTGTGTGCAAGCATTAGCCTTGTTCTTGTTCTTCCCTGGAGAACTTTTACAGTACTCAGATGATCTGTGTAGGCTGCAGAGTGCAGTGGTGAACTTCAAGGCTTCCAGCAGAAGGGAGATGCTGTCCACGTTTTGGATTCTCCTTAGTCTGAACCTTCAATGTCCAAGGCTTCACTTTTCAAGCAGTTGGAAGAGCTCCAAATTAAGATATGAACAGGTCTTAATTGACCTTGTCACCGCCTCAGTTAGTCAAGTAATGCTGTGCACTGGATTTAATTGCCTAGTGCAACATGTGCTAAAAATATGTAGAGTATCTCCTCGATTACCCTCCCAGAAGGGTTTGAATGGAGAACAAGGAGTTCCGAAGACAGGTATTTGGTGTACGAGAAGTAGAACTTAGTTGCTTGCAGGGCACTGCATGCACAAATGTCTAAGGAGGATCCTTCTTTTTTTGTCCCATCTATGCTTGTTCTCATTTGAAATCCTGAACATTCTGGAGGTTGGTTTTGTTAGGGTTGTGGCTGGGGAAGGGGTGGTGGTGGGGGAGGGGTGGGTGTTGTTTCTGATTTTTTTAATTTCCAGGATAGTGTACAAAGAACTTGTGCCCAAAACCAGCAGTATGAAGCAAGGCAGGTATAAAAGAAGGTCACCGAAATGTCGGCTAATATGAATCTGAAAGCGCTTCAGTATTTTACCCAGGAGTTTCACTCCAACAAGGTGATTGTCCTTCACAGAAATGTAGTGGCAGGCTTATGCCATGCTAGAAGTGATGACCTTTCTCTGCCCCAAATTGACCAGCAAGATATTTTGGCTCTTGATTTAAACCCCTGAGCCAGCTGTGTTTCAGGCTGCAGAAGCTGCAGGTGTTGTGGCAGACGCGGGGCGCAGCCTTGCCTGCCGGTCCCGACCTGGCGCACGCCGGTGGCAGCCGTCAGCGCCTGGGGTCCCCTGTGCCGCCCACGCCAGGGCTCTGCCTGCCTGCTTGCACCCCCGGTAGCCTCAGGGAAACAGCGGACTACTCCATCTACTTTAAAAACAAAGAAGCAAACAAAAAGCCCACTGTAAAAATATGTAAAAGTCTTGAAACTAATTCTCAGCGCTTGCTCGGAGTTTGTTGATGGCGCAAATGGATTTTGGATAAACTGGTATTGCTAGTACTACTTTTAAATTAGGCTCCTGAACTTCAGAAAGGAGAAGATGGTGGTCACATACCCCTGAGGAATGTTTGAAAAAGTAAGAGTGCCCAGTCATTTAAAGGTGGCCAGAAAATGGGTGTGGCAGTGGAGTGGACACTCTGCGAGTAGGTAGCCTTAAGTCATGCAGCGACTGGCACTTCAGTGGGAATTTTGCATCAACACCAAGAGATCGTTCCATGATGTGTTGCATAACAGCAGATTGGGCCAAAATTCTGCTGACTTTGATCAAGGTGGACGGGCCACCTTCACTTAACCCAGCATAGGGACATAAATCAATGATGTTTGAAAAACAGCCATGAAACATAGCCCCTTTAGTTTATTGCACTGTTGCAAGTCTGCAAAGCTCTGTTGCCAGGTCATTGGAAGTAGCTGTTGGAATCTAACTGCATTTGGACACTTTGTCAGTCAGCATCACCAGGAGGCTTAACGGTTTAGGTTGAGAGGTGGTGCATGTCTTTTTTCAGAGGAATGGCCCAGTGAAGAGCAGTGTTCACTGCCATGACTGCCGTTGTCGCCTTCTAGAGAAATCTTGGTTCATTCAGAGAGAACTTCCTTGGTTCTGCTGGTTTGGTTTCGCAGCTGGAGCAAAGGTACAGCACTGGAAGCAATTCCTAGGGCAGAAGCGGGAGATAGCCAAAGCTCTGGACTTTGTTGTCCTCAGCACAGTGTAAGTGAGCGTAGTCTAATTGGAGGGGTGGTGAGCATCAGTGATATCAGATTTTTTACAAGTTCTTAATTCTGTCAAAACAAGAAAGAAGGAGAGTGATGAAGATGAAATCCTTTCCTCTTAAATCTGCCTACAGAGCAACTTCAGGGGTAGTTGTAATGTGTATTCACCTATTTTGAATTGCCCAAAACCAGGCCTAGAGATGCTTCAGAGACAGAGTCAGAGAAGCGGGTATTTGCTTTATTTGGCGCTGGGTGCGTGGGGGATCGCTCCTCCTAACACACCCACGCAGAGCACTCCATACAGTCCAGCATTATGTGTAAATTTTTTGAATATTCATCACATTCCTTGGGATAGGAGTAGTTCTAGAAATTACTTCTCGGAAGTCATTGATATCATTAGCAGACGTGCCACGCATGCGCTGTGTAGCCAGGTGGTCGCACTGAGGAAGGCTGCCCTTCTTCCTCGGGGGTCTTTCTGATAAAGATCAGTAGTCTCCGTCACAATGCACTTTTTACCTTTCTTTCTGGAGCATGCACAGTTCTTCACCGGATGATTCAGCGATCTCTGTGCTGGTTTTCAAAAGATCCTGTTCCTCTTATCTTGACAAGATTAAGGCAAGTCCTGCTGCTTAGGTTTTGTGATTAACATTTGCTGTCTCTTAGTAGTTCCCTCGTGTTTACATGAGTAAACTATGGATCAACCCCCTTCTCAATTTTAGCACTGAAAGGATATCAGAGTCATTTAAAGAGGTGTCTCCTATGGAGTACTATAAAACTGCCATCATGGTAACACGTTTTCATACAGTCGTTTTAGCACAGAAGTAATAGATGTACAATCTTGGATGTTTCAACCTGCTGACTCAAGAGCCAGTGTTGAGCTTTTCTCTTTTAAATCCAGTCTTAGAGCTCTGCAGGGATCACTACAGCATGACGTTGTGACAAGGGGATGCTGATTCATGCATAAACCTTTGACGCTTTCCTTCTATCTTCAAGCAGCTTTGCAAACCAGTGATGATCTGGCATGTTGCGACTTGAGAGTCATGGTAAAGGTTTCACCAAACACTTTGTAATATCATGCTGCAGCTTTCATTCCTAAGGAAATAGCATTGAGCATATGGCTGGCAAAATGCCAAAAGAATGAGCCAAAACCAATATCCTTTAATGGGAAAGATGGAAAACATTGAGATGTGTTTATTTGATCTAAAATTCCTGTGGACCAAGCCTAAATGTATTTCACACTAAATTCTTAGAACTGATTTTAAGGGAAGATGTGAGAAAGATGAATTCACAAGCGGAATTTTCAGCAGCATAATATTGAACATTTGTTAGTAGAACAAAGGCATATCACAGCGCGGGAGCACTTAGCAATATTGCTAGAGGCGTGGCTCCATTCATGTTACTGTGAACTTAAGTACTTTTTAAACATAGTCCTTAAGCCCAGAAAGTAATTTACACTTCACTCAACTTTTCCCCCCCTCCTGTCTGTGCCCCCTTGTGCCAGCGCACGCCAGCACGCTGCCGCCTCGGTCCTCTGGATAGCTCCAGAATTGAAGGCAGGCACCCCGCTCCGGTGCCTCCTCAGTCTCCAACCTAATTTGTAGTCGACAGATTCTTTGGGAGGTGTGAGTTTTGATGAGATAACAGACTTCCTGGGATGCATGCGGTTCATCTTCTTTGTTTCTTTAAGATGTCTGGGTTTCTACCTCTGTCATTTCTCAACTTAAAGGACATTTATTATCACGTGTTTATTACGACGTTTCCCAACATGTTGCCACTCTTTCGAAGTTACAATTTACTCTAGTCTTGTTTTTACTTAACTGTATTTTACCTGTTTCTACATAGTACATGATCACTTCTAAATGTTAAAATCATATATGGGAAAGACAATATTTATCGTTCACTCATTTATCACAGGAGGAATGTGTTAGCTGCTCGTGTTGCAGTTCACTTGTAATGCTGGTCTATTACCGCAGGCCTGGGCCCTAGGCTATATCACCATGTCGCGCAGCCATAGGGAGGAGGAGGAGAGAAGATCCAGCAGGCAGGAATTGTGCAGCAAGATTTATTCATTTAATTATTTTACAAACTCTTTTACAGACTTTCTTCTTCATAATCTATTTGGACAAAGGATCAGCCACCCCTTGGGGTGATTGGCTAAAATCCTAAAAGATCCATTGTCAAAATATTTTTCTACTATACCATAAACAAGACTTTTCAAGGTTGCAGGTGGCTTGGTCGTTTCCATACTCTGCTCCCTCTTCTGTGAGAGAGAAAAGTCTCTCACGGACTTAGAAAATAGCAAGAAAATCCTCGCTAGCAGCATTTTTGTATCTACACTGGTCCTTCTCATTTCCTTTTCTCTAGAACACATTTCTCAGGCTCAGTGAGCAGATGTGCGTGCAAGTGGTTTGGTGTGTCCTTGGAATTCCAATAGTCAGGATCAGATGGGTTTCTGCAGTGAAAGGATACAAGGAAACGGGGATATAGCCTACAGTGGGAACTCCTGTGATTTTGCTCCTCTCCAAACATTTCTCCTCTCCAAATGGATCTCTGTAGGAAACTTGACACATTCTTCTACTCCTGGGAGTCATTAATAAAGAAACCTGGGGTGTTTATTAGGTGACAGTGCTGTTCCTGCTGTGCACCTTTGCACCTGGCTCACAGACCATTTTCACACAGCCGTGGTCCAGAATGCGGGCAGACAAAATCCCAGCAGTTTTCTCTTGCCTACTTGACTTTTCAAATTCTTATTATGTGATGATTATCGCATCGTTTTGTCCATAATATCTGAAATAATTTGCCATGCAGTTTTGAATACAGTGCAAATACGTATTTTACTCTTAGAAATTTGAAAGTGAGTTACATTTAATAGTAGTTTGTGAGTAGTATGGCAATCAGGCCTTAAATGCGCCAATCAGGCTTGTAAATAAACCCATATTATCAGTCAATCTCTTCAATCTATTCATGTGTTTATATGGGATTTTATTCCTATAGAATAGAAAACTCGGAGCAGTGGCAAAGAAGGGGGGGGGGGGGGGGGTGGGGTGGGGCAGCAGCGGCCCTGCTCTGAGCGGGGCAGGGAAAGGCAGGCTCGGGATGCCGGGGTTTCTCACCTGAGGCACCCGAGCAGATGGTGAAGAGTCCCTCTTTTAGTGAAGGTAGACTGTTAAGAAGGTTCCAATGCAACGGCCGCTCTTACGAACAGAGCTGCACTCACGGTAGAAGAAAGGCAGCAGGAGACGGAATCCTGCAGTGGTGACCAATTCTCCCCACAGCCACCGCAGCCTCTCTCCCCTCCGAATGCTTGAGAGAACAAGAGCTGGGGGCTGCATGCAACCCCGTTTTGCCAGTCCAAAGTTCACTGTATCTCTGCCCTCACAAGACACCTCAGCTAAAGGGAGTAGCCAGCTGCATCCCTCCCCTGAGCGGTGACAACTTCTTTTGTCTCTCTTGTCTCCTAGCGTATGGGGGAAAGCTCCTTAAGAGAAAAAAAACCCCAAAAAAATAAAAGGAGAACTACTAAAACCCCAACATATGGGTGATTCTCACTTTCCTTCTCTGTCCTGTGGTGGTCGGCGATGGAAGAGACGGGGCAGATTGCTCGGATGCAAGAAGCCGATTTTATTGATACAGAGCTGAGTATACCTTTTCAGCAGTAACTAAAAATAGATTCTTATATAAGCAGCAGTCACTATAACAACCATATCTATGTTTCTTAATAACATTGCAAAACTACAAGCTAGCATTAACCGACAGCAAGCATGCCGTTCCCTTATACTAGCTATTTCCTGGTAGGCCGTACTGCCTGCCATGGTTTGCGGCCTAGCAGCGTTAGCGCATCCACTTCTGACATGAGTTTAGCAGTGCTCTCACTTCTGCTTTCTGGCTGTATCTCCACACTTCTCAGCTCCATGTAAAAGCACATGCTCTCAGTGTCGTAGAGTCCTTAGGGAAAGCAAACAGCGGTTCCGCTTCACACTGCTAAATGTGCCAGGACAGAAAGCTTTCACTGACCTTGCCTTGCCTTTTCCTTGCAGCCTTTCCTCTTCAGAGTGAAACATAGATTTAGAAGAACTATAAAGATTTTAGTTATAGGCTAGCTGTGTTTAGTTAGAGTAGGAAGGAATTTGGGCCCAGTGAGAGTTAATGAAAATAGTTAAGAGAGCTGGACCTGAAAGGGGTTTTAAGATGTGATTACCAAATAACTGATGATCTGTCATTTGCATGTTTGCTTAGCTGTGCTTAGAAGGAGGAATAGAAACTTTGATAAGTTGGTGTAGGGAACAAGGACAATTACCAATTTCCTCCCTTGGTGGGAACCCGTTCAAAAGTCACGCAAGAGGAAACTTAAGAGGTCACTAAAGTAATTCGGATTGTTAAAGTTCAAAAAGGCAAAAAGGCCAAAATGAGGAAGATGAGTTACTTCATCTTTCTTGGGACCACTGACCCAATTCAAGACCACTGACTCCATTCAGGACACACACTATGCATGCTTAACGACATTTAAGCTCATTTCCATATGAAGCGGAGAATGGGAGGTGTTAATGTTACGAATATGCATTTGTATTTTGGATATTCCTAATATGTGGAAATAAAAAGTGTCGTGTTTGCTTGGATCGGGGCCCTGCGTCTTAGGCAGCGCGGCAAAGGCGGCCACCCCTCGTCGCTACCCTAGGAAGGCCGGCCTCGGATCCCCGCTCTCTCCACCGGCACGGGCAGTGCCAGCAGACTCTCGCTGCGGCCGCCGCTGGCCGAAAGCCTCGCCGCGCACCGCCCGGCCGGCCCCGCCGCTCCGCGGGGTCACACGGCACCTGCCGAGGGCGGCCGCCGAGCGACAGGAAGCAGAAGCGCTCACCGCCGCGCCACTCGCCGCCCCGCCCGGGCGCTCCTCTCCTCGCGCTACCACGATGGCGCCGGCCCGCCCCGCCCCGCCTTCCCCGTGGCCTGCGGCGCAACGCGGGTGCTCCGAGCCACGCAGCACGCGTGCGGCCGGGCCCTGCCGAACCGCAGGCGGAGCCGGGGCACGGCCCGGGCCGGAGAGCTTCCGGCGAGGCTGGGCGGGCGGCGAGCGCGGCCGAGCGTGAACGCGCCAGGCGGGGTCGGCCGGCGGCGCGATGGAGCACTAGGTGGAGGCGGCAGCACCGCGCGGCATAAAATGGCTGATCGTCCCGCAGCCGCCCGCTCCGCAGCCCCTCGGCTGCTGTCGAGAAGGGCCCCGGCCCTGGCCGCGCCGGTGGCGAGGTGGCTCCGTAGCCCGCGGGCAGCCCTTGCGGGGCAGGGGAGCACTGCGGGCAGCCCCGGGACCATGCAGCCGTCTGTAACGCGCGGTGGGAGCCGCCGGGAACTATTTTACACCTGCCGGGGGGCTGGGGAGGAGCACGGAGAGCACGCAGCAGGTCGCTGCCGTTAGGGAAAATTAATCCACGATGCCTGAGGTTTATGTCCGAAAAGGAGACAGAGGAGTCCTGCAACATTCTTCGACTACAGGGAGAGTCCATGGGGCTTTTCCCCTGGGGTCTGTCAAACGGTTGCGGGATGCAGCCCCCTTTTGATGTCAAGTTCCTGGCCACAGCACCCTTTTCCCCACTGGCTGAGGTATTCGGCAGATACAGACTTCCGGAACTGCCTACTCGATGCCCTCCTCTAATATGCACCTCCCCTTTTGGCATCGAAAAGGAAGAAAAAAACCCCATTCCTAATTCTATTAAGTCTTTGTTGCCTTGCTCTAGGTTCAGGAATTTAACACGCCCTGGATTAATCAACAGTCTCTGTTGATTAGTAACAGTTCTAGAGAACTAATAGTTTCTTCTGTTACTTCACTCCCCATAAGTTCCTAGCCTTGTCTACAGGCCAATTCACACGGTCTGTTTGTAAAGACTCATCCAGCTCCTTCCTTTTAATCCCTCCTCTTTTTATTTGATCTGTATTTGTCTTTACAAACCTTAATTACCATTGATTTAATTTTTTCTTCTTGAGTCTTCTTGGCTTTTGCTATTATTTGCAGTGACATCCTTTTCTGTCCTTTTGTAGTCCTTTCTGGATCAGGTAGGCATGGCTGCTAGCGGCATCCCCTTGACCACCTGCTGAAAGAGCTGCACCCAGCATGGTGTCACGCATGGTCAAAAGATTAGAGTTGCTATAGCATATAAGAGGAGAAATGGTATTCATTTAGCCCATAGCTGGCCAGTTAACCATGAAAACATGTCCCATTACCATCCTTTCAACACTTGGACAGGTCCATGAGCTGAGGTTATTTCCTTTGTTATTTGTTTGACCACATTTCCGCTGTCCTCTGCTTGCAAACAGCAGCTCGAGTCATTTAATTTCCCACAAACTCCTCCTTCTTCTGCTAACAGATAATCTAATACCATCCAATGTTGAAAATACCGCTTTCCTCATTGAAGTGGGTTGCTCAGCAAGACGGTCAAGAGCTGTGGCTGGCTGGTTGGTAATTATTTCTGAGACAGCTTGTAACCTAATTATCTCATTGAAATGATAAATGGGTTCCCAGGCATCTGGGATTAATTCCTTAGGTTTCCAAGGGGCTGGTCCATCGTGTTGCGTAACTTGTTCTGGTGGCCATTCATCTTTTCCCCGTTTTGGGGTGCTCCCTGCAGCCAAGGCTGCCTCAGCTGACTGCTTTTCTCTAATTAAATCCTCACAGATTTTGATTCCTAAGCAATTTCCCTGAATTTGTAGTAGCAAAAAGAACAATGGTCTAATATACCCCAGGGATATACCATATCCCTGACCAGTTTGGAGGTAACCTGAGCTAAGCATGTTGGCCACAAATCCAATAATGTCCTTTCAAAGCCCGTGTTCCATTAGCAAAGGGGCCTTCCTACCCTTGGTCATCAATTGGTGGGTCAAAATACAGCAGGATTCCCGGGCCTAACAGTCCTCCAACAATAGCTGCCCCACCATAAGGGTTACAGTATTTGCATTTCCAAGCTCCCACACAGGGTTCCCATCTACATTTACATCTGTGTCGGGTGGAGTCGCGGGAGACAAGCACTCACGGCATTGTGGTCAGCAAGTCTCGTTTATTGTAATAATCTACACATACCTATAGTACTACTAATTAGCTCATACATATTGCAAAAGCTGAGCTCCGTATTGGTGGGAGCTATTCCATGAGATCTGCAAACATAGGGGTCTTATTTTCCTCTTCCATATGGTTTCTTTCCGCTTACTTATCTGGACTCACATCCTGTTGTTTATACAACTCCTTGCACAAGGATTTAGTATCCTTGCCAAGTCTGCATCTTTATCAATCCTACTGTGTCATCATGACCTTTGCTTTTTAGCCATTCTTCAGAAAGACTCTCAACACTTCCCCCGTTTTCTTTTTGCATGATCATAGTCATATTGACTGACTTCAAAATTAAATTTTTTACACATGACGTTATACAGCTAAGCATAAGTAAACCAAGAAAAACAATAATTAGCAATAGCATTAAAGATTTGATCGCACTTTTCATCCATCCTTCTAAGCCCATCCACTCTGTAAGTCCTTCTAATCTGAAAAATCCGGAGTCCTTTTTTATCTTTTGGGAGTGTTCAATCAAATTCTTAATTTCGGCGTGGATGGACTTAGAATGATCCTCAAGATCCATGCAGCACATTCCTTCAAAGTCTTCACAGCCATGGCCGTGGGCTAAGAGTAAAAAATCTATAGCCGCTCTATTTTGAAGCAGGGCGTGTTGGACTGAACTCAGGTCTTCTGCAAGTTCAGACAACACTCGGCTGGTACCGTTTGCTTGTTTAACTACCCAACATGTCAGTTTTTCTAAGTGACAATGGGCTCATGCCGCAGCTGCACCAGGAACAAAAAGGGAGGTAAAAAGCACTTCTAATTTGCTCCACAGCGTGAGGTCATCCTCACAATCAGATGTTATAGTTTCTGCTAAAGACCTCTTCCATCGTATTCGGTGTGTAGCATTAGGATGGTGCTGTGGAAGTGCAAGACTCAGTTGGCCAAAGGTACAGGGCCCGCCTATAGGCTTGGATGGGATACCTGACCAGGCACGATTCCCACAAATTAGGAAAAACCCTCTGGGTAACTTTCGAGGGAAAAACGTTCCAGGGGCTGCAAGAGATCGATTTCTCACGGTAACGTTGCACCATTCTAAGTCCCACTGTGAAACATTGCCAGCAGGATTAATCCAGGTGGGGTTGGATGTATTCATTTGACAGCCACCAAGGCTGCCCTCTTGGCATAAATTGCGTGAACTATTAATATAGATACAGGCTGTAGCGTTAAGGGAATCAACTAGTTCTATTTCTTTTGGCTCAGGGCCCACCGGGAGTCTATCATCCCAGATATCATAGTCTAGTAGGCCATGAGTAATATTTTTTGTGGAATTCAACTGCCAAATAGGTTTGAGCTGCTTCTGGGTCTCGATTACAAAGTTGCGCCATGTATTATCTGTTAATGGTACTCCAACTAAGCATGTCAAAAATGGAGTACTGGGTGTGGCTAAGGAGGCACAGAATGTTGTGGTGTTTAATTCGCGTGCCAAGGAGACCCAGATATTATCTCTAGGGTCAAACACCTTAGGAGGGTAGGGAAGGTTGTGACCCATTACTGAGCCTGCGATTAGCAGCACGATGCTTAAACCGCTGGCAAACATGATCCCACTTTCTTGGTTCAACTTGCCACTGAATGGGGACCCCAATATTTAATTGGCAGGAGGATTGCAAAACTACAGAGTAACTATCTGCTAGGATCTTTTTTGCTAAATGCTGTACCGACCACGCAAGTTCTCGCAGTCTCAGATCCTCAAGATTTTCAACTAATTGCAAACTGTCAATGATATTTTTGCCTGTGAGTTGTACCAATGCTCCTTGAGCCGTCTCACGGTGCCAGTGAAAACTGCAAGACTGACACCAAAACCCTTCTGATAGATGTCGCTGGTGGACCCACCACTGTAAATTACAACCTCCGCAAAACAATCTTACCCACGCCTTATGATTACTACAATTACATGCAAAGCAAGCAGATTGGCAAAAGCGTATAAAGTGTCTCTGCAGATGTGGAAGGAGATGATCTTCTATCTCCTGTTCAGATTCCACAAGGAAGGTAACGCGAAACCGTTGCTCAACTTCCTGCAGGATTTGTGAGATCTTCCTCTGTACTCTCCTTGCCTTCCTCTGTTGTGGGTTGCTCATCAGTGACAACAGGCTTAGTCCATTTGGCTGGAACCCATAGGGGACCTGTCGGAGTGGACACACATAAATAACCTCTTCCCCAGTACAAGGTTTTTACAGGATCCTGCCAAAGTCCTGTCTTGGGGTCTTTGTAGCGCACCCAAGGCATGGGCGTCGGGGGTTGAGGATAGGTAAAATGAACAATGGCAGGAGGCACTTCTTTGTCACCGAACACACAAAGGTGATTTAGGACAAAAAGGCA
The DNA here is from genome assembly GCF_020740725.1 of Corvus hawaiiensis. Classification (NCBI taxonomy): domain Eukaryota; kingdom Metazoa; phylum Chordata; class Aves; order Passeriformes; family Corvidae; genus Corvus; species Corvus hawaiiensis. Next base: position 186,652 of record NW_025963384.1, read on the forward strand.
TTTTTGTAATTTGTCATGCGGGTTGGACAAATCAGGATATTTCTGCAAGTATGTTTTGAGGGTGCCATGTGCCCTCTCTACAATAGCCTGACCTGTGGGCGAGTGGGGAATGCCTGTTTTGTGAGTAATATTCCAATTTTGCATATATCTGTCAAAGCGTGCACTGCTATAAGCGGGGCCATTATCAGTTTTGATTATTAAAGGGACTCCCATAACTGCTATACAGCTATTCAAATGACGTTCGACATGTCTCGCTTGTTCTCCTGTCTGAGCCGTAGCCCATATGAAATGACTGTATGTGTCAATTGACACATGAACATACTTCAAGCGCCCAAAACTGGGGACATGTGTAACGTCCATTTGCCATATTTCATTGGCTTTAAGTCCTCAAGGATTGACTCCTATGCCTAAACCGACTCCAGTATTGTGAAAACTACATAACGGACATGCTTTTACTATGGCACGTGCGTCACGTAAGGGGATATGGAAATCTCTTACTAATCCTTTTGCATTTTGATGAAACATACTGTGACTTTCTCGAGCCCTAGTATTTTTGGGAACATTCTGACTGAGTGATACGATCTGATCTGCTCTCTCATTGCCCTCTCCTAAGCCTTCTTGCCACTTATGGCTACGTATATGGAGAATTGCATAAGGGTGAGATCTGTTCCGCAGCGCACGTTTTAGCTGTAATAACAGATCAAAAAGTCGCTGTTTTTTCACTTCTTTGATGACAGCGTCCTCAATTCTAGAAACAATTCCCACAACATAAAGAGAGTCTGAAACGACATTGAGGGGTTCCGAAAAATGAAGGGCGGCCCACAGTACTGCTACAAGTTCTAAGGTTTGTAATGTATCAGTAGGGGTAGCTGCGATCTTATGGTGGCACCATTGTTGATTATAGTGCCAAACAACGGCAGCTGTCCTGGTTCTGCGTCCGGCATCAGTAAAAACTGTCAAGGCATCAGGGATAGGCCCTTGGTGTTGCAGCGGTTTGGATATCCAGGCCCAGCTTCCCAACCAGTTAAGTGATTTTGGAGCTAATGGGCCGGTGCGAACTTCTGCTCCAGAAGAGAGCAAGGCTTCAGTGAGTCGTGAGGAGTTGAGTAGGTACCAGTCCAAAGTAGGTTTTTCCATGGGGAGGTTAATAACTGCAGGTTCAAGGCCACTAATTTCCCAGGTGCGTAGGCGTCCTTTCTTTAAAAGAGTTGCCAAATTTTCAATCTTTGGAGTGACTGTTTTTCTTTGCTGCAAGGGGGGCGAGATCCATTCTAAAACGGAAATGTCCCCCGTTTTCTTTTGCTGTGTAATAGCTCCTAAGAGATGTTCTCCACTGTTCCAGACAGTTAAGGATAGGGGGGTATCGGGGTCTAGACGGTCGACAAAGCCTCTGGGGATGCAGGATGTAATTTGCTGCAAGACTTTAGACTGTTGCGGCGTAAGCGTCACAGGAGTACATGGGTCTGTGCCCTTTAGCAAAGGACGTAGCTGTTCCAATAGCATGTTGGGAATTCCTGTAACAGGTTTAAGCCATTGCAGGTCTCCTAGAAGTTTCTGGGCCTCATTTAGGTTTGAAATAGATGCTTGAATATGTAACTTCTGAGGTTTTATTCTCTGAGCGGTAATAGTCCATCCTAGATACTTCCATGGAGTAGAAACTTGTATTTTGTTGGGTGCCACAACAAGGGACCAAGCAGCCAAGGAGGCAACAATAATTTGCATCTGGGCAGGGGTGAAAGGATCCTTTTGAGCAAAGAGGATGTCGTCCATGTAGTGATAAATAATGGCATCAGGCATCTGTCTCCGTAAGGGTTGTAAGGCAGCATCAACATACAGTTGGCACAAAGTAGGTGAGTTTTTCATCCCTTGTGGCAATACAGTCCATTCAAATCGCCTAGCTGGTTCTCCTTTATTCAGGGCAGGTAAGGTAAAGGCGAAGCGCTTGGTGTCATCTGGATGCAATGGAATAGTGAAAAAGCAGTCCTTGAGATCTATAATTAAAAGAGGCCAGTTTTGGGGCAACATAGCCGGATTGGGGAGACCAGGTTGTAGCGCCCCCATAAATTCCAACGAATTCGACGAATGTGACCGGGTGTCTCGCAGCGCTAACACTTCATGCGGTCACCTGGAGCTGGGCGGGGACGTGCTGCTGCCGCTTGGAGAGGAGCAAGGGCTGCCATAACCTGATTTTGAGAGCTGATAGCCTGTTCTTTAAGCCCTTCACCTAATTTTTCTAAGGCTTGTACTAAGAATAGTTGCGAGCCAGTGGGCATGGTCGCAGCTTTTTCTAAAAGTTGCTGGACAGTCCAATCCCCTGGAGTGGAAGTAATAAGGGCATGGGTGGCCTGATTGCCATTTTGTAAAAGGCATTGTTTAAGCAACGGGTCATGCATATGCTCTTGAACCCCAGCTTTTGAAATAGCTTCCATAACTTTGTCAACAAAAGAGCCTAGAGACTCCTCTCTGCCTTGTTTAATGCTCATATACATTGGGATTCCACCTGGGGCTCGGACCTTATCCATGGCTTTCTTAGCAACTGCCATAGCTTCCCGTAGCTTGGCAGGTCCTAGTGCCGCTTGAGCTTCTACTCTCATGTGATCCCCTTCACCCATGAGCTCAGCTACTGTAACACCTGTCAAGGGATCTGCCGCTGGCCTGGGGACAGCAGCAGTAATAGCGGCTTCCTCCCTCCAGCGAGCCTCAAAAAGCAGTCGCTGATGCGAGGTATACGTGAGCTTAGTAATGCCTTTAATGTCAGCAGGAAGAAGGGTAAAAGCGTTAAAAATATAATCAAGCATCTGTTTAACTGGTTCACTGGTGACACCGTAATTCCCCACCGTTGCTCTTAGCTGCGCTAACAGCTTCCAATCAAGGTTAGTCACCTGCGCAACATTGCCGCCCCCTTGTGGATTCGGGACAAATAAAACAGGGAACGCCATGCTGTCTTGCGCAGCCGCTAACATATCAGAATCACCCTTTTGTAAGCCATCACGAGCAACCGCAGCCCAGAGTTCTCTATGGCCCCTAGCCATGGCCTCCGCGAGGTCAGACTCTGCCCCAGGGACAGGCTTAGGGCTAACAAAGGGGTTTCGCGAATGAGAACAGTCCGGCGGAGACGAGTGAGGCAAGCGCGGTGGAGGAGCAGGCTGCGGTGGCTCCCGAGCCGGCTCGAGCGGCGGGGGGGGCCACGGCAGAGCAGGCTGCGGCAAGGAAGGCGTAGGAGGAGTAGGAGGTGGGGGGAGGGGAGGCGCGGAAGGCGACTCAGAGGCAAGAGCCTCAGGCGGTACATGAACCGCAGCAAAGGTGGGGGGATTAGGTGGGCCAGAGAAAACAGAGGCACTGTGATCGCCATAATGACGGTTCCGATCCTGAGCAATCTTAATTTTTTCTGCCGCTTTTTTCTCCGCCTGTACCATTAAAAGTTCATTGTGGACAACTCTCCATAGTTTAGAAATCTTTTTAGCTGGCTTATCGTCATCTAAGACAAGATCCCAGAGTTTATCACCATACGCGCGCCACTGACTTAATTCATGAATGGAGTGGGGATCAGTGAAAAAACTATAAGAGCGCGCATGCGTTAAAAGAACGGGGAGGTCTTTATCAAGATCAATCCCTTTAAAATTACGCTTAAGCAAAAAGGCTTTAAAAAGTTCCTGTGCTGCTTGCCTTTCCATACTTACGGTACCGTTGCTAGCTCTCCAGGCTTCGGCAGCACGTATCGGCGAGCCCGCCTGTGCGGTCGCTCGGGCGCGGAGGTGATAGGCTCGACACAGATTGGCGCTGCGTTTTAGCCGTACGCGACCTCTTTCGCCGTCCTTCTAGCTGCAGGACCCGAACCCAACGCAACTCCCCGTCGCATAAGGGCAACTTCTCCTGTTCGGGCACCAGATGTCGGGTGGAGTCGCGGGAGACAAGCACTCACGGCATTGTGGTCAGCAAGTCTCGTTTATTGTAATAATCTACACATACCTATAGTACTACTAATTAGCTCATACATATTGCAAAAGCTGAGCTCCTTATTGGTGGGAGCTATGCCATGAGATCTGCAAACATAGGGGTCTTATTTTCCTCTTCCATATGGTTTCTTTCCGCTTACTTATCTGGACTCACATCCTGTTGTTTATACAACTCCTTGCACAAGGATTTAGTATCCTTGCCAAGTCTGCATCTTTATCAATCCTACTGTGTCATCATGACCTTTGCTTTTTAGCCATTCTTCAGAAAGACTCTCAATACATCTGCAAGTTGGTTGGATTTGGAGCAGAACTCACTAAAAGGCTTTGAGTTCCAATCCGGTGTTGCCATTCCCACTGATAATCACAAACAACAGGTCTTCTACTTGTGGAATTTTTGTGGGGACAGCTTAAAAATAGATGGTCAAAAAAACCCCTTGTCCCTCCCCATTGCTTTACAGACTTCCAAATATTTTTCGTAAGAACACCTTACGCAGCTACCATTAGTGAGCTGAACAGCTATTTGATTGCATTTGTCTTGATATTTGGAACAATTGTAAGGAGGGCAATTGGAGGGCCAAACCCAATTGCTTAAAGCCAGAGAGAAAGTCAATTGACAAATGCCTTTTCCTACATAGACCCGCCCTGTCCTGTTTAGGCAATAAGTGCCTGTTGGAGAAGAATGAAGTGGCCATGGACTTCCTTCTTTGGCCCCAAATCCCATGCCATTGTGGCCCTCCCATTGACCCACCATTTAGGTTCAGCTGGGCTAGCCAACCATGGCCACTCTTCAGATCCTCCTGGCCCTCCACAGAGCCAGCAATTGCTAAGGTTCAAAACTTTTGCTACTTCTTCTCCTAAGGCTGCCAATTGATTCTCCCACTGCTGACCTAAACTTAGCTGACCATATAAAAGTAGAACTAGTAAGGAAAATGTTTTAATAGTGTGATCTAATTAGCTAGTCTAATTTTCCCGTTGTCTTCTGCACCACCTGTGGCAATTGACGACACAGAAACTACTTAACGTGAAACAATGGCTGCAAGTATTAGCCCCCCAGGGAGTGGAGATTCTAGAGGAGGGATACCCATAGAGACTATTTCAGCAGATGGTCTGTGGGTCAGCACACAGGGCTTCCTCTGATGTCGAAGCACTGGCTACTGCTCCGGCCCACTCCTGCAGTCACGGCCTCCCGGCCTTCTCCTCCAGCTGAGATGTGCAAATCTCTGAGGCTTCAGAGACCTTGACCTGAGAGTGACGGGTCCACCTGTGTTCAGCTGTCTTGATGGCTGTTTCTGTCGTCAGTGACACTTGGAATGGGCCACGCCATTTCACCGCCACTGGTGCTTCTTTCTACTCCTTAACTAGGACTCAATCTCCTGGTTGGATGTTACAAGCAGCAAAGTCCAAAGGTGGGGCTTGTGCCAGCTGAGCTTCCTGTTGAAGGGGTTTCACAAGAAGCAGTATCCTGGCCACAGATGGTTTTAAATATACATCACTTACCTCTACTCCCCCACTAGGTTGAGACTTACCCGGGTAATTCATAACAACGACGGAAAGGGGGATAATGGAATCTCTCTTCTGGGTCGGGCTCTCATTCTCGCCAAAGCCAATGTCCAAAGCCCTAGCCATGGCATCTTGGTTTCTATTAGCAGCTTCAAAAGGTGTTTCTTTCTCTATTCATTGTTTTCTACCCGAGCCGAGCTCTGGGGGTGCCAGGGCCTAGGGAGGTTCCATTGTGTTCCTAAAGAAGCCAAAACCCCTTGAAGGATCTTTCCTGTAAAATGAGTTCCCCTATCTGAGTCTATTGCTTCTACAATGCTGTATCTTGGAATGATTTGTTCCAAAGATGCCTTAATAACTGATCCTGTCGTTGCTGAAGCAGTTGGAAATGCCTCTGGCCACCTTGCTAGCTGACATACCATTAGCAGAAGATATGAAGCCTTCCCACTTGGGGCATCTCAGGAAAATCCACCTGGCATCTTTGGAAGGGACATGCAGCCCAAGGCCTCCCTCCCCTGGCAAGTTACTTTGTAACTTGGCTGTTTGCTTTAGCACAGATCAAGCAACCTTCAACAGCTCGTTTTGCCAGTCTAAAAAGACCCCCAGCAACATCCATCATGAGGAAGGCTTCTGCCAATCCTCAGGAAGTACAAGGACTCTCTTCACGGAGTTCTTTTAATATTGGTAGGGCCAAAGCTTCTGGTATCTCTTGTTTGCCATCCCTTGTAAACCAATTCTTGTCTTTTTTCTCTGCCACACGACTTTTAACTGTATCTCGAACTCCTCTGGTAGAAAAGACAGCTTCCCGGGCAGTGATGGAGTCGCTGGGAGCAAAGGAGGCATCTTGGAGAGTTCTGGCAGAAGTGTTGCTTTCTGAATTTCTTCATCCACCAAAAAGGAGACAGAGGAGTCCTGGAACATTCTTCAACTACAGGGAGAGGCCATGGGGCTTTTGCCATGGAGTCTCTCAACTGATTGCGGGACGCAGCCCCCTTTTTATGCTAAGTTCCTGGCAACAGCACCCTCTGAGGTACTCGGGAATGACAGACTTCCGGAACTGCCTACTCTATGCTCCCCTCTAATAGGCACCCCCCTCTTGGTATGGAAAAGGAAGAAAACGAAACTATTCCTAATGCTATTAAGTCTTTGTTGCCTTGCTCTAGGTTCAGGAATTTAACACGGCCTTGGCTGAGCAACAGTCTCTGTCGATTAGTAACAGTTTCTAGAACTAACACTTTCTTCTGTTACTCCCCTACCAGTAAATTCCTAGCCTTGTCTAAGGACGGGTTCACACGGTCTCTTTGTAAAGACACATCCATGTTACTCCTTTCACTCCCACACCTTCTTGGAGGTGGGACGGCTCCCCCTGGCACAGCACCTGGCACAAAACCCCCCTATGCGCACACGCACACCTGCACTTACCCTGCACTCCGCTGCACACACACACACACACACCTCCCGCACACTAACACCCCCCTCCACATCCCCACCATGCTACTTGCAGTGGCCCCGCCCCTGCCATCCCGGCCGGCTGGCAGCACCCACTCCTCACATGCTTCCCCATGCCTTGCGTTTCCTTGCTGCCCCCTCTGTAGCCTTCCCTCAACCTGCCTTTTCTCCCCTGCCTTGCATTGGCTTGCTCACCCATCCCCCACCTGACTTCCTTTCACATTCGTCTAGGTCTGGCCTCACCTTTCCTTTTCCTTCTAGGACCCTCATTGCCCTGCCTCGCCTCGCCAAGCAAGGCCACACAGAGCAGTTGGTCCTGGCCACTTTTGTGTACCAGCAGTCCTCGAATGTACTTCTCACCTGCCTTGCCTATCCTTGCCTTGCCTTGGCAACACAACAGTTTCCTTGCCTTGCCCTGCTAGCTCTCTGGAGCCTTGCATTCCTTTGCACGTCCATGCCCCGCCCTTGACCTGCCTACTGCTTTCCTCCAGGGCCTTGGCTTGCCAAGCCCTTCTTGTTTCTGCCTGGCCTACCCATCAGTGGACTTTCCTTCCTACGGCCAGCCTTGCCTCTAACGTCTGGGCCTTCTCTTGCCTACCACTCCATTTGCTTTCCCCTCACTGCTCTGGCCTTGCTTACCTCTCCCTTGACTTGCCCACAATTGCCTGCACTTGCTTTGCAGCGCCTTGCCTGCATGGAAGGCAAGGCCAAGAGTGGTAAGCAGGGCAAAGCAAAGCCAGCAAGTTGTAGGTAGTGCGAGGCAAGGCAGACGTAGGCAAAGGAAGCAGAGCAAGGGTAGCTTAAGAAGAACTCGACAAGGTACTGAAGGCAAGGCAAGGCCAAGAGACTCGGAGTGCCAGTGTTGCTGGAGCAGATGTTAAGGTAGCATGGGGAGGAATAGTCCAGCAAGACATTTCTCTTCTGGCCCCTGGGCGTGTAGGGGCAATTGTTGGATCTATTCAATACTGGAGGTGGATCAGTGGCTGGATATGTGTTGTATTTTGGAGGAGGGGATGCCGTTTCTTTGGAGATGGGCTTGTAGTTGCTCTCTTTGGCAAGGCAAGCAGGTTTGGATGTGCACATCAGGTGCTCTTAGGGATTTTAAGGGCTTTTCCCAAGAGGCAGAGCTCTCTCTGGGTTAGAGCTGTTGAGCTGTCCGTGGGAATGCAAAGGCCAAGCTTGTGAGCCTTTTGTCCCGATGCCTTTAGTGTGTGAGCAGTCCGTGGTGCCGTTGTCTTTGGATCCTGACTCTAGGAGAGGGAAGGCTTAGGATGGTAGCTAGAGCTGAGAAGGAAAGTGCTGAGAACAGCGTGTGTGCTGCTAGTTTGAGGGGTGCAGTTGAAGTTGCAGGCAGTAAGATCTTCGTCAGCCGGCACTGTTTTGAGCTCTGTTTTTGCCAGATGGTTTCAAGATGGTAGGCAGAATCTGCGAGAGGGAAAAGATTTGTTTGGGCCAAAGAGGTTTGTCTGGCTCTTGGAGTGTGGTGTAAAGAAGAGTCTGCTCTTGGAAGGGGAAGATGAGGGAAATCTTTTTGTCCTGATGTGCTGTTGATTGGAGTGCAGGGACGTTTGCAACTTGCCTCTGCCCTTGGGGTGGTTTCGAGCAGCGCCAGGTGCTTGGCCTTCTTTTGCAAGTCGTCAGCGCCATCGTGTGGTTGTTTCGATGAGCGCTGACAGTGCCGGGGAAAAAGCCAAGCGCTTCGCTGGCGCGGCCGCAGTCGTGTGCGAGCAGTTGGTGGAAGAGCTCCGCTGTGCATCCTGCCTCTTGGAGACACAAAAGAATGTGATCCTGCGCGTCGCGGGGAAGCAAGAGGAATCTTTTCATTGTTGGCTGTGCAGTTTCGAAGCGGCAAAAGTCAAGGCAGTTCCAGCACGGCCTCTTTCTTTCAGAACCTTTTCTGTGCCATCTTGAACATGCTCAACATGGAACTCGCACCCACTGGACTGCATCAAAGGTCCTGGAGAGACGCACTTTCCTTCAAGCTCTAGCTACCATCCTACCCTCCACCTCTCGCGGATCCCAAAGCCCTTCCAAACATCCAGCAGCTGCACGCAGAGAACAAGTGCTAGAACAAGGCGTTGGCCTTCCTAGTCCCTCTAAAGTCTGTAAACTAGGCGAAACATTGCAGTGACCAGTACTTTCCTTCGCAACTATCTATAGAGCGTCATCACATTCTCTCAGAGTGGCTAAGTCCACCCTTGCAGCGCAGCATTTCCAGCCACAGTTGGGACTGAGAGATGGGCCAGGTGAGAAAGCATTTGTTGACTATCCCTCGTCTCTGGAAGACTTGATAGAGCGCAATCGCGTCCACACACCTTCAGTGTGGCCAAATTCAAGCAGCTAGAGCTCACAGAGATGGGAGAGTCAGGAGAGAAGCCGTTCCAAAAGTAGCGTGTACTTACAGCAGCATTAAACCTGTGCACAGTAGTCTACAGCACTGTAGACCCTGGCTTCTCTGACAAGACGTGCCATCCCATTGTTGGCTCTCGCAGCTCGGTTGCTAGCTGCTCTCCTGAAGAAAAGAACTAGAAGGAAAAGCCAATGCTGGGCTGCACCTTCCCCTTGCCTCACGTAAAAACCACTTCAACTCCCCGCTGCACTCTCTACTTCCCCTCTCCTTGGCATCGACCACTGTGTTTTCAGCATCTCGGAGCCGAAAGGTAAGCGCCAGTGTTCCCAGGGATGGTTGGAAGAGGGATAAGTAGTAGCACAAGTAGCTGTCGTTGAACTTCCTCCTTCTCAATGCTAACGTGAATTCGGCAGGCAGGCGAGCGCCAGCCACGCTCCTTTCTCAGTTTGTACGCTGCGGACGCGAGCCCGGTGCTCGGCGCCTTCGTTCGGCCTCTTTAGTACCCATGTGGCGCTTTCGTTCTGCCGGAGTCGAAGCGTCGTCTACTTCTCGCCCAGAGAGCACGGTGCCGGCAGCGAAATGCTCCAGCCCACTGCTTGTGCCGACACACGCCTGGGCTATGCACTTTGCCTCTCAGCGACATACAGCAGCACATTCGGTCTAAATGTAAAGGGAAAGATTCTCGGCTACGTCTGGCACGGAGAACAGCTGTAGTTCAACGGGCTTACCCAGAGCTTGCCCCGACGCGTGGGAACTTGTATTTGCACCACATTCCAGTGGCAGTCCTCTTTCCTTTACAGGCAGCACAGCGCCGTCAGATCGCGGTGCTCTCTGCACGTGCCTTCTCACTTCCAAGTAGCACCGCGCACATTAGAGCCTTGCAGGGAGAGAAGACGCGGATAGTCGTGTCGCACAGAAGAACGTGGCAGGGCGAAAAGGTGTTCTTCTTTTGTCCTCCTCGTCGCCCAGAGTGTAGTGCTGTGTTGAAAGTCTTGGCCAGCGAAAAGCTAATCCAGCCAGTGTTTCTCTCCTGATGCATTTCGCTGAGCGAGAGCTGAGGAAAATCCTTGCACAGCACACTGTGGATGCGTGCAGTACACACGCAGAAGAGCGGCACGGCTAAAAGTCATCGCTGGACTTCAGTTCTGTCCAGACCGCAGAAGGCGAAGAACGAAGCAGCTGAGCACCGGCTGCATGTACTCAGTGGAGCGAATTTCAAATGTCCAGTCAAAAGCCTCTTCACTAGCAGATTCAGCTGAGAATGCTCTGGCTGCTTCACAAAGGAAGGCGCTGTGTTGCACTCCTGGACACTACCTGGTCAGAAGCAGTTTCTTACACCTTCAATGCTGCAGAGTCCATGCAGCTGGAGCACACTCAGAAGAACGCGTCCAGCTAGAAGGCGTTCTTCAAGTACCCCCCTCTTCCAAGCAGCCTTGAAACTGAGCACACCACACTGCGGCTCAGGAGGTTCCTTCTCAGATAGACGTGCCGTCACATTATGCACTCTCGCAGCTCTGTTGCCCACTTGCAGCAGCTGCTGCCAAAGAAAAAGGCTCCAGAAGTAAAAGCCACTGCTGGACTGCCCTTTCCCCTTGCCTCACGTCAAGCACCAGAAACTGTCCGCTGCACTCTCTATTTCCCTTCTCCGCCGCATGGCGAAGCATAAACGTAATCGCAATTGTTTCCAGGGGAAAGCTGGAAGAGAATTAGGAAGCAGCACAAGTAGCTGCAAGTTGGACTTTAAGTTTCGAGCTGCTAATGTGAATCCGAAAACAAGCGAGTGGCAGCCACGCTTCCTCTTGCAGCCTGTGCAGTGCACACACCAGCTCGGTGCTCTGCCTTCATTCTTATGCTCTTCGTAGCAGGTGGCGCTTTCGTTTTGCTGGAGACGAACTGTCGTCTACTTGTCGCCCAGAGAGTACGGTGCCGGCAGCGAAATGCTGCAGGCTGCTGCTTCTGCCGAAACACGCCTGGGCTATGCAATTTCTCTCTAGCGCTGAAGTAGCGCCACATTCTGTTTGCTTTGTAGCCAGCATCTTTACGGAAAGCTTCTCGGCTACGTCTGGCACAGAGAACAGCTTTATTTAACCGGCTTACACGGAGCTTGCACCCGACGCGTGGAACTTGTATTTGCACCACATTCCAGTGGCCGTCCTCTTTCCTTTACAGGCAGCACAGCGCCGTCAGATCGCGGTGCTCTCTGCACGTGCCTTCTCACTTCCAAGTAGCACCGCGCACATTAGAGCCTTGCAGGGAGAGAAGACGCGGATAGTCGTGTCGCAGAGAAGAACGTGGCAGGGCGAAAAGGTGTTCTTCTTTTGTCCTCCTCGTCGCCCAGAGTGTAGTGCTGTGTTGAAAGTCTTGGCCAGCGCAAAGCTAATCCAGCCAGTGTTTCTCTCCTGATGCATTTCGCTGAGCGAGAGCTGAGGAAAATCCTTGCACAGCACACTGTGGATGCGTGCAGTACACACGCAGAAGAGCGGCACGGCTAAAAGTCATCGCTGGACTTCAGTTCTGTCCAGACCGCAGAAGGCGAAGAACGAAGCAGCTGAGCACCGGCTGCATGTACTCAGTGGAGCGAATTTCAAATGTCCAGCCAAGAGCTTCTTCGCAAGCAGATTCAGCTGAGAATGCTCTGGCTGCTTCACAAAGGAAGGTGCTGTGTTGCACTCCTGGGCACTACCTGGTCAGAAGCAGGTTCTTACACCTTCAATGCTGCAGAGTCCATGCAGCTGGAGCACACCCAGAAGGACGCGTCCAGCAAGAAGGCGTTCTTCAAGTACCCCCCTCTTCCAAGTCGCCTTGAAACTGAGCACAACACACTGCGGCTCAGGAGGTTCCTTCTCAGACGTGCCGTCACATTATTCACTCTCGCAGCTCCGTTGCCCACTTGCAGCAGCTGCTGCCAAAGAAAAAGGCTCCAGAAGTAAAAGCCACTGCTGGACTGCCCTTTCCCCTTGCCTCACGTCAAGCACCAGAAACTGTCCGCTGCACTCTCTATTTCCATTCTCCGCCGTATCTACCGCTGTAATCTCTGCATCTCGAAGCATAAACCCCGGCACAATTCTTTCCTGGGAAAGCTGGAAGAGAAATAGGTAGCAGCACAAGTAGCTGCAAGTTTCCGACTGCTAATGTGAATCCGAAAACAAGCGAGTGGCAGCCACGCTTCCTCTTGCAGCCTGTGCGATGCACACACCAACTCGGTGCTCTGCCTTCGTTCTTATGCTCTTCGTAGCAGGTCGCGCCTTCGTTTTGCTGGAGACGAACCGTCGTCTACTTGTCGCCCAGAGAGCACGGTGCCGGCAGCCAAATGCTGCAGGCTGCTGCTTCTGCCGAAACACGCCCGGGCTATGCAATTTCTCTCTAGCGCTAGGTAGCACAACCTTCTGTCTGCCTGGTGGTCCTTATCTTAAGGGAAAGATTCTCGCCTACGGCTCGCTCGCACAGAGAAGTGTTCCGGGACAATACATGTGTTTTATTACCCCTTCTCGCAATAAGACTGTGGTGCTGCGTTGGAACTGTTGGCCAGTGAAAGGCTAATCCAGCAAGTGCTTCTTCTCTCCTGACACATTTCTCTGAGCGAGACCTTGTGCGGACAGTTGGGCTCTGCGAAGCAGAACGGCTGTAGTGTCACGTAGCGCTGAGGAAAATCCGTGCAAAGAGCACTGTGGATGCGTGCAGTACACACACTGAAGAGAGCCACAGCTGAATGCTTCAGTTCTGGCCAGCGCCGGTAAGGGAGAAGAATGCAGCCCCAGGCCACTGGGCTGGTGTGTGCGATGACTATGAGCTTCGCCGCTCTTCTGCGTGTATACTGCATGCATCCACAGTGTGCAGTGCACGGATTTTCCTCAGCTCTCGCTCAGCAAAATGCATCAGGAGGGAAGCACTTGCTGGATTAGCCTTTCACTGGCCAACAGTTCCAACGCAGCACATAGTCTCACTGCGAGAAGGGGTAATAATACCCACGCTTTCAGCACAGCACCACAATCTGGGCGACGAGGAGGACAAAAGAAGAACACCTTTTCGTCTTTGCACGATTTTCTCTGCCACACATCTATCCACGTCTTTGCTCCCTGCAAGGCTCTAATGTGCGCGGTGCTACTTGGAAGTGAGAAGGCACGTGCAGAGAAGCACTGCGATCTGACGGCGCTGTGCAGCCTGTAAAGGAAAGAAGACTACCCCCGGAATGTGGTGCAAATACAAGTTCCCACGCGTCGGGGTAAGCGCCGGGTAAGCCCGTTGAACTAAAGCTGTTCTCTGTGCCAGACGTAGCTGAGAATCTTTCCCTTGATATTCAGGCTACAAAGCAAACAGAATGTGGTGCTACCAAGGGCAGCGAAGGAAAATGCACAGCCCAGGTGTGTTTCGGAAGAATCAGCAACCTGGAGCGTTTCTCTGCCGGCGTGCCCTCTGTGCGACAAGATGACGACGGAAAGAATTGGGCCGGGGTTTATTCTTCGAGATGCAGAGATTACAGTGGTAGATGCGACGGAGAATGGAAATAGAGAGTGTAGCGGACAGTTTCTGGTGCTTGACATGAGGCAAGGGGAAAGGGCAGTCCAGCAGTGGCTTTTACTTCTGGAGCCTTTTTCTTTGGCAGCAGCTGCTGCAAGTGGGCAACAGAGCTGCGAGCTCTGCGAGGCCACAGTAAGCGAGCTGCATAATGTGACGGCACGTCTATCTGAGAAGGAACCTCCTGAGCCGCAGTGTGTTGTGCTCATTTTCAAGGCTACTTGGAAGAGGGGGGTACTTGAAGAACGCCTTCTTGCTGGACGCGTCCTTCTGAGTGTGCTCCAGCTGCATGGACTCTGCAGCATTGAAGGTGTAAGAACCTGCTTCTGACCAGGTAGTGCCCAGGAGTGCAACACAGCGCCTTCCTTTGTGAAGCAGCCAGAGCATTCTCAGCTGAATCTGCTTGTGAAGCAGTTCTTGGCTGGACATTTGAAATTCGCTCCACTGAGTACATGCAGCCGGTGCTCAGCTGCTTCGTTCTTCGCCTTCTGCGGTCGGGACAGAACTGAAGCCCAGCGATGCCTTTGAGCTTTGCCGCTCTTCAGCGCCAACACTGCACGCGGCCACAGTGCGCTGTGCACGGATTTTCCTCAGCTCGACGGACAAGCATTTTCTTGCTGCTTCACAGAGTCCAAACTGTCCACGTAGCTCTCGCTCAGCGAAATGCGTCAGGAGAGAAACACTGGCTGGATTAGCTTTGCGCTGGCCAAGACTTTCAACACTGCAACACAATTCGGGCAAGAAACAGGAGAAAGGAAGAACATCTTTTCATCCTGGCACGTTCTTCTGTGTGAGACGACGATCCGCGTCTTCTCTCCCTGCAAGGCTCTAATGTGCGCGGTGCTACTTGGAAGTGAGAAGGCACGTGCAGAGAGCACCGCGATCTGACGGCGCTGTGCTGCCTGTAAAGGAAAGAGGACTGCCACTGGAATGTGGTGCAAATACAAGTTCCACGCGTCGGGGGTAAGCTCCGGCTAAGCCCGTTGAACTAAAGCTGTTCTCTGTGCCAGACGTAGCCGAGAAGCTTTCCGTAAAGATGCTGGCTACAAAGCAAACAGAATGTGGCGCTACTTCAGCGCTAGAGAGAAATTGCATAGCCCAGGCGTGTTTCGGCAGAAGCAGCAGCCTGCAGCATTTCGCTGCCGGCACCGTACTCTCTGGGCGAGAAGTAGACGACGGTTCGTCTCCAGCAAAACGAAGGCGCCACCTGCTACGAAGAGCATAAGAATGAAGGCAGAGCACCGAGCTGGTGTGTGCACCGCACAGGCTGCAAGAGGAAGCGTGGCTGCCACTCGCTTGTTTTCGGATTCACATTAGCAGCTCGAAACTTAAAGTCCAACTTGCAGCTACTTGTGCTGCTACCTATTTCTCTTCCAGCTTTCCCCTGGAAACAATTGCGATTACGTTTATGCTTCGCCATGCGGCGGAGAAGGGAAATAGAGAGTGCAGCGGACAGTTTCTGGTGCTTGACGTGAGGCAAGGGGAAAGGGCAGTCCAGCAGTGGCTTTTACTTCTGGAGCCTTTTTCTTTGGCAGCAGCTGCGGCAAGTGGGCAACAGAGCTGCGAGAGTGCATAATGTGACGGCACGTCTATCTGAGAAGGAACCTCCTGAGCCGCAGTGTGTTGTGCTCAGTTTCAAGGCTACTTGGAAGAGGGGGGTACTTGAAGAACGCCTTCTTTCTGGACGCGTCCTTCTGGGTGTGCTCCAGCTGCATGGACTCTGCAGCATTGAAGGTGTAAGAAACTGCTTCTGACCAGGTAGTGTCCAGGAAGTGCAACACAGCACCTTCCTTTGTGAAGCAGCCAGAGCATTCTCAGCTGAATCTGCTAGTGAAGAGGCTTTTGACTGGACATTTGAAATTCGCTCCACTGAGTACATGCAGCCGGTGCTCAGCTGCTTCGTTCTTCGCCTTCTGCGGTCTGGACAGAACTGAAGCCCAGCGATGCCTTTGAGCTTTGCCGCTCTTCAGCGCCAACACTGCACGCATCCACAGTGCGCTGTGCACGGATTTTCCTCAGCTCGACGGACAAGCATTTTCTTGCTGCTTCACCGAGTCCAAACTGTCCGCGTAGCTCTCGCTCAGCGAAATGCATCAGGAGAGAAACACTGGCTGGATTAGCTTTTCGCTGGCCAAGACTTTCAACACAGCACTACACTCTGGGCGACGAGGAGGACAAAAGAAGAACACCTTTTCGCCCTGCCACGTTCTTCTCTGCGACACGACTATCCGCGTCTTCTCTCCCTGCAAGGCTCTAATGTGCGCGGTGCTACTTGGAAGTGAGAAGGCACGTGCAGAGAGCACCGCGATCTGACGGCGCTGTGCTGCCTGTAAAGGAAAGAGGACTGCCACTGGAATGTGGTGCAAATACAAGTTCCCACGCGTCGGGGCAAGCTCTGGGTAAGCCCGTTGAACTACAGCTGTTCTCCGTGCCAGACGTAGCCGAGAATCTTTCCCTTTACATTTAGACCGAATGTGCTGCTGTATGTCGCTGAGAGGCAAAGTGCATAGCCCAGGCGTGTGTCGGCACAAGCAGTGGGCTGGAGCATTTCGCTGCCGGCACCGTGCTCTCTGGGCGACAAGTAGACGACGCTTCGACTCCGGCAGAACGAAAGCGCAACATGGGTACTAAAGAGGCCGAACGAAGGCGCCGAGCACCGGGCTCGCGTCCGCAGCGTACAAACTGAGAAAGGAGGGTGGCTGGCGCTCGCCTGCCTGCCGAATTCACGTTAGCATTGAGAAGGAGGAAGTTCAACGACAGCTACTTGTGCTACTACTTATCCCTCTTCCAACCATCCCTGGGAACACTGGCGCTTACCTTTCGGCTCCGAGATGCTGAAAACACAGTGGTCGATGCCAAGGAGAGGGGAAGTAGAGAGTGCAGCGGGGAGTTGAAGTGGTTTTTACGTGAGGCAAGGGGAAGGTGCAGCCCAGCATTGGCTTTTCCTTCTAGTTCTTTTCTTCAGGAGAGCAGCTAGCAACCGAGCTGCGAGAGCCAACAATGGGATGGCACGTCTTGTCAGAGAAGCCAGGGTCTACAGTGCTGTAGACTACTGTGCACTGTTTTAATGCTGCTGTAAGTACACGCTACTTTTGGAACGGCTTCTCTCCTGACTCTCCCATCTCTGTGAGCTCTAGCTGCTTGAATTTGGCCACACTGAAGGTGTGTGGACGTGATTGCGCTGCGAGTATCAAGTCTTCCAGAGACGAGGGATAGTCAACAAATGCTTTCTCACCTGGCCCATCTCTCAGTCCCAACTGTGGCTGGAAATGCTGCGCTGCAAGGGTGGACTTAGCCACTCTGAGAGAATGTGATGACGCTCTATAGATAGTTGCGAAGGAAAGTGCTGGTCACGGCAATGTTTCGCCTAGTTTACAGACTTTAGAGGGACTAGGAAGGCCAACGCCTTGTTCTAGCACTTGTTCTCTGCGTGCAGCTGCTGGATGTTTGGAAGGGCTTTGGGATCCGCGAGAGGTGGAGGGTAGGATGGTAGCTAGAGCTTGAAGGAAAGTGCGTCTCTCCAGGACCTTTGATGCAGTTCAGTGGGTGCGAGTTCCATGTTGAGCATGTTCAAGATGGCACAGAAAAGGTTCTGAAAGAAAGAGGCCGTGCTGGAACTGCCTTGACTTTTGCCGCTTCGAAACTGCACAGCCAACAATGAAAAGATTCCTCTTGCTTCCCCGCGACGCGCAGGATCACATTCTTTTGTGTCTCCAAGAAGCAGGATGCACAGCGGAGCTCTTCCACCAACTGCTCGCACACGACTGGGGCCGCGCCAGCGAAGCGCTTGGCTTTTTCCCCGGCACTGTCAGCGCTCATCGAAACAACCACACGATGGCGCTGACGACTTGCAAAAGAAGGCCAAGCACCTGGCGCTGCTCGAAACCGCCCCAAGGGCAGAGGCAAGTTGCAAACGTCCCTGCACTCCAATCAACAGCACATCAGGACAAAAAGATTTCCCTCATCTTCCCCTTCCAAGAGCAGACTCTTCTTTACACCACACTCCAAGAGCCAGACAAACCTCTTTGGCCCAAACAAATCTTTTCCCTCTCGCAGATTCTGCCTACCATCTTGAAACCATCTGGCAAAAACAGAGCTCTAAACAGTGCCGGCTGAGGAAGATCTTACTGCCTGCAACTTCAACTGCACCCCTCAAACTAGCAGCCCACACGCTGTTCTCAGCACTTTCCTTCTCAGCTCTAGCTACCATCCTAAGCCTTCCCTCTCCTAGAGTCAGGATCCAAAGACAACGGCACCACGGACTGCTCACACACTAAAGGCATCGGGACAAAAGGCTCACAAGCTTGGCCTTTGCATTCCCACGGACAGCTCAACAGCTCTAACCCAGAGAGAGCTCTGCCTCTTGGGAAAAGCCCTTAAAATCCCTAAGAGCACCTGATGTGCACGTCCAAACCTGCTTGCCTTGCCAAAGAGAGCAACTACAAGCCCATCTCCAAAGAAACGGCATCCCCTCCTCCAAAATACAACACATATCCAGCCACTGATCCACCTCCAGTATTGAATAGATCCAACAATTGCCCCTACACGCCCAGGGGCCAGAAGAGAAATGTCTTGCTGGACTATTCCTCCGCATGCTACCTTAACATCTGCTCCAGCAACACTGGCACTCCGAGTCTCTTGGCCTTGCCTTGCCTTCAGTACCTTGTCGAGTTCTTCTTAAGCTACCCTTGCTCTGCTTCCTTTGCCTACGTCTGCCTTGCCTCGCACTACCTACAACTTGCTGGCTTTGCTTTGCCCTGCCTGCCACTCTTGCCCTTGCCTTCCATGCAGGCAAGGCACTGCAAAGCAAGTGCAGGCAATTGTGGGCAAGTCAAGGGAGAGCTAAGCAAGACCAGAGCAGTGAGGGGAAAGCAAATGGAGTGGTAGGCAAGAGAAGGCCCAGACGTTAGAGGCAAGGCTGGCCGTAGGAAGGAAAGTCCACTGATGGGTAGGCCAGGCAGAAACAGGAAGTGCTTGGCAAGTCAAGGCCCTGGAGGAAAGCAGTAGGCAGGTCAAGGGCGGGGCATGGCCATGCAAAGGAATGCAAGGCTCCAGCAGGCTCCAGAGGGCTAGCAGGGCAAGACAAGGAAACTGTTGTGTTGCCAAGGCAAGGCCAGGCAAGGCAGGTGAGAAGTACATTCAAGGACTGCTGGTACACAAAAGTGGCCAGGACCAAGTGCTTTGTGTGGCCTTGATCCCGCGTGGGTCATGTCTCCTCTGCACCTAAAAGACTTGAGCTACCTGCTTTCCTTTGTATGCAAAAGAACTCTCATTCTGGTCCCCGAGCTCAAGGGCAAAATGTGAATTGCCCTTCCAAGATTCAAGACATGCAAGGATTGCTCCCAGACAAAGGCTGCCCATGGAGATGAGTGTGGCAACATGCGTCCTCCCCTGGTCTTCCTCTCCTGTGATCCTGAAACACCGGAGATGCTTGAGAGCTTTGAGATTCCTAGGAGGAGCAGAAGGGGCAGGGCAAGGCCATGAAATGTCATTGAAAAGGGGTCTTGAATTCCAGGTGGGGGAGGGGTGAGCAAGGTCATGCAAGGCAAGGGAGGGCTTCAAGGGCAGGGCAAGGCAAGTGGTGGCTTTGCGAGGCGAGGCGAGGCAAGGCAATGAGGGTCCTAGAAGGAAAAGGAAAGGTGAGGCCAGACCTAGACGAATGTGAAAGGAAGTCAGGTGGGGGATGGGTGAGCAAGCCAATGCAAGGCAGGGGAGAAAAGGCAGGTTGAGGGAAGGCTACAGAGGGGGCAGCAAGGAAACGCAAGGCATGGGGAAGCATGTGAGGAGTGGGTGCTGCCAGCCGGCCGGGATGGCAGG
Source organism: Corvus hawaiiensis (assembly GCF_020740725.1). Classification (NCBI taxonomy): domain Eukaryota; kingdom Metazoa; phylum Chordata; class Aves; order Passeriformes; family Corvidae; genus Corvus; species Corvus hawaiiensis. The sequence goes on from NW_025963384.1 coordinate 206,236, forward strand.
GGCGGGGCCACTGCAAGTAGCATGGTGGGGATGTGGAGGGGGGTGTTAGTGTGCGGGAGGTGTGTGTGTGTGTGTGTGCAGCGGAGTGCAGGGTAAGTGCAGGTGTGCGTGTGCGCATAGGGGGGTTTTGTGCCAGGTGCTGTGCCAGGGGGAGCCGTCCCACCTCCAAGAAGGTGTGGGAGTGAAAGGAGTAACATGGATGTGTCTTTACAAAGAGACCGTGTGAATCCGTCCTTAGACAAGGCTAGGAATTTACTGGTAGGGGAGTAACAGAAGAAAGTGTTAGTTCTAGAAACTGTTACTAATCGACAGAGACTGTTGCTCAGCCAAGGCCGTGTTAAATTCCTGAACCTAGAGCAAGGCAACAAAGACTTAATAGCATTAGGAATAGTTTCGTTTTCTTCCTTTTCCATACCAAGAGGGGGGTGCCTATTAGAGGGGAGCATAGAGTAGGCAGTTCCGGAAGTCTGTCATTCCCGAGTACCTCAGAGGGTGCTGTTGCCAGGAACTTAGCATAAAAAGGGGGCTGCGTCCCGCAATCAGTTGAGAGACTCCATGGCAAAAGCCCCATGGCCTCTCCCTGTAGTTGAAGAATGTTCCAGGACTCCTCTGTCTCCTTTTTGGTGGATGAAGAAATTCAGAAAGCAACACTTCTGCCAGAACTCTCCAAGATGCCTCCTTTGCTCCCAGCGACTCCATCACTGCCCGGGAAGCTGTCTTTTCTACCAGAGGAGTTCGAGATACAGTAAAAAGCCGTGTGGCAGAGAAAAAAGACAAGAATTGGTTTATAAGGGATGGCAAACAAGAGATACCAGAAGCTTTGGCCCTACCAATATTAAAAGAACTCCGTGAAGAGAGTCCTTGTACTTCCTGAGGATTGGCAGAAGCCTTCCTCATGCTGTATGTTGCTGGGGGTCTTTTTAGACTGGCAAAACGAGCTGTTGAAGGTTGCTTGATCTGTGCTAAAGCAAACAGCCAAGTTACAAAGTAACTTGCCAGGGGAGGGAGGCCTTGGGCTGCATGTCCCTTCCAAAGATGCCAGGTGGATTTTCCTGAGATGCCCCAAGTGGGAAGGCTTCATATCTTCTGCTAATGGTATGTCAGCTAGCAAGGTGGCCAGAGGCATTTCCAACTGCTTCAGCAACGACAGGATCAGTTATTAAGGCATCTTTGGAACAAATCATTCCAAGATACAGCATTGTAGAAGCAATAGACTCAGATAGGGGAACTCATTTTACAGGAAAGATCCTTCAAGGGGTTTTGGCTTCTTTAGGAACACAATGGAACCTCCCTAGGCCCTGGCACCCCCAGAGCTCGGCTCGGGTAGAAAACAATGAATAGAGAAAGAAACACCTTTTGAAGCTGGTAATAGAAACCAAGATGCCATGGCTAGGGCTTTGGACATTGGCTTTGGCGAGAACGAGAGCCCGACCCAGAAGAGAGATTCCGTTATCCCCCTTTCCGTCGTTGTTACGAATTACCCGGCTAAGTCTCAACCTAGTGGGGGAGTAGAGGTAAGTGATGTATATTTAAAACCATCTGTGGCCAGGATACTGCTTCTTGTGAAACCCCTTCAACAGGAAGCTCAGCTGGCACAAGCCCCACCTTTGGACTTTGCTGCTTGTAACCTCCAACCAGGAGATTGAGTCCTAGTTAAGGAGTAGAAAGAAGCGCCAGTGGCGGTGAAATGGCGTGGCCCATTCCAAGTGTCACTGACGACAGAAACAGCCATCAAGACAGCTGAACACAGGTGGACCCGTCACTCTCTGGTCAAGGTCTCTGAAGCCTCAGAGATTTGCACATCTCAGCTGGAGGAGAAGGCCGGGAGGCAGTGACTGACACTCTGCAGGAGTAGGCCGGAGCAGTAGCCAGTGCTTCGACATCAGAGGAAGCCCTGCGTGCCTACCCACAGACCATCTGCTGAAATAGTCTCTATGGGCATCCCTCCTCTAGAATCTCCACTCACTGGGGCGCTAATACTTGCAGCCATTGTTTCACGTTAAGTAGTTTCTGTGTCGTCAATTGCCACAGGTGGTGCAGAAGACAACGGGAAAATTAGACTAGCTAATTAGATCACACTATTAAAACATTTTCCTTAATAATTCTACTTTTATATGGTCAGCTAAGTTTAGGCCAGGAGTGGGAGAATCAATTTGCAGCCTTAGGAGAAGAAGTAGCAAAAGTTTTGAACCTTAGCAATTGCTGGCTCTGTGGAGGGCCAGGAGGATCTGAAGAGTGGCCATGGTTGGCTAGCCCAGCTGAACCTAAATGGTGGGTCAATGGGAGGGCCACAATGGCATGGGATTTGGGGCCAAAGAAGGAAGTCCATGGCCACTTCATTCTTCTCCAACAGGCACTTATTGCCTAAACAGGACAGGGCGGGTCTATGTAGGAAAAGGCGTTTGTCAATTGACTTTCTCTCTGGCTTTAAGCAATTGGGTTTGGCCCTCCAATTGCCCTCCTTACAATTGTTCCAAATATCAAAACAATTGCAATCAAATACCTGTTCAGCTCACTAATGGTAGCTGCGTAAGGTGTTCTTACGAAAAATATTTGGAAGCCTGTAAAGCAATGGCGAGGGACAAGAGGTTTTTTTGACCATCTATTTTTAAGCTGTCCCCACAAAAATTCCACAAGTAGAAGACATGTTGTTTGTGATTATCAGTGGGAATGGCAACACCGGATTGGAACTCAAAGCCTTTTAGTGAGTTCTGCTCCAAATCCAACCAAGCAACTTGCAGATGTAAATGTAGATGGGAACCCTGTGTGGGAGCTTGGAAATGCAAATACTGTGACCCTTATGGTGGGGCAGCTATTGTTGGAGGACCGTTAGGCCCAGGAATCCTGCTGTATTTTGACCCACCAATTGATGACCAAGGGTAGGAAGGCCCCTTTGCTAATGGAACACGGGCTTTGAAAGGACATTATTGGATTTGTGGCCAACATGCTTAGCTCAGGTTACCTCCAAACTGGTCAGGGATATGGTATATCCCTGGGGTATATTAGACCATTGTTCTTTTTGCTACTACAAATTCAGGGAAATCGCTTAGGAATCAAAATCTGTGAGGATTTAATTAGAGAAAAGCAGTCAGCTGAGGCAGCCTTGGCTGCAGGGAGCACCCCAAAACGGGGAAAAGATGAATGGCCACCAGAACAAGTTACGCAACACGATGGACCAGCCCCTTGGAAACCTAAGGAATTAATCCCAGATGCCTGGGAACCCATTTATCATTTCAATGAGATAATTAGGTTACAAGCTGTCTCAGAAATAATTACCAACCAGCCAGCCACAGCTCTTGACCGTCTTGCTGAGCAACCCACTTCAATGAGGAAAGCGGTATTTTCAACATTGGATGGTATTAGATTATCTGTTAGCAGAAGAAGGAGGAGTTTGTGGGAAATTCAATGACTCGAGCTGCTGTTTGCAAGCACAGGACAGCGGAAATGTGGTCAAACAAATAACAAAGGAAATAACCTCAGCTCATGGACCTGTCCAAGTGTTGAAAGGATGGTAATGGGACATGTTTTCATGATTAACTGGCCAGCTATGGGCTAAATGAATACCATTTCTCCTCTTATATGCTATAGCATCTCTAATCTTTTGAGCATGCGTGACACCATGCTGGGTGCAGCTCTTTCAGCAGGTGGTCAAGGGGATGCCGCTAGCAGCCATGCCTACCTGATCCAGAAAGGACTACAAAAGGACAGAAAAGGATGTCACTGCAAATAATAGCAGAAGCCAAGAAGGCTCAAGAAGAAAAAATTAAATCAATGGTAATTAAGGTTTGTAAAGACAAATACAGATCAAATAAAAAGAGGAGGGATTAAAAGGAATGAGATGGATGAGTCTTTACAAACAGACCGTGTGAATTGGCCTGTAGACAAGGCTAGGAACTTATGGGGAGTGAAGTAACAGAAGAAACTATTAGTTCTCTAGAACTGTTACTAATCATCAGAGACTGTTGATTAATCCAGGGCGTGTTAAATTCCTGAACCTAGAGCAAGGCAACAAAGACTTAATAGAATTAGGAATGGTTTCTTTTTCTTCCTTTTCGATGCCAAAAGGGGGGGTGCATATTAGAGGAGGGCATCGAGTAGGCAGTTCCGGAAGTCTGTATCTCCCGAATACCTCAGCCAGTGGGGAAAAGGAAGAGGGCCTTGTGGCCAGGAACTTGGCATAAAAAAGGGGCTGCATCCCGCAACCGTTTGACAGACCCCAGGGGAAAAGCCCCATGGACTCTCCCTGTCGTCGAAGAATGTTGCAGGACTCCTCTGTCTCCTTTTCGGACATAAACCTCAGGCATCGTGCATTAATTTTCCCTAACGGCAGCGACCTGCTGCGTGCTCTCCGTGCTCCTCCCCAGCCCCCCGGCAGGTGTAAAATAGTTCCCGGCGGCTCCCACCACGCGTTACAGACGGCTGCGCGGCCCCGGGGCTGCTCGCAGTGCTCCCCTGCCCCGCAAGGGCTGCCCGCGGGCTGCGGAGCCACCTCGCCACCGGCGCGGCCAGGGCCGGGGCCCTTCTCGACAGCAGCCGAGGGGCTGCGGAGCGGGCGGCTGCGGGACGATCAGCCATTTTATGCCGCGCGGTGCTGCCGCCTCCACCTAGTGCTCCATCGCGCCGCCGGCCGACCCCGCCTGGCGCGTTCACGCTCGGCCGCGCTCGCCGCCCGCCCAGCCTCGCCGGAAGCTCTCCGGCCCGGGCCGTGCCCCGGCTCCGCCTGCGGTTCGGCAGGGCCCGGCCGCACGCGTGCTGCGTGGCTCGGAGCACCCGCGTTGCGCCGCAGGCCACGGGGAAGGCGGGGCGGGGCGGGCCGGCGCCATCGTGGTAGCGCGAGGAGAGGAGCGCCCGGGCGGGGCGGCGAGTGGCGCGGCGGTGAGCGCTTCTGCTTCCTGTCGCTCGGCGGCCGCCCTCGGCAGGTGCCGTGTGACCCCGCGGAGCGGCGGGGCCGGCCGGGCGGTGCGCGGCGAGGCTTTCGGCCAGCGGCGGCCGCAGCGAGAGTCTGCTGGCACTGCCCGTGCCGGTGGAGAGAGCGGGGATCCGAGGCCGGCCTTCCTAGGGTAACGAGGGGCGACCGCCTTTGCCGCGCTGCCCTCCGTGCAGCACGTGGCCGATTCCGGTGAACCCGAGGTCTCCGCAGCGGCGCGGGCGGGAGGGAGTGGGGAGCGCGCTCGGTGCTCTGCCGGCCGCTCCCGCCCAGCGCTGCGCTCCGCCGAGGCGTTTTCCCGCCCGTCCTGGGGAGGACACAAGGGACACCAAAGTTGGAGCTTAGCTGTCGGGGAGCAACTTGCCTCCCTTGGCGACGTCCTTTTCCCTCTGATTCAGCTACCTTGTAGTAGGTGCGATGGTGCTGAAGAAGGGTGGCGGCTTGGCACAGTTGCTGTCATAGGTGGTGCAAGAGCTCCACGCCAGGAGCTTTGAGTGGCATGTGTGAGGGTAGGAGGGTACGGCACCCACAGCTGAAGGCAGAAGAGGTCAGGGCATGTCATCAGCCGCAATCGTGCTAAGTTGTTCATCTTTGCAAACAGCTTGCCGAGTTGTTCCTTTTCTTAGGTAATGGGGGTTAGTATCAACCAGAACTGCATATGGTCAGTATTTGCAGAGAAGGTTATTTGGACTGTTGTTGAGGTGAGTGTAGCAGTTTCTATGGCATTTTGCAAAAAAGTGACAGGTCTCTCTGCGTTCCCCAATTCTTAACAAAAATGAAGTTAACAAAGCCCTGAAAAGAGGTTTTACAAAACTTGAGGGATTTTTTCCTACTCGTACTGTAGAGACAACCATAGTCACCTTGTCTTTCCAAAAGTGAAGGTTACATCTTTTTGTCCAAGAGCATCAAGTGCTTTTGGTCAGCGTTTGTGTGCAAGCATTAGCCTTGTTCTTGTTCTTCCCTGGAGAACTTTTACAGTACTCAGATGATCTGTGTAGGCTGCAGAGTGCAGTGGTGAACTTCAAGGCTTCCAGCAGAAGGGAGATGCTGTCCACGTTTTGGATTCTCCTTAGTCTGAACCTTCAATGTCCAAGGCTTCACTTTTCAAGCAGTTGGAAGAGCTCCAAATTAAGATATGAACAGGTCTTAATTGACCTTGTCACCGCCTCAGTTAGTCAAGTAATGCTGTGCACTGGATTTAATTGCCTAGTGCAACATGTGCTAAAAATATGTAGAGTATCTCCTCGATTACCCTCCCAGAAGGGTTTGAATGGAGAACAAGGAGTTCCGAAGACAGGTATTTGGTGTACGAGAAGTAGAACTTAGTTGCTTGCAGGGCACTGCATGCACAAATGTCTAAGGAGGATCCTTCTTTTTTTGTCCCATCTATGCTTGTTCTCATTTGAAATCCTGAACATTCTGGAGGTTGGTTTTGTTAGGGTTGTGGCTGGGGAAGGGGTGGTGGTGGGGGAGGGGTGGGTGTTGTTTCTGATTTTTTTAATTTCCAGGATAGTGTACAAAGAACTTGTGCCCAAAACCAGCAGTATGAAGCAAGGCAGGTATAAAAGAAGGTCACCGAAATGTCGGCTAATATGAATCTGAAAGCGCTTCAGTATTTTACCCAGGAGTTTCACTCCAACAAGGTGATTGTCCTTCACAGAAATGTAGTGGCAGGCTTATGCCATGCTAGAAGTGATGACCTTTCTCTGCCCCAAATTGACCAGCAAGATATTTTGGCTCTTGATTTAAACCCCTGAGCCAGCTGTGTTTCAGGCTGCAGAAGCTGCAGGTGTTGTGGCAGACGCGGGGCGCAGCCTTGCCTGCCGGTCCCGACCTGGCGCACGCCGGTGGCAGCCGTCAGCGCCTGGGGTCCCCTGTGCCGCCCACGCCAGGGCTCTGCCTGCCTGCTTGCACCCCCGGTAGCCTCAGGGAAACAGCGGACTACTCCATCTACTTTAAAAACAAAGAAGCAAACAAAAAGCCCACTGTAAAAATATGTAAAAGTCTTGAAACTAATTCTCAGCGCTTGCTCGGAGTTTGTTGATGGCGCAAATGGATTTTGGATAAACTGGTATTGCTAGTACTACTTTTAAATTAGGCTCCTGAACTTCAGAAAGGAGAAGATGGTGGTCACATACCCCTGAGGAATGTTTGAAAAAGTAAGAGTGCCCAGTCATTTAAAGGTGGCCAGAAAATGGGTGTGGCAGTGGAGTGGACACTCTGCGAGTAGGTAGCCTTAAGTCATGCAGCGACTGGCACTTCAGTGGGAATTTTGCATCAACACCAAGAGATCGTTCCATGATGTGTTGCATAACAGCAGATTGGGCCAAAATTCTGCTGACTTTGATCAAGGTGGACGGGCCACCTTCACTTAACCCAGCATAGGGACATAAATCAATGATGTTTGAAAAACAGCCATGAAACATAGCCCCTTTAGTTTATTGCACTGTTGCAAGTCTGCAAAGCTCTGTTGCCAGGTCATTGGAAGTAGCTGTTGGAATCTAACTGCATTTGGACACTTTGTCAGTCAGCATCACCAGGAGGCTTAACGGTTTAGGTTGAGAGGTGGTGCATGTCTTTTTTCAGAGGAATGGCCCAGTGAAGAGCAGTGTTCACTGCCATGACTGCCGTTGTCGCCTTCTAGAGAAATCTTGGTTCATTCAGAGAGAACTTCCTTGGTTCTGCTGGTTTGGTTTCGCAGCTGGAGCAAAGGTACAGCACTGGAAGCAATTCCTAGGGCAGAAGCGGGAGATAGCCAAAGCTCTGGACTTTGTTGTCCTCAGCACAGTGTAAGTGAGCGTAGTCTAATTGGAGGGGTGGTGAGCATCAGTGATATCAGATTTTTTACAAGTTCTTAATTCTGTCAAAACAAGAAAGAAGGAGAGTGATGAAGATGAAATCCTTTCCTCTTAAATCTGCCTACAGAGCAACTTCAGGGGTAGTTGTAATGTGTATTCACCTATTTTGAATTGCCCAAAACCAGGCCTAGAGATGCTTCAGAGACAGAGTCAGAGAAGCGGGTATTTGCTTTATTTGGCGCTGGGTGCGTGGGGGATCGCTCCTCCTAACACACCCACGCAGAGCACTCCATACAGTCCAGCATTATGTGTAAATTTTTTGAATATTCATCACATTCCTTGGGATAGGAGTAGTTCTAGAAATTACTTCTCGGAAGTCATTGATATCATTAGCAGACGTGCCACGCATGCGCTGTGTAGCCAGGTGGTCGCACTGAGGAAGGCTGCCCTTCTTCCTCGGGGGTCTTTCTGATAAAGATCAGTAGTCTCCGTCACAATGCACTTTTTACCTTTCTTTCTGGAGCATGCACAGTTCTTCACCGGATGATTCAGCGATCTCTGTGCTGGTTTTCAAAAGATCCTGTTCCTCTTATCTTGACAAGATTAAGGCAAGTCCTGCTGCTTAGGTTTTGTGATTAACATTTGCTGTCTCTTAGTAGTTCCCTCGTGTTTACATGAGTAAACTATGGATCAACCCCCTTCTCAATTTTAGCACTGAAAGGATATCAGAGTCATTTAAAGAGGTGTCTCCTATGGAGTACTATAAAACTGCCATCATGGTAACACGTTTTCATACAGTCGTTTTAGCACAGAAGTAATAGATGTACAATCTTGGATGTTTCAACCTGCTGACTCAAGAGCCAGTGTTGAGCTTTTCTCTTTTAAATCCAGTCTTAGAGCTCTGCAGGGATCACTACAGCATGACGTTGTGACAAGGGGATGCTGATTCATGCATAAACCTTTGACGCTTTCCTTCTATCTTCAAGCAGCTTTGCAAACCAGTGATGATCTGGCATGTTGCGACTTGAGAGTCATGGTAAAGGTTTCACCAAACACTTTGTAATATCATGCTGCAGCTTTCATTCCTAAGGAAATAGCATTGAGCATATGGCTGGCAAAATGCCAAAAGAATGAGCCAAAACCAATATCCTTTAATGGGAAAGATGGAAAACATTGAGATGTGTTTATTTGATCTAAAATTCCTGTGGACCAAGCCTAAATGTATTTCACACTAAATTCTTAGAACTGATTTTAAGGGAAGATGTGAGAAAGATGAATTCACAAGCGGAATTTTCAGCAGCATAATATTGAACATTTGTTAGTAGAACAAAGGCATATCACAGCGCGGGAGCACTTAGCAATATTGCTAGAGGCGTGGCTCCATTCATGTTACTGTGAACTTAAGTACTTTTTAAACATAGTCCTTAAGCCCAGAAAGTAATTTACACTTCACTCAACTTTTCCCCCCCTCCTGTCTGTGCCCCCTTGTGCCAGCGCACGCCAGCACGCTGCCGCCTCGGTCCTCTGGATAGCTCCAGAATTGAAGGCAGGCACCCCGCTCCGGTGCCTCCTCAGTCTCCAACCTAATTTGTAGTCGACAGATTCTTTGGGAGGTGTGAGTTTTGATGAGATAACAGACTTCCTGGGATGCATGCGGTTCATCTTCTTTGTTTCTTTAAGATGTCTGGGTTTCTACCTCTGTCATTTCTCAACTTAAAGGACATTTATTATCACGTGTTTATTACGACGTTTCCCAACATGTTGCCACTCTTTCGAAGTTACAATTTACTCTAGTCTTGTTTTTACTTAACTGTATTTTACCTGTTTCTACATAGTACATGATCACTTCTAAATGTTAAAATCATATATGGGAAAGACAATATTTATCGTTCACTCATTTATCACAGGAGGAATGTGTTAGCTGCTCGTGTTGCAGTTCACTTGTAATGCTGGTCTATTACCGCAGGCCTGGGCCCTAGGCTATATCACCATGTCGCGCAGCCATAGGGAGGAGGAGGAGAGAAGATCCAGCAGGCAGGAATTGTGCAGCAAGATTTATTCATTTAATTATTTTACAAACTCTTTTACAGACTTTCTTCTTCATAATCTATTTGGACAAAGGATCAGCCACCCCTTGGGGTGATTGGCTAAAATCCTAAAAGATCCATTGTCAAAATATTTTTCTACTATACCATAAACAAGACTTTTCAAGGTTGCAGGTGGCTTGGTCGTTTCCATACTCTGCTCCCTCTTCTGTGAGAGAGAAAAGTCTCTCACGGACTTAGAAAATAGCAAGAAAATCCTCGCTAGCAGCATTTTTGTATCTACACTGGTCCTTCTCATTTCCTTTTCTCTAGAACACATTTCTCAGGCTCAGTGAGCAGATGTGCGTGCAAGTGGTTTGGTGTGTCCTTGGAATTCCAATAGTCAGGATCAGATGGGTTTCTGCAGTGAAAGGATACAAGGAAACGGGGATATAGCCTACAGTGGGAACTCCTGTGATTTTGCTCCTCTCCAAACATTTCTCCTCTCCAAATGGATCTCTGTAGGAAACTTGACACATTCTTCTACTCCTGGGAGTCATTAATAAAGAAACCTGGGGTGTTTATTAGGTGACAGTGCTGTTCCTGCTGTGCACCTTTGCACCTGGCTCACAGACCATTTTCACACAGCCGTGGTCCAGAATGCGGGCAGACAAAATCCCAGCAGTTTTCTCTTGCCTACTTGACTTTTCAAATTCTTATTATGTGATGATTATCGCATCGTTTTGTCCATAATATCTGAAATAATTTGCCATGCAGTTTTGAATACAGTGCAAATACGTATTTTACTCTTAGAAATTTGAAAGTGAGTTACATTTAATAGTAGTTTGTGAGTAGTATGGCAATCAGGCCTTAAATGCGCCAATCAGGCTTGTAAATAAACCCATATTATCAGTCAATCTCTTCAATCTATTCATGTGTTTATATGGGATTTTATTCCTATAGAATAGAAAACTCGGAGCAGTGGCAAAGAAGGGGGGGGGGGGGGGGGTGGGGTGGGGCAGCAGCGGCCCTGCTCTGAGCGGGGCAGGGAAAGGCAGGCTCGGGATGCCGGGGTTTCTCACCTGAGGCACCCGAGCAGATGGTGAAGAGTCCCTCTTTTAGTGAAGGTAGACTGTTAAGAAGGTTCCAATGCAACGGCCGCTCTTACGAACAGAGCTGCACTCACGGTAGAAGAAAGGCAGCAGGAGACGGAATCCTGCAGTGGTGACCAATTCTCCCCACAGCCACCGCAGCCTCTCTCCCCTCCGAATGCTTGAGAGAACAAGAGCTGGGGGCTGCATGCAACCCCGTTTTGCCAGTCCAAAGTTCACTGTATCTCTGCCCTCACAAGACACCTCAGCTAAAGGGAGTAGCCAGCTGCATCCCTCCCCTGAGCGGTGACAACTTCTTTTGTCTCTCTTGTCTCCTAGCGTATGGGGGAAAGCTCCTTAAGAGAAAAAAAACCCCAAAAAAATAAAAGGAGAACTACTAAAACCCCAACATATGGGTGATTCTCACTTTCCTTCTCTGTCCTGTGGTGGTCGGCGATGGAAGAGACGGGGCAGATTGCTCGGATGCAAGAAGCCGATTTTATTGATACAGAGCTGAGTATACCTTTTCAGCAGTAACTAAAAATAGATTCTTATATAAGCAGCAGTCACTATAACAACCATATCTATGTTTCTTAATAACATTGCAAAACTACAAGCTAGCATTAACCGACAGCAAGCATGCCGTTCCCTTATACTAGCTATTTCCTGGTAGGCCGTACTGCCTGCCATGGTTTGCGGCCTAGCAGCGTTAGCGCATCCACTTCTGACATGAGTTTAGCAGTGCTCTCACTTCTGCTTTCTGGCTGTATCTCCACACTTCTCAGCTCCATGTAAAAGCACATGCTCTCAGTGTCGTAGAGTCCTTAGGGAAAGCAAACAGCGGTTCCGCTTCACACTGCTAAATGTGCCAGGACAGAAAGCTTTCACTGACCTTGCCTTGCCTTTTCCTTGCAGCCTTTCCTCTTCAGAGTGAAACATAGATTTAGAAGAACTATAAAGATTTTAGTTATAGGCTAGCTGTGTTTAGTTAGAGTAGGAAGGAATTTGGGCCCAGTGAGAGTTAATGAAAATAGTTAAGAGAGCTGGACCTGAAAGGGGTTTTAAGATGTGATTACCAAATAACTGATGATCTGTCATTTGCATGTTTGCTTAGCTGTGCTTAGAAGGAGGAATAGAAACTTTGATAAGTTGGTGTAGGGAACAAGGACAATTACCAATTTCCTCCCTTGGTGGGAACCCGTTCAAAAGTCACGCAAGAGGAAACTTAAGAGGTCACTAAAGTAATTCGGATTGTTAAAGTTCAAAAAGGCAAAAAGGCCAAAATGAGGAAGATGAGTTACTTCATCTTTCTTGGGACCACTGACCCAATTCAAGACCACTGACTCCATTCAGGACACACACTATGCATGCTTAACGACATTTAAGCTCATTTCCATATGAAGCGGAGAATGGGAGGTGTTAATGTTACGAATATGCATTTGTATTTTGGATATTCCTAATATGTGGAAATAAAAAGTGTCGTGTTTGCTTGGATCGGGGCCCTGCGTCTTAGGCAGCGCGGCAAAGGCGGCCACCCCTCGTCGCTACCCTAGGAAGGCCGGCCTCGGATCCCCGCTCTCTCCACCGGCACGGGCAGTGCCAGCAGACTCTCGCTGCGGCCGCCGCTGGCCGAAAGCCTCGCCGCGCACCGCCCGGCCGGCCCCGCCGCTCCGCGGGGTCACACGGCACCTGCCGAGGGCGGCCGCCGAGCGACAGGAAGCAGAAGCGCTCACCGCCGCGCCACTCGCCGCCCCGCCCGGGCGCTCCTCTCCTCGCGCTACCACGATGGCGCCGGCCCGCCCCGCCCCGCCTTCCCCGTGGCCTGCGGCGCAACGCGGGTGCTCCGAGCCACGCAGCACGCGTGCGGCCGGGCCCTGCCGAACCGCAGGCGGAGCCGGGGCACGGCCCGGGCCGGAGAGCTTCCGGCGAGGCTGGGCGGGCGGCGAGCGCGGCCGAGCGTGAACGCGCCAGGCGGGGTCGGCCGGCGGCGCGATGGAGCACTAGGTGGAGGCGGCAGCACCGCGCGGCATAAAATGGCTGATCGTCCCGCAGCCGCCCGCTCCGCAGCCCCTCGGCTGCTGTCGAGAAGGGCCCCGGCCCTGGCCGCGCCGGTGGCGAGGTGGCTCCGTAGCCCGCGGGCAGCCCTTGCGGGGCAGGGGAGCACTGCGGGCAGCCCCGGGACCATGCAGCCGTCTGTAACGCGCGGTGGGAGCCGCCGGGAACTATTTTACACCTGCCGGGGGGCTGGGGAGGAGCACGGAGAGCACGCAGCAGGTCGCTGCCGTTAGGGAAAATTAATCCACGATGCCTGAGGTTTATGTCCGAAAAGGAGACAGAGGAGTCCTGCAACATTCTTCGACTACAGGGAGAGTCCATGGGGCTTTTCCCCTGGGGTCTGTCAAACGGTTGCGGGATGCAGCCCCCTTTTGATGTCAAGTTCCTGGCCACAGCACCCTTTTCCCCACTGGCTGAGGTATTCGGCAGATACAGACTTCCGGAACTGCCTACTCGATGCCCTCCTCTAATATGCACCTCCCCTTTTGGCATCGAAAAGGAAGAAAAAAACCCCATTCCTAATTCTATTAAGTCTTTGTTGCCTTGCTCTAGGTTCAGGAATTTAACACGCCCTGGATTAATCAACAGTCTCTGTTGATTAGTAACAGTTCTAGAGAACTAATAGTTTCTTCTGTTACTTCACTCCCCATAAGTTCCTAGCCTTGTCTACAGGCCAATTCACACGGTCTGTTTGTAAAGACTCATCCAGCTCCTTCCTTTTAATCCCTCCTCTTTTTATTTGATCTGTATTTGTCTTTACAAACCTTAATTACCATTGATTTAATTTTTTCTTCTTGAGTCTTCTTGGCTTTTGCTATTATTTGCAGTGACATCCTTTTCTGTCCTTTTGTAGTCCTTTCTGGATCAGGTAGGCATGGCTGCTAGCGGCATCCCCTTGACCACCTGCTGAAAGAGCTGCACCCAGCATGGTGTCACGCATGGTCAAAAGATTAGAGTTGCTATAGCATATAAGAGGAGAAATGGTATTCATTTAGCCCATAGCTGGCCAGTTAACCATGAAAACATGTCCCATTACCATCCTTTCAACACTTGGACAGGTCCATGAGCTGAGGTTATTTCCTTTGTTATTTGTTTGACCACATTTCCGCTGTCCTCTGCTTGCAAACAGCAGCTCGAGTCATTTAATTTCCCACAAACTCCTCCTTCTTCTGCTAACAGATAATCTAATACCATCCAATGTTGAAAATACCGCTTTCCTCATTGAAGTGGGTTGCTCAGCAAGACGGTCAAGAGCTGTGGCTGGCTGGTTGGTAATTATTTCTGAGACAGCTTGTAACCTAATTATCTCATTGAAATGATAAATGGGTTCCCAGGCATCTGGGATTAATTCCTTAGGTTTCCAAGGGGCTGGTCCATCGTGTTGCGTAACTTGTTCTGGTGGCCATTCATCTTTTCCCCGTTTTGGGGTGCTCCCTGCAGCCAAGGCTGCCTCAGCTGACTGCTTTTCTCTAATTAAATCCTCACAGATTTTGATTCCTAAGCAATTTCCCTGAATTTGTAGTAGCAAAAAGAACAATGGTCTAATATACCCCAGGGATATACCATATCCCTGACCAGTTTGGAGGTAACCTGAGCTAAGCATGTTGGCCACAAATCCAATAATGTCCTTTCAAAGCCCGTGTTCCATTAGCAAAGGGGCCTTCCTACCCTTGGTCATCAATTGGTGGGTCAAAATACAGCAGGATTCCCGGGCCTAACAGTCCTCCAACAATAGCTGCCCCACCATAAGGGTTACAGTATTTGCATTTCCAAGCTCCCACACAGGGTTCCCATCTACATTTACATCTGTGTCGGGTGGAGTCGCGGGAGACAAGCACTCACGGCATTGTGGTCAGCAAGTCTCGTTTATTGTAATAATCTACACATACCTATAGTACTACTAATTAGCTCATACATATTGCAAAAGCTGAGCTCCGTATTGGTGGGAGCTATTCCATGAGATCTGCAAACATAGGGGTCTTATTTTCCTCTTCCATATGGTTTCTTTCCGCTTACTTATCTGGACTCACATCCTGTTGTTTATACAACTCCTTGCACAAGGATTTAGTATCCTTGCCAAGTCTGCATCTTTATCAATCCTACTGTGTCATCATGACCTTTGCTTTTTAGCCATTCTTCAGAAAGACTCTCAACACTTCCCCCGTTTTCTTTTTGCATGATCATAGTCATATTGACTGACTTCAAAATTAAATTTTTTACACATGACGTTATACAGCTAAGCATAAGTAAACCAAGAAAAACAATAATTAGCAATAGCATTAAAGATTTGATCGCACTTTTCATCCATCCTTCTAAGCCCATCCACTCTGTAAGTCCTTCTAATCTGAAAAATCCGGAGTCCTTTTTTATCTTTTGGGAGTGTTCAATCAAATTCTTAATTTCGGCGTGGATGGACTTAGAATGATCCTCAAGATCCATGCAGCACATTCCTTCAAAGTCTTCACAGCCATGGCCGTGGGCTAAGAGTAAAAAATCTATAGCCGCTCTATTTTGAAGCAGGGCGTGTTGGACTGAACTCAGGTCTTCTGCAAGTTCAGACAACACTCGGCTGGTACCGTTTGCTTGTTTAACTACCCAACATGTCAGTTTTTCTAAGTGACAATGGGCTCATGCCGCAGCTGCACCAGGAACAAAAAGGGAGGTAAAAAGCACTTCTAATTTGCTCCACAGCGTGAGGTCATCCTCACAATCAGATGTTATAGTTTCTGCTAAAGACCTCTTCCATCGTATTCGGTGTGTAGCATTAGGATGGTGCTGTGGAAGTGCAAGACTCAGTTGGCCAAAGGTACAGGGCCCGCCTATAGGCTTGGATGGGATACCTGACCAGGCACGATTCCCACAAATTAGGAAAAACCCTCTGGGTAACTTTCGAGGGAAAAACGTTCCAGGGGCTGCAAGAGATCGATTTCTCACGGTAACGTTGCACCATTCTAAGTCCCACTGTGAAACATTGCCAGCAGGATTAATCCAGGTGGGGTTGGATGTATTCATTTGACAGCCACCAAGGCTGCCCTCTTGGCATAAATTGCGTGAACTATTAATATAGATACAGGCTGTAGCGTTAAGGGAATCAACTAGTTCTATTTCTTTTGGCTCAGGGCCCACCGGGAGTCTATCATCCCAGATATCATAGTCTAGTAGGCCATGAGTAATATTTTTTGTGGAATTCAACTGCCAAATAGGTTTGAGCTGCTTCTGGGTCTCGATTACAAAGTTGCGCCATGTATTATCTGTTAATGGTACTCCAACTAAGCATGTCAAAAATGGAGTACTGGGTGTGGCTAAGGAGGCACAGAATGTTGTGGTGTTTAATTCGCGTGCCAAGGAGACCCAGATATTATCTCTAGGGTCAAACACCTTAGGAGGGTAGGGAAGGTTGTGACCCATTACTGAGCCTGCGATTAGCAGCACGATGCTTAAACCGCTGGCAAACATGATCCCACTTTCTTGGTTCAACTTGCCACTGAATGGGGACCCCAATATTTAATTGGCAGGAGGATTGCAAAACTACAGAGTAACTATCTGCTAGGATCTTTTTTGCTAAATGCTGTACCGACCACGCAAGTTCTCGCAGTCTCAGATCCTCAAGATTTTCAACTAATTGCAAACTGTCAATGATATTTTTGCCTGTGAGTTGTACCAATGCTCCTTGAGCCGTCTCACGGTGCCAGTGAAAACTGCAAGACTGACACCAAAACCCTTCTGATAGATGTCGCTGGTGGACCCACCACTGTAAATTACAACCTCCGCAAAACAATCTTACCCACGCCTTATGATTACTACAATTACATGCAAAGCAAGCAGATTGGCAAAAGCGTATAAAGTGTCTCTGCAGATGTGGAAGGAGATGATCTTCTATCTCCTGTTCAGATTCCACAAGGAAGGTAACGCGAAACCGTTGCTCAACTTCCTGCAGGATTTGTGAGATCTTCCTCTGTACTCTCCTTGCCTTCCTCTGTTGTGGGTTGCTCATCAGTGACAACAGGCTTAGTCCATTTGGCTGGAACCCATAGGGGACCTGTCGGAGTGGACACACATAAATAACCTCTTCCCCAGTACAAGGTTTTTACAGGATC
This sequence comes from Corvus hawaiiensis, assembly GCF_020740725.1. Lineage (NCBI taxonomy): Eukaryota > Metazoa > Chordata > Aves > Passeriformes > Corvidae > Corvus > Corvus hawaiiensis. The sequence continues at coordinate 223,228 of NW_025963384.1, forward strand.
CTGCCAAAGTCCTGTCTTGGGGTCTTTGTAGCGCACCCAAGGCATGGGCGTCGGGGGTTGAGGATAGGTAAAATGAACAATGGCAGGAGGCACTTCTTTGTCACCGAACACACAAAGGTGATTTAGGACAAAAAGGCATTTTTGTAATTTGTCATGCGGGTTGGACAAATCAGGATATTTCTGCAAGTATGTTTTGAGGGTGCCATGTGCCCTCTCTACAATAGCCTGACCTGTGGGCGAGTGGGGAATGCCTGTTTTGTGAGTAATATTCCAATTTTGCATATATCTGTCAAAGCGTGCACTGCTATAAGCGGGGCCATTATCAGTTTTGATTATTAAAGGGACTCCCATAACTGCTATACAGCTATTCAAATGACGTTCGACATGTCTCGCTTGTTCTCCTGTCTGAGCCGTAGCCCATATGAAATGACTGTATGTGTCAATTGACACATGAACATACTTCAAGCGCCCAAAACTGGGGACATGTGTAACGTCCATTTGCCATATTTCATTGGCTTTAAGTCCTCAAGGATTGACTCCTATGCCTAAACCGACTCCAGTATTGTGAAAACTACATAACGGACATGCTTTTACTATGGCACGTGCGTCACGTAAGGGGATATGGAAATCTCTTACTAATCCTTTTGCATTTTGATGAAACATACTGTGACTTTCTCGAGCCCTAGTATTTTTGGGAACATTCTGACTGAGTGATACGATCTGATCTGCTCTCTCATTGCCCTCTCCTAAGCCTTCTTGCCACTTATGGCTACGTATATGGAGAATTGCATAAGGGTGAGATCTGTTCCGCAGCGCACGTTTTAGCTGTAATAACAGATCAAAAAGTCGCTGTTTTTTCACTTCTTTGATGACAGCGTCCTCAATTCTAGAAACAATTCCCACAACATAAAGAGAGTCTGAAACGACATTGAGGGGTTCCGAAAAATGAAGGGCGGCCCACAGTACTGCTACAAGTTCTAAGGTTTGTAATGTATCAGTAGGGGTAGCTGCGATCTTATGGTGGCACCATTGTTGATTATAGTGCCAAACAACGGCAGCTGTCCTGGTTCTGCGTCCGGCATCAGTAAAAACTGTCAAGGCATCAGGGATAGGCCCTTGGTGTTGCAGCGGTTTGGATATCCAGGCCCAGCTTCCCAACCAGTTAAGTGATTTTGGAGCTAATGGGCCGGTGCGAACTTCTGCTCCAGAAGAGAGCAAGGCTTCAGTGAGTCGTGAGGAGTTGAGTAGGTACCAGTCCAAAGTAGGTTTTTCCATGGGGAGGTTAATAACTGCAGGTTCAAGGCCACTAATTTCCCAGGTGCGTAGGCGTCCTTTCTTTAAAAGAGTTGCCAAATTTTCAATCTTTGGAGTGACTGTTTTTCTTTGCTGCAAGGGGGGCGAGATCCATTCTAAAACGGAAATGTCCCCCGTTTTCTTTTGCTGTGTAATAGCTCCTAAGAGATGTTCTCCACTGTTCCAGACAGTTAAGGATAGGGGGGTATCGGGGTCTAGACGGTCGACAAAGCCTCTGGGGATGCAGGATGTAATTTGCTGCAAGACTTTAGACTGTTGCGGCGTAAGCGTCACAGGAGTACATGGGTCTGTGCCCTTTAGCAAAGGACGTAGCTGTTCCAATAGCATGTTGGGAATTCCTGTAACAGGTTTAAGCCATTGCAGGTCTCCTAGAAGTTTCTGGGCCTCATTTAGGTTTGAAATAGATGCTTGAATATGTAACTTCTGAGGTTTTATTCTCTGAGCGGTAATAGTCCATCCTAGATACTTCCATGGAGTAGAAACTTGTATTTTGTTGGGTGCCACAACAAGGGACCAAGCAGCCAAGGAGGCAACAATAATTTGCATCTGGGCAGGGGTGAAAGGATCCTTTTGAGCAAAGAGGATGTCGTCCATGTAGTGATAAATAATGGCATCAGGCATCTGTCTCCGTAAGGGTTGTAAGGCAGCATCAACATACAGTTGGCACAAAGTAGGTGAGTTTTTCATCCCTTGTGGCAATACAGTCCATTCAAATCGCCTAGCTGGTTCTCCTTTATTCAGGGCAGGTAAGGTAAAGGCGAAGCGCTTGGTGTCATCTGGATGCAATGGAATAGTGAAAAAGCAGTCCTTGAGATCTATAATTAAAAGAGGCCAGTTTTGGGGCAACATAGCCGGATTGGGGAGACCAGGTTGTAGCGCCCCCATAAATTCCAACGAATTCGACGAATGTGACCGGGTGTCTCGCAGCGCTAACACTTCATGCGGTCACCTGGAGCTGGGCGGGGACGTGCTGCTGCCGCTTGGAGAGGAGCAAGGGCTGCCATAACCTGATTTTGAGAGCTGATAGCCTGTTCTTTAAGCCCTTCACCTAATTTTTCTAAGGCTTGTACTAAGAATAGTTGCGAGCCAGTGGGCATGGTCGCAGCTTTTTCTAAAAGTTGCTGGACAGTCCAATCCCCTGGAGTGGAAGTAATAAGGGCATGGGTGGCCTGATTGCCATTTTGTAAAAGGCATTGTTTAAGCAACGGGTCATGCATATGCTCTTGAACCCCAGCTTTTGAAATAGCTTCCATAACTTTGTCAACAAAAGAGCCTAGAGACTCCTCTCTGCCTTGTTTAATGCTCATATACATTGGGATTCCACCTGGGGCTCGGACCTTATCCATGGCTTTCTTAGCAACTGCCATAGCTTCCCGTAGCTTGGCAGGTCCTAGTGCCGCTTGAGCTTCTACTCTCATGTGATCCCCTTCACCCATGAGCTCAGCTACTGTAACACCTGTCAAGGGATCTGCCGCTGGCCTGGGGACAGCAGCAGTAATAGCGGCTTCCTCCCTCCAGCGAGCCTCAAAAAGCAGTCGCTGATGCGAGGTATACGTGAGCTTAGTAATGCCTTTAATGTCAGCAGGAAGAAGGGTAAAAGCGTTAAAAATATAATCAAGCATCTGTTTAACTGGTTCACTGGTGACACCGTAATTCCCCACCGTTGCTCTTAGCTGCGCTAACAGCTTCCAATCAAGGTTAGTCACCTGCGCAACATTGCCGCCCCCTTGTGGATTCGGGACAAATAAAACAGGGAACGCCATGCTGTCTTGCGCAGCCGCTAACATATCAGAATCACCCTTTTGTAAGCCATCACGAGCAACCGCAGCCCAGAGTTCTCTATGGCCCCTAGCCATGGCCTCCGCGAGGTCAGACTCTGCCCCAGGGACAGGCTTAGGGCTAACAAAGGGGTTTCGCGAATGAGAACAGTCCGGCGGAGACGAGTGAGGCAAGCGCGGTGGAGGAGCAGGCTGCGGTGGCTCCCGAGCCGGCTCGAGCGGCGGGGGGGGCCACGGCAGAGCAGGCTGCGGCAAGGAAGGCGTAGGAGGAGTAGGAGGTGGGGGGAGGGGAGGCGCGGAAGGCGACTCAGAGGCAAGAGCCTCAGGCGGTACATGAACCGCAGCAAAGGTGGGGGGATTAGGTGGGCCAGAGAAAACAGAGGCACTGTGATCGCCATAATGACGGTTCCGATCCTGAGCAATCTTAATTTTTTCTGCCGCTTTTTTCTCCGCCTGTACCATTAAAAGTTCATTGTGGACAACTCTCCATAGTTTAGAAATCTTTTTAGCTGGCTTATCGTCATCTAAGACAAGATCCCAGAGTTTATCACCATACGCGCGCCACTGACTTAATTCATGAATGGAGTGGGGATCAGTGAAAAAACTATAAGAGCGCGCATGCGTTAAAAGAACGGGGAGGTCTTTATCAAGATCAATCCCTTTAAAATTACGCTTAAGCAAAAAGGCTTTAAAAAGTTCCTGTGCTGCTTGCCTTTCCATACTTACGGTACCGTTGCTAGCTCTCCAGGCTTCGGCAGCACGTATCGGCGAGCCCGCCTGTGCGGTCGCTCGGGCGCGGAGGTGATAGGCTCGACACAGATTGGCGCTGCGTTTTAGCCGTACGCGACCTCTTTCGCCGTCCTTCTAGCTGCAGGACCCGAACCCAACGCAACTCCCCGTCGCATAAGGGCAACTTCTCCTGTTCGGGCACCAGATGTCGGGTGGAGTCGCGGGAGACAAGCACTCACGGCATTGTGGTCAGCAAGTCTCGTTTATTGTAATAATCTACACATACCTATAGTACTACTAATTAGCTCATACATATTGCAAAAGCTGAGCTCCTTATTGGTGGGAGCTATGCCATGAGATCTGCAAACATAGGGGTCTTATTTTCCTCTTCCATATGGTTTCTTTCCGCTTACTTATCTGGACTCACATCCTGTTGTTTATACAACTCCTTGCACAAGGATTTAGTATCCTTGCCAAGTCTGCATCTTTATCAATCCTACTGTGTCATCATGACCTTTGCTTTTTAGCCATTCTTCAGAAAGACTCTCAATACATCTGCAAGTTGGTTGGATTTGGAGCAGAACTCACTAAAAGGCTTTGAGTTCCAATCCGGTGTTGCCATTCCCACTGATAATCACAAACAACAGGTCTTCTACTTGTGGAATTTTTGTGGGGACAGCTTAAAAATAGATGGTCAAAAAAACCCCTTGTCCCTCCCCATTGCTTTACAGACTTCCAAATATTTTTCGTAAGAACACCTTACGCAGCTACCATTAGTGAGCTGAACAGCTATTTGATTGCATTTGTCTTGATATTTGGAACAATTGTAAGGAGGGCAATTGGAGGGCCAAACCCAATTGCTTAAAGCCAGAGAGAAAGTCAATTGACAAATGCCTTTTCCTACATAGACCCGCCCTGTCCTGTTTAGGCAATAAGTGCCTGTTGGAGAAGAATGAAGTGGCCATGGACTTCCTTCTTTGGCCCCAAATCCCATGCCATTGTGGCCCTCCCATTGACCCACCATTTAGGTTCAGCTGGGCTAGCCAACCATGGCCACTCTTCAGATCCTCCTGGCCCTCCACAGAGCCAGCAATTGCTAAGGTTCAAAACTTTTGCTACTTCTTCTCCTAAGGCTGCCAATTGATTCTCCCACTGCTGACCTAAACTTAGCTGACCATATAAAAGTAGAACTAGTAAGGAAAATGTTTTAATAGTGTGATCTAATTAGCTAGTCTAATTTTCCCGTTGTCTTCTGCACCACCTGTGGCAATTGACGACACAGAAACTACTTAACGTGAAACAATGGCTGCAAGTATTAGCCCCCCAGGGAGTGGAGATTCTAGAGGAGGGATACCCATAGAGACTATTTCAGCAGATGGTCTGTGGGTCAGCACACAGGGCTTCCTCTGATGTCGAAGCACTGGCTACTGCTCCGGCCCACTCCTGCAGTCACGGCCTCCCGGCCTTCTCCTCCAGCTGAGATGTGCAAATCTCTGAGGCTTCAGAGACCTTGACCTGAGAGTGACGGGTCCACCTGTGTTCAGCTGTCTTGATGGCTGTTTCTGTCGTCAGTGACACTTGGAATGGGCCACGCCATTTCACCGCCACTGGTGCTTCTTTCTACTCCTTAACTAGGACTCAATCTCCTGGTTGGATGTTACAAGCAGCAAAGTCCAAAGGTGGGGCTTGTGCCAGCTGAGCTTCCTGTTGAAGGGGTTTCACAAGAAGCAGTATCCTGGCCACAGATGGTTTTAAATATACATCACTTACCTCTACTCCCCCACTAGGTTGAGACTTACCCGGGTAATTCATAACAACGACGGAAAGGGGGATAATGGAATCTCTCTTCTGGGTCGGGCTCTCATTCTCGCCAAAGCCAATGTCCAAAGCCCTAGCCATGGCATCTTGGTTTCTATTAGCAGCTTCAAAAGGTGTTTCTTTCTCTATTCATTGTTTTCTACCCGAGCCGAGCTCTGGGGGTGCCAGGGCCTAGGGAGGTTCCATTGTGTTCCTAAAGAAGCCAAAACCCCTTGAAGGATCTTTCCTGTAAAATGAGTTCCCCTATCTGAGTCTATTGCTTCTACAATGCTGTATCTTGGAATGATTTGTTCCAAAGATGCCTTAATAACTGATCCTGTCGTTGCTGAAGCAGTTGGAAATGCCTCTGGCCACCTTGCTAGCTGACATACCATTAGCAGAAGATATGAAGCCTTCCCACTTGGGGCATCTCAGGAAAATCCACCTGGCATCTTTGGAAGGGACATGCAGCCCAAGGCCTCCCTCCCCTGGCAAGTTACTTTGTAACTTGGCTGTTTGCTTTAGCACAGATCAAGCAACCTTCAACAGCTCGTTTTGCCAGTCTAAAAAGACCCCCAGCAACATCCATCATGAGGAAGGCTTCTGCCAATCCTCAGGAAGTACAAGGACTCTCTTCACGGAGTTCTTTTAATATTGGTAGGGCCAAAGCTTCTGGTATCTCTTGTTTGCCATCCCTTGTAAACCAATTCTTGTCTTTTTTCTCTGCCACACGACTTTTAACTGTATCTCGAACTCCTCTGGTAGAAAAGACAGCTTCCCGGGCAGTGATGGAGTCGCTGGGAGCAAAGGAGGCATCTTGGAGAGTTCTGGCAGAAGTGTTGCTTTCTGAATTTCTTCATCCACCAAAAAGGAGACAGAGGAGTCCTGGAACATTCTTCAACTACAGGGAGAGGCCATGGGGCTTTTGCCATGGAGTCTCTCAACTGATTGCGGGACGCAGCCCCCTTTTTATGCTAAGTTCCTGGCAACAGCACCCTCTGAGGTACTCGGGAATGACAGACTTCCGGAACTGCCTACTCTATGCTCCCCTCTAATAGGCACCCCCCTCTTGGTATGGAAAAGGAAGAAAACGAAACTATTCCTAATGCTATTAAGTCTTTGTTGCCTTGCTCTAGGTTCAGGAATTTAACACGGCCTTGGCTGAGCAACAGTCTCTGTCGATTAGTAACAGTTTCTAGAACTAACACTTTCTTCTGTTACTCCCCTACCAGTAAATTCCTAGCCTTGTCTAAGGACGGGTTCACACGGTCTCTTTGTAAAGACACATCCATGTTACTCCTTTCACTCCCACACCTTCTTGGAGGTGGGACGGCTCCCCCTGGCACAGCACCTGGCACAAAACCCCCCTATGCGCACACGCACACCTGCACTTACCCTGCACTCCGCTGCACACACACACACACACACCTCCCGCACACTAACACCCCCCTCCACATCCCCACCATGCTACTTGCAGTGGCCCCGCCCCTGCCATCCCGGCCGGCTGGCAGCACCCACTCCTCACATGCTTCCCCATGCCTTGCGTTTCCTTGCTGCCCCCTCTGTAGCCTTCCCTCAACCTGCCTTTTCTCCCCTGCCTTGCATTGGCTTGCTCACCCATCCCCCACCTGACTTCCTTTCACATTCGTCTAGGTCTGGCCTCACCTTTCCTTTTCCTTCTAGGACCCTCATTGCCCTGCCTCGCCTCGCCAAGCAAGGCCACCACTTGCCTTGCCCTGCCCTTGAAGCCCTCCCTTGCCTTGCATGACCTTGCTCACCCCTCCCCCACCTGGAATTCAAGACCCCTTTTCAATGACATTTCATGGCCTTGCCCTGCCCCTTCTGCTCCTCCTAGGAACCTCAAAGCTCTCAAGCATCTCCGGTGTTTCAGGATCACAGGAGAGGAAGGCCAGGGGAGGACGCATGTGGCCACACTCATCTCCATGGGCAGCCTTTGTCTGGGAGCAATCCTTGCATGTCTTGAATCTTGGAAGGGCAATTCACATTTTGCCCTTGAGCTCGGGGACCAGAATGAGAGTTCTTTTGCATACAAAGGAAAGCAGGTAGCTCAAGTCTTTTAGGTGCAGAGGAGACATGACCCACGCGGGATCAAGGCCACACAAAGCACTTGGTCCTGGCCACTTTTGTGTACCAGCAGTCCTTGAATGTACTTCTCACCTGCCTTGCCTGGCCTTGCCTTGGCAACACAACAGTTTCCTTGTCTTGCCCTGCTAGCCCACTGGAGCCCTCTGGAGCCTTGCATTCCTTTGCATGGCCATGCCCCGCCCTTGACCTGCCTACTGCTTTCCTCCAGGGCCTTGACTTGCCAAGCACTTCCTGTTTCTGCCTGGCCTTCCCATCAGTGGACTTTCCTTCCTACGGCCAGCATTGCCTCTAACGTCTGGGCCTTCTCTTGCCTACCACTCCATTTGCTTTCCCCTCACTGCTCTGGCCTTGCTTACCTCTCCCTGGACTTGCCCACAATTGCCTGCACTTGCTTTGCAGCGCCTTGCCTGCATGGAAGGCAAGGCCAAGAGTGGTAGGCAGGGCAAAGCAAAGCCAGCAAGTTGTAGGTAGTGCGAGGCAAGGCAGACGTAGGCAAAGGAAGCAGAGCAAGGGTAGCTTAAGAAGAACTCGACAAGGTACTGAAGGCAAGGCAAGGCCAAGAGACTTGGAGTGCCTTTCCTTGGGAAGGCAAGGACATAGTGCCAGTGTTGCTGGAGCAGATGTTAAGGTGGCATGGGGAGGAATAGAAAGTGCTGAGAAGAGCGTGTGTGCTGCTAGTTTGAGGGGTGCAGTTGAAGTTGTAGGCAGCAAGATCTTCCTCAGCTGGCACTGTTTTGAGCTCTGTTTTTGCCAGATGGTTTCAAGTTGGTGGGCAGAATCTGCGAGAGGGAAAAGATTTGTTTGGGCCAAAGAGGTTTGTCTGGCTCTTGGAGTGTGGTGTAAAGAAGAGTCTGCTCTTGGAAGGGGAAGATGAGGGAAATCTTTTTGTCCTGATGTGCTGTTGATTGGAGTGCAGGGACGTTTGCAACTTGCCTCTGCCCTTGGGGCGGTTTCGAGCAGCGCCAGGTGCTTGGCCTTCTTTTGCACGTCGTCAGCGCCATCGTGCGGTTGTTTCGATGAGCGCTGACAGTGCCGGGGAAAAAGCCAAGCGCTTCGCTGGCGCGGCCCCAGTTGTGTGCGAGCAGTTGGTGGAAGAACTCCGCTGTGCATCCTGCCTCTTGGAGACACAAAAGAATGTGATCCTGCGCGTCGCGGGGAAGCAAGAGGAATCCTTTCATTGTTGGCTGTGCAGTTTCGAAGCGGCAAAAGTCAAGGCAGTTCCAGCACGGCCTCTTTCTTTCAGAACCTTTTCTGTGCCATCTTGAACATGCTCAACATGGAACTCGCACCCACTGGACTGCATCAAAGGTCCTGGAGAGACGCACTTTCCTTCAAGCTCTAGCTACCATCCTACCCTCCACCTCTCGTGGATCCCAAAGCCCTTCCAAACATCCAGCAGCTGCACGCAGAGAACAAGTGCTAGAACAAGGCGTTGGCCTTCATAGTCCCTCTAAAGTCTGTAAACTAGGCGAAACATTGCAGTGACCAGCACTTTCCTTCGCAACTATCTATAGAGCGTCATCACATTCTCTCAGAGTGGCTAAGTCCACCCTTGCAGCACAGCGTTTCCAGCCATAGTTGGGACTGAGAGATGGGCCAGGTGAGAAAGCATTTGTTGACTATCCCTCGTCTCTGGAAGACTTGATACTCGCAGCGCAATCACGTCCACACACCTTCAGTGTGGCCAAGTTCAAGCAGCTAGAGCTCACAGAGATGGGAGAGTCAGGAGAGAAGCCGTTCCAAAAGTAGCGTGTACTTACAGCAGCATTAAACCTGTGCACAGTAGTCTACAGCACTGTAGACCGTGGCTTCTCTGACAAGACGTGCCATCCCATTGTTGGCTCTCGCAGCTCGGTTGCTAGCTGCTCTCCTGAAGAAAAGAACTAGAAGGAAAAGCCAATGCTGGGCTGCACCTTCCCCTTGCCTCACGTAAAAGCCACTTCAACTCCCTGCTGCACTCTCTACTTCCCCTCTCCTTGGCATCGACCCCAGTGTTTTCTGCATCTCGGAGCCGAAAGGTAAGTGCCAGTGTTCCCAGGGATGGTTGGAAGAGGGATAAGTAGTAGCCCAAGTAGCTGTCGTTGAAATTCCTCCTTCTCAATGCTAACGTGAATTCGGCAGGCAGGCGAGCGCCAGCCACCCTCCTTTCTCAGTTTGTACGCTGCGGACGCGAGCCCGGTGCTCGGCGCCTTCGTTCGGCCTCTTTAGTACCCATGTGGCGCTTTCGTTCTGCCGGAGTCGAAGCGTCATCTACTTCTTGCCCAGAGAGCACGGTGCCGGCAGCGAAATGCTCCAGCCCACTGCTTGTGCCGACACACGCCTGGGCTATGCACTTTGCCTCTCAGCGACATACAGCAGCACATTCGGTCTAAATGTAAAGGGAAAGATTCTCGGCTACGTCTGGCACAGAGAACAGCTTTAGTTCAACGGGCTTATCCAGAGCATGCCCCCGACGCGTGGAACTTGTATTTGCACCACATTCCAATGGCAGTCCTCTTTCCTTTACAGGCTGCACAGCGCCGTCAGATCGCGGTGCTCTCTGCACGTGCCTTCTCACTTCCAAGTAGCACCGCGCACATTAGAGCCTTGCAGGGAGAGAAGACGCGGATAGTCGTGTCGCAGAGAAGAACGTGGCAGGGCGAAAAGGTGTTCTTTTGTCCTCCTCGTCGCCCAGAGTGTGGTGCTGTGTTGAAAGTCTTGGCCAGCGAAAAGCTAATCCAGCCAGTGTTTCTCTCCTGACGCATTTCGCTGAGCGAGAGCTACGCGGACTGTTTGGACTCTGTGAAGCAGCAAGAAAATGCTTGTCCGTCGAGCTGAGGAAAATCCGTGCACAGCGCACTGTGGCCGCGTGCAGTGTTGGCGCTGAAGAGCGGCACAGCTCAAAGGCATTGCTGGGCTTCAGTTCTGTCCAGACCGCAGAAGGCGAAGAACGAAGCAGCTGAGCACCGGCTGCATGTACTCAGTGGAGCGAATTTCAAATGTCCAGCCAAGAACTGCTTCACAAGCAGATTCAGCTGAGAATGCTCTGGCTGCTTCACAAAAGAAGGCGCAGCCGTTGCACTCCTGGACACAACCTGGTCAGAAGCAGTTTCTTACACCTTCAATGCTGCAGAGTCCATGCAGCTGGAGCACACTCAGAAGGACACGTCCAGCTAGAAGGCGTTCTTCAAGTACCCCCTCTTCCAAGCAGCCTTGAAACTGAGCACAACACACTGCGGCTTGGCAGCTTCCTTCTCAGATAGACGTGCCGTCACATTATTCACTCTCGCAGCTCCGTTGCCCACTTGCAGCAGCTGCTGCCAAAGAAAAAGGCTCCAGAAGTAAAAGCCACTGCTGGACTGCCCTTTCCCCTTGCCTCACGTCAAGCACCAGAAACTGTCCGCTGCACTCTCTATTTCCCTTCTCCGCCGCATGGCGAAGCATAAACGTAATCGCAATTGTTTCCTGGGAAAGCTGGAAGAGAAATAGGTAGCAGCACAAGTAGCTGCAAGTTGGACTTTAAGTTTCGAGCTGCTAATGTGAATCCGAAAACAAGCGAGTGGCAGCCATGCTTCCTCTTGCAGCCTGTGCGATGCACACACCAACTCGGTGCTCTGCCTTCATTCTTATACTCTTCGTAGCAGGTCTCGCTTTCGTTTTGCTGGAGACGAACCGTCGTCTACTTGTCGCCCAGAGAGCACGGTGCCGGCAGCGAAATGCTCCAGGCTGCTGCTTCTGCCGAAACACCCCTGGGCTATATAATTTCTCTCTAGCGCCGAAGCAGCACACATTCTGTTTGCTTTGTAGCCAGCATCTTTACGGAAAGATTCTCGGCTACGTCTGGCACAGAGAACAGTTTTAGTTCAACGGGCTTACCCAGAGCTTGCCCCCGACGCGTGGGAACTTGTATTTGCACCGCATTCCAGTGGCAGTCCTCTTTCCTTTACAGCCTGCACAGCGCCGTCAGATCGCGGTGCTCTCTGCACGTGCCTTCTCACTTCCAAGTAGCACCACGCACATTAGAGCCTTGCAGGGAGCCAAGACGCGGATAGTCGTCTCGCACAGAAGAACGTGCCAGGACGAAAAGATGTTCTTCCTTTGTCCTCCTCGTCGCCCATATTGTGGTGCTGTACTTTAAACCTTGGCCAGCGAAAAGATAATCCAGCAAGTGTTTCTCTCCTGATGCATTTCGCTGAGCGAGAGCAGATGAAAATCCTTGCAGAGCACACTGTGGATGCGTGCAGTACACACGCTGAAGAGCGGCACGACTAAAAGTCATCGCTGGGCTTCAGTTCTGTCCAGAGCACAGAAGGCGAAGAACGTAGCAGCTGGGCACCGGGTTCATGTACTCAGTGGACCGAATTTCAAATGTCCAGCCAAGAACTTCTTCACAATCAGATTCAGCTAAGAATGCTCTGGCTGCTTCAGAAAGTAGGGTGCTGTGTTGCATTCCTGGACGCTACCTGGCCCGAAGCAGGTTCTCACACCTTCAATGCTGCAGAGTCCATGCAGCCGGAGGAAGGTGCAGAGAACACTGCGATCTGACGGCGCTGTGCAGGCTGTAAAGGAAAGAGGGCTACCACTGGATTGTGGTGCAAATACCAATTTCAACGCCTCGGGGGTGAGCGCCGGGTAAGCTTGCTTACCTAAAACTGTTCTCTGTGCCAGACGTAGCCAAGAATCTTTCCCTTTACATTCCGGCTACAAAGCAAACAGAAAGCGGTGCTACCAAGGGCAGCGAAGGAAAGTGCATAGCCCAGGCGTGTTTCGGAAGAATCAGAAACCTGGAGCGTTTCTCTGGAGCGTTTCTCAGCCGGCATGCTCTCTCTGTGACAAGTAGACGATGGTTCGACTCCGGCGGAATGAAAAGCGCGACCTGTTACGAAGAGCATAAGAATGAAGGCAGAGCACCGAGCTGGTGTGTGCATCACACAGGCTGCAAGAGGAAGCGTGGCTGCCACTCGCTTGTTTGCGGATTCACGTTAGCAGTCGGAAACTTAAAGTCCAACTTGCAGCTACTTGTGCTGCTACCTAGTTCTCTTCCAGCTTTCCCCTGGAAAGAATTGCGGTTACGTTTATGTTTCGCCATGCGGTGGAGAAGGGAAATACAGCGTGCAGCGGACAGTTTCTGGTGCTTGACGTGAGGCAACGGGGAAAGTGCAGTCCAGCAGTGGCTTTTACTTCTGGAGCCTTTTTCTCTGGTAGCAGCTGCTGCAAGTGGACAACGGAGCTGCGAGAGTGCATAATGTGACGGCACGTCTATCTGAGAAGGAACCTCGTGAGCCGCAGTGTGTTGTGCTCAGTTTCAAGGCTGCTTGGAGCAGGGGGGTACTTGAAGAACGCCTTCTAGCTGGACGTGTCCTTCTGGGTGCGCTCAAGCTGCAAGCACTCTGCAGCACTGAAGGTGTAAGAAACTGCTTCTGGCCAGGTTGTGTGATGGAGTGCAACCCAGCGCCTTCCTTTCTGAAGCAGCCAGAGCATTCTCAGCTGAATCTGCTTGTGAAGCAGCTCTTGGCTGGACATTTGAAATTCGGTGCACTGAGTATATGAACCCGGTGCCCAGCTGCTTCGTTCTTCGCCTTCTGCGGTCGGGACAGAACTGAAGCCCAGCGATGACTTTAACCGTGCAGCTCTTCATCGTGTGTACTGCACGCATCCACAGTGTGCTGTGCACGGATTTTCCTCAGCTCTCGCTCAGCGAAATGCATCAGGAGAGAAACACTGGCTGGATTAGCTTTTCGCTGGCCAAGACTTTCAACACAGCACCACACTCTGGGTGACGAAGAGAACAAAGGAAGAACATCTTTTCGCCCTGCCACGTTCTTCTCTGCGAGACGACAACCCGCGTCTCTCTCCCTGCAAGGCTCTAATGTGCGCGGTGCTACTTGGAAGTGAGAAGGCACGTGCAGAGAGCACCGCGATCTGACGGCGCTGTGCTGCCTGTAAAGGAAAGAGGACTGCCACTGGAATGTGGTGCAAATACAAGTTCCCACGCGTCGGGGGCAAGCTCTGGGTAAGCCCGTTGAACTAAAACTGTTCTCTGTGCCAGACGTAGCCGAGAAGCTTTCCGTAAAGATGCTGGCTACAAAGCAAACAGAATGTGTGCTGCTTCGGCGCTAGAGAGAAATTACATAGCCCAGGCGTGTTTCGGCAGAAGCAGCAGCCTGCAGCATTTCGCTGCGGGCACCGTGCTCTCTGGGCGACAAGTAGACGATGGTTCGTCTCCAGCAAAACGAAAGCGCGACCTGCTACGAAGAGCGTAAGAATGAAGGCAGAGCACCGAGTTGGTGTGTGCATCGCACAGGCTGCAAGAGGAAGCGTGGCTGCCACTCGCTTGTTTGCGGATTCACGTTAGCAGTCGGAAACTTAAAGTCCAACTTGCAGCTACTTGTGCTGCTACCTAGTTCTCTTCCAGCTTTCCCTGGAAAGAATTGTGCCGGGGTTTATGCTTCGAGATGCAGATTACAGTGGTAGATGTAGCAGAGAATGGAAATACAGAGTGCAGAGGACAGTTTCTGGTGCTTTACGTGAGGCAACGGGGAAAGTGCAGTCCAGCAGTGGCTTTTACTTCTGGAGCCTTTTTCTCTGGTAGCAGCTGCTGCAAGTGGACAACGGAGCTGCGAGAGTGAAGAATGTGACGGCACGTCTATCTGAGAAGGAACCTCGTGAGCCGCAGTGTGTTGTGCTCAGTTTCAAGGCTGCTTGGAGCAGGGGGGTACTTGAAGAACGCCTTCTTTCTGGACGTGTCCTTCTGGGTGCGCTCAAGCTGCATGCACTCTGCAGCACTGAAGGTGTAAGAACCTGCTTCTGGCCAGGTAGTGTGATGGAGTGCAACCCAGCGCCTTCCTTTCTGAAGCAGCCAGAGCATTCTCAGCTGAATCTGCTTGTGAAGCAGCTCTTGGCTGGACATTTGAAATTCGGTCCACTGAGTACATGAACCCGGTGTCCAGCTGCTACGTTCTTCGCTTTCTGTGCTCTGGACAGAACTGAAGCCCAGCGATGACTTAGAGATTTGCCGCTCGTCTGCGCGAACATTGCACGCATCCACAGTGTGCTGTGCACGGATTTTCCTCAGCTCGACGTACAATCATTTTCTTGCTGTTTGCCATGTCCAAATTCTCTGTGTCGCTCTCGGTCAGCGAAATGCGTCAGGAGAGAAACACTTGCTGGAGTAGCTTTTCGCTGGCCAGGACTTTCAACACAGCACCACACTCTGGGTGACGAGGACAAAAGAAGAACACCTTTTCGCCCTGCCACGTTCTTCTGTGCGAGACGACTATCCACGTCTTGGCTCCCTGCAAGGCTCGAATGTGCGCGGTGCTACTTGGAAGTGAGAAGGCACATGCAGAGAGCACCGCGATCTGCCGGCGCTGTGCAGGCTGTAAAGGAAAGAGGACTGCCACTGGAATGTGGTGCAAATACAAGTTCCCACGCGTCGGGGACAAGCTCTGGGTAAGCCCGTTGAACTAAAACTGTTCTCTGTGCCAGACGTAGCCGAGAATCTTTCCCTTTACATTTAGACCGAATGTGCTGCTGTATGTCGCTGAGAGGCAAAGTGCATAGCCCAGGCGTGTGTCGGCACAAGCAGTGGGCTGGAGCATTTCGCTGCCGGCACCGTGCTCTCTGGGCGAGAAGTAGACGACGCTTCGACTCCGGCAGAACGAAAGCGCCACATGGGTACTAAAGAGGCCGAACGAAGGCACCGAGCACCGGGCTCGCGTCCGCAGCATACAAACTGAGAAAGGAGGGTGGCTGGCGCTCGCCTGCCTGCTGAATTCACGTTAGCATTGAGAAGGAGGAAGTTCAACGACAGCTACTTGTGCTACTACTTATCCTTCTTCCAACCATCCCTGGGAACACTGGCGCTTACCTTTCGGCTCCGAGATGCAGAAAACACTGGGGTCGATGCCAAGGAGAGGGGAAGTAGAGAGTGCAGCGGGGAGTTGAAGTGGCTTTACGTGAGGCAAGGGGAAGGTGCAGCCCAGCATTGGCTTTTCCTTCTAGTTCTTTTCTTCAGGAGAGCAGCTAGCAACCGAGCTGCGAGAGCCAACAATGGGATGGCATGTGTGTCAGAGAAGCCGCGGTCTACAGTGCTGTAGACTGCTGTGCACAGGTTTAATGCTGCTGTAAGTACACGCTACTTTTGGAACGGCTTCTCTCCTGACTCTCCCATCTCTGTGAGCTCTAGCTGCTTGAACTTGGCCACACTGAAGGTGTGTGGACGTGATTGCGCTGCGAGTATCAAGTCTTCCAGAGACGAGGGATAGTCAACAAATGCTTTCTCACCTGGCCCATCTCTCAGTCCCAACTGTGGCTGGAAATGCTGCGCTGCAAGGGTGGACTTAGCCACTCTGAGAGAATGTGATGACGCTCTATAGATAGTTGCGAAGGAAAGTGCTGGTCACTGCAATGTTTCGCCTAGTTTACAGACTTTAGAGGGACTATGAAGGCCAACGCCTTGTTCTAGCACTTGTTCTCTGCGTGCAGCTGCTGGATGTTTGGAAGGGCTTTGGGATCCGCCAGAGGTGGAGGTACCTAGGTAGGATGGTAGGATGGTATCTAGAGCTTGAAGGAAAGTGCGTATCTCCAGGGCCTTTGATGCAGTCCAGTGGGTGCGAGTTCCATGTTGAGCATGTTCAAGATGGCACAGAAAAGGTTCTGAAAGAAAGAGGCCGTGCTGGAACTGCCTTGACTTTTGCCGCTTAGAAACTGCACAGCCAACAATGAAAAGATTCCTCTTGCTTCCCCGCGACGCGCAGGATCACATTCTTTTATGTCTCCAAGAGGCAGGATGCACAGCGGAGCTCTTCCACCAACTGCTCGCACACGACTGCGGCCGCGCCAGCGAAGCGCTTGGCTTTTTCCCCGGCACTGTCAGCGCTCATCGAAACAACCACACGATGGCGCTGACGACTTGCAAAAGAAGGCCAAGCACCTGGGCGCTGCTCGAAACCACCCCAAGGGCAGAGGCAAGTTGCAAACGTCCCCGCACTCAAATCAACGGTGTCAGGACAAAAAGATTTCCCTCATCTTCCCCTTCCAAGAGCAGACTCTTCTTTACACCACACTCCAAGAGCCAGACAAACCTCTTTGGCCCAAACAAATCTTTTCCCTCTCGCAGATTCTGCCCACCAACTTGAAGCCATCTGGCAAAAACAGAGCTCAAAACAGTGCCAGCTGAGGAAGCTCTTGCTGCCTCCAACTTCAACTGCACCCCTCAAACTAGCAGCACACACGCTGTTCTCAGCACTTGCCTTCTCAGCTCTAGGTCCCATGTTAAGCCTTCCCTGTCCCAGAGTCAGGATCCAAAGACACCGGCACCAGGCACTGCTCACACACTAAAGGCACCAGGACAAAAGGCTCACGGGCTTGGCCTTTGCATTCCCACTGACAGCTCAACAGCTCTAAGCCAGAAAGAGCTCTGCCTCTTGGGAAAAGCCTTTAAAATCCCTAAGAGCACCTGGTGTGCACATCCAAACCGGCTTTCCTTGCCAAAGAGAGCAACTACAAGCCTATCTCCAAAGAAACGGCATCCCCTCTGTTGGGGTCCCTCCCCTGCCGTGTAGCCCTGGGAGAGGGGCCCTGAGGGCACAGACACGGGGCTTCCCTGTCCCTGCTCAGCCTCGTTCCCATTGGTTGGTTTGTGTTCCCTGCCCGGGCAGAAGGACCCTTGGTCCCGTGACTGGAACAGTTCCTGGGCAGAGCCCCGGCCATGCGGCTGGAGAAATAAACATCTCTGAAACAGCTATCAAGAATCTGTCTGTCCGTATATATTTCCTTTCCACGGGACTCCTGGTTTGATATATGCGTGTTGCAGGATCCCCACTGCAACAAATGGGGGCAGAATGCGGGCAGAACGATCCCCGATCCCTAAGCGACTGATTTGTGTGAGTAAACCCTGGAAACTTTGGATTCCTCTTCTTGGTTTTGCTTTGCTATTCCATATCTAAACTATGGAGGAACCGTGGGAAGACTCTTGGCTCTCAGAGCCGCATATGGACATTTATCTTAAACTTAAAATGATTCTTGAACAACGATTTGTAAATTTTAGCTTGATTCAAGCTCAAAAAGAACTGAAACACTTCCTGGCATGGTTGTTTAAGAACTTTTTCTATGTTTCTTGGGATTTAATTATTACCAAGGGCTTTTGGAAAACCGTTTGGACACAGTTAATACTGGAGTCAAAATATATGCCAATGGAAGAATATTTTCGTGAATATTATTTAGTTACCGAGACTGTTGAGCAATGTCAGCTGTGTCCTGGCGAAGGGAAGCGTGGCGCAGGGACCGTGCGGCCCAGGCCACGTGCACCGAGCGCTCTGAGAGCAGCAGCGAGGCAGTTCCCGCGTGCGGGCGGAGCCACGCGAGCCGCAGTGTCGGTGGCGGAGCGGGGAGCGGCGGGACCCGGCGGTGCCTGCCCGGTCCTGTGCAGTGCGTGGTGGAGCGAGCCCCGGGAACGCCCGGCCGAGAGGGGCGGCACGCGGGCGGCGGCTGGCGGCGATGGCGATGGAACGGAGCCGCGCCCAGCCGAGACGCGCGCTGGAGCGGGGCGCGGGGGAGTCGTCGCTCGGGGGCCCGGCCGAGACGTGGCTGCAGCGCCTGGCAGCGGCAGCGAAGCTGCAACCAGAGGAGGCGACGCACGGAGAACTGAGCGGCGTGGCCCGGCCCGGCCCGCGCAGCCCCGAACGCGACCCCGGGAAGAGCGCGCAGGCACGAGCAGCCCCGAGAATTCCAACACGGGAGCGACCGAAAGAGACAGCAAAGACGCAGCGAGACAGAAAACAGCAGCCACTCGGGAAAAGGAAAAGATCATAGCAACTAAGACCTTAGGGATAGTAAAATGGTATAATGTTAAGCAAAATTATGGTTTTATAACAAGGTGTGACAACCAGCAAGACATATTCGTGCATAGAACTGCTATTAAAAAGAATAACCCTGAAAAATGCATCCCAAGCTTGGGAGATGGAGAGGTGGTGGAATTTAATATTGTACTAGGGAGAAAAGGGTTACAAGCATCGCAGGTCACTGGGCCTGATGGTGTTCCTGTAAAAGGCAGTATATATGCAAAAAATCGTAGTCATGTTAGACAGTATCTCCATTGTAAGCCCCCCCTACAGTTTCCCTTTCCTAATCCCACCTTTCCCTTTTACCCTATGTCCTATTACCCCCAGTGTATTCCCAATCCGTTTTTTCACCCATGGTTTCCCTCACAAAACCATGCTTTTGCCAATTGTTTCCCCAAAAATCCCTTTCCAATGCCGAGTGGGGGATGAAAAGAGGGAGGGAAGAAGTTAAACCCTCTCCTGCCTCAGTTTCCCCACATAGCATGCTCAGAGAATTCTGTCTCCCTTCTGTCAGCCCTAAGATGTTCCAGAGAATCTGTTTGGACATTTAAAGACTCAGGAGGGTGGCTTGTTTTGTTTTGAAACTGTTCTTGTTACGTTTATCCAGTTGTTTTCATTCTCCTTTTATTAAAATAAAACGGGTGAGGTGTTGGGGTCCCTCCCCTGCCGTGTAGCCCTGGGAGAGGGGCCCTGAGGGCACAGACACGGGGCTTCCCTGTCCCTGCTCAGCCTCGTTCCCATTGGTTGGTTTGTGTTCCCTGCCCGGGCAGAAGGACCCTTGGTCCCGTGACTGGAACAGTTCCTGGGCAGAGCCCCGGCCATGCGGCTGGAGAAATAAACATCTCTGAAACAGCTATCAAGAATCTGTCTGTCCGTATATATTTCCTTTCCACGGGACTCCTGGTTTGATATATGCGTGTTGCAGGATCCCCACTGCAACACCCCTCCTCCAAAATACAACACATCCAGCCACTGATCCACCTCCAGGATTGAAGATGTCCAACAATTGCCCCTACCCGCCCAGGGAGAAATGAAGAGAAATGTCTTGCTGGACTATTCCTCCCCATGGTACCTTAACATCTGCTCCAGCAACACTGGCACTATGTCCTTGCCTTTGCAAGGAAAGGCACTCCGAGTCACTTGGCCTTGCCTTGCCTTCAGCACCTTGTCTAGTTCTTCTTAAGCTACCCTTGCTCTGCTTCCTTTGCCTACGTCTGCCTTGCCTTGCACTACCTACAACTTGCTGGCTTTGCTTTGCCCTGCCTACCACTCTTGGCCTTGCCTTCCATGCAGGCAAGGCGCTGCAAAGCAAGTGCAGGCAATTGTGGGCAAGTCAAGGGAGAGGTAGGCAAGGCCAGAGCAGTGAGGGGAAAGCAAACGCAGTGGTAGGCAAGAGAAGGCCCAGAAGTTAGAGGCAAGGCTGGCCGTAGGAAGGAAAGTCCACTGATGGGAAGGCCAGGCAGAAACAGGTAGGGCTCGGCAAGCCAAGGCCCTGGAGGAAAGCGGTAGGCAGGTCAAGGGCGGGGCATGGCCATGCAAAGGAATGCAAGGCTCCAGAGGGCTCCAGAGGGCTAGCAGGGCAAGGCAAGGAAACGGTTGTGTTGCCAAGGCAAGGCAAGGCAAGGCCAGGCCAGGCAAGGCAGGTGAGAAGTACATTCAAGGACTGCTGGTACACAAAAGTGGCCAGGACCAAGTGCTCTGTGTGGCCTTGATCCCGCGTGGGTCATCTCTCCTCTGCACCTCAAAGACTTGAGCTACCTGCTTTCCTTTGTATGCAAAAGACCTCCCATTCTGGTCCCCGAGCTCAAGGGCAAAATGTGAATTGCCCTTCCAAGATTCAAGACGTGCAAGGATTGCTCCCAGACAAAGGCTGCCCATAGAGATGAGTGTGGCAACATGCGTCCTCCCCTGGTCTTCCTCTCCTGTGATCTTGAAACACCGGAGATGCTTGAGAGCTTTGAGATTCCTAGGAGGAGCAGAAAGGGCAGGGCAAGGCCATGAAATGTCATTGAAAAGGGGTCTTGAATTCCAGGTGGGGGAGGGGTGAGCAAGGTCATGCAAGGCAAGGGAGGGCTTCAAGGGCAGGGCAAGGCAAGTGGTGGCCTTGCTTGGCGAGGCGAGGCGAGGCAAGGCAATGAGGGTCCTAGAAGGAAAAGGAAAGGTGAGGCCAGACCTAGACGAATGTGAAAGGAAGTCAGGTGGGGGATGGGTGAGCAAGTCAATGCAAGGCAGGGGAGAAAAGGCAGGTTGACGGAAGGCTACAGAGGGGGCAGCAAGGAAATGCAAGGCATGGGGAAGCATGTGAGGAGTGGGCGCTGCCAGCCGGCCGGGATGGCAGGGGCGGGGCCACTGCAAGTAGCATGGTGGGGATGTGGAGGGGGGTGTTAGTGTGCGGGAGGTGTGTGTGTGTGTGTGCAGCGGAGTGCAGGGTAAGTGCAGGTGTGCGTGTGCGCATAGGGGGGTTTTGTGCCAGGTGCTGTGCCGGGGGGAGCCGTCCCACCTCCAAGAAGGCGTGAGAGTGAAAGGAGTAACATAGATGTGTCTTTACAAAGAGACTGTGTGAATCCGTCCTTAGACAAGGCTAGGCATTTACAGGCAGGGAAGTAACAGAAGAAAGTATTCGTTCTAGAAACTGTTACTAATCAATAGAGACTGTTGATTAATCAAGGCTGTGTTAAATTCCTGAACCTGGAGCAAGGCAACAAAGACTTAATAGCATTAGGAATAGTTCCGGTTTCTTCCTTATCCATACCAAGAGGGGGGTGCATATTAGAGGGGGGCATAGAGTAGGCAGTTCTGGAAGCCTGTAATTCCCGAGTACCTCAGAGGGTGCTGTTGCCAGGAACTTAGCATAAAAAGGGGGCTGCGTCCCGCAATCAGTTGAGAGACTCCATGGCAAAAGCCCCATGGCCTCTCCCTGCAGTTGAAGAATGTTCCAGGACTCCTGTGTCTCCTTTTTGGTGGATGAAGAAACTCAGAAAGCAACACTTCTGCCAGAACTCTCCAAGATGCCCCCTTTGCTCCCAGTGACTCCATCACTGCCCGGGAAGCTGTCTTTTCTACCAGAGGAGTTCGAGATACAGTAAAAAGCCGTGTGGCAGAGAAAAAAGGCAAGAATTGGTTTACAAGGGATGGCAAACAAGAGTTTGGCCCTACCAATATTAAAAGAACTCCGTGAAGAGAGTCCTTGCACTTCCTGAGGATTGGCAGAAGCCTTCCTCATGATGGATGTTGCTGGGGGTCTTTCTAGACTGGCAAAACGAGCTGTTGAAGGTTGCTTGATCTGTGCTAAAGCAAACAGCCAAGTTACAAAGTAACTTGCCAGGGGAGGGAGGCCTTGGGCTGCATGTCCCTTCCAAAGATGCCGGGTGGATTTTCCTGACATGCCCCAAGTGGGAAGGCTTCATATCTTCTGGTAATCGTATGTCAGCTAGCAAGGTGGCCAGAAGCAATTCCAACTGCTTCAGCAACGACAGCATCAGTTGTTAAGGCCTCTTTGGAACAAATCATTCCAAGATACAGCATTGTAGAAGCAATAGACTCAGATAGGGGAACTCATTTTGCAGGAAAGATCCTTCAAGGGGTTTTGGCTTCTTTAGGAACACAATGGAACCTCCATAGGCCCTGGCACCCCCAGAGCTCGGCTCGGGTAGAAAACAATGAATAGAGAAAGAAACACCTTTTGAAGCTGCTAATAGAAACCAAGATGCCATGGCTAGGGCTTTGGACATTGGCTTTGGCGAGAATGAGAGCCCGACCCAGCAGAGAGATTCAGTTATCTCCCTTTCAGTCGTTGTTATGAATTACCCTGATAATTCTCAACCTAGTGGGGGGAGTAGAGGCGAGTGATGCATATTTAAAACCATCTGTGGCCAGGATACTGCTTCTTGTGAAACCCCTTCAACAGGAAGCTCAGCTGGCACAAGCCCCGCCTTCTTTGGACTTTGCCGCTTGTAACATCCAACAGGGCGATCGAGTCCTAGTTAAGGAGTAGAAAGAAGCGCCAGTGGCGGTGAAATGGCGTGGCCCATTCCAAGTTTCTTGACGACAGAAACAGCCATCAAGTAAGCTGAACACAGGTGGACCCGTCACTCTTGGGTCAAGGTCTCTGAAGCCTCAGAGATTTGCACATCTCAGCTGGAGGAGAAGGCCGGGAGGCCGTGACTGACACTCTGCAGGAGTGGGCCGGAGCAGTAGCCAGTGCTTCGACATCGGAGGAAGCCCTGAGTGCCTATCCACAGACCATCTGCTGAAATAGTCTGTATAGGCATCCCTCCTCTAGAATCTCCACTCACTGGGGGGCTAATACTTGCGGCCATTGTTTCACGTTAAGTAGTTTCTCTGTCTTCAATTGCCACAGGTGGTGCAGAAGACAACGGGAAAATTAGACTAGCTAAATAGATCACACTATTAAAACATTTTCCTTAATAATTCTACTTTTATATGGTCAGCTAAGTTTAGGCCAGGAGTGGGAGAATCAATTTGCAGCCTTAGGAGAAGAAGTAGCAAAAGTTTTGAACCTTAGCAATTGCTGGCTCTGTGGAGGGCCAGGAGGATCTGAAGAGTGGCCATGGTTGGCTAGCCCAGCTGAACCTAAATGGTGGGTCAATGGGAGGGCCACAATGGCATGGGATTTGGGGCCAAAGAAGGAAGTCCATGGCCACTTCATTCTTCTCTAACAGGCACTTATTGCCTAAACAGGACAGGGCGTGTCTCTGTAGGAAAAGGCGTTTGTCAATTGACTTTCCCTCTGGGTTTAAACAATTGGGTTTGGCCCTCCAATTGCCCTCCTTACAATTGTTCCAAATATCAAAACAATTGCCATCAAATACCTGTTCAGCTCACTAATGGTAGCTGCGTAAGGTGTTCTTACCAAAAATATTTGGAAGCCTGTAAAGCTATGGGGAGGGACAAGGGGGGTTTTTGACCACCTGTTTTTAAGCTGTCCCCACAAAAATTCCACAAGTAGAAGACATGTTGTTTGTGCGTATCAGTGGGAATGGCAACACCGGATTGGAACTCAAAGCCTTTTAGTGAGTTCTGCTCCAAATCCAACCAAGCAACTTGCAGATGTAAATGTGGATGGGAACCCTGTATGGGAGCTTGGAAATGCAAATACTGTGACCCTTATGGTGGGGCAACTATTGTTGGAGGACCGTTAGGCCTGGGAATCCTGCTGTATTTTGACCCACCAATTGATGACCAAGGGTAGGAAGGCCCCTTTGCTAATGGAACACGGGCTTTGAAAGGACATTATTGGATTTGTGGCCAACATGCTTAGCTCAGGTTACCTCCAAACTGGTCAGGGATATGGTATATGGGGTATATTAGACTGTTGTTCTTTTTGCTACTACAAATTCAGGGAAATTGCTTAGGAATCAAAATCTGTGAGGATTTAATTAGAGAAAAGCACTCAGCTGATGCAGCCCTGGCTGGAGGGAGCACCCAAAACCGGGGAAAAGATGAATGGTCACCAGAACAAGTTACGCAACACAATGGACCAGCCCCTTGGAAACCTAAGGAATTAATCCCAGATGCCTGGGGACCCATTTATCATTTGAATGACATAATTAGGTTACAAGCTGTCTCGGAAATAATTACCAACCAGCCAGCCACAGCTCTTGACCGTCTTGCTGACCAACCCACTTCAATGAGGAAAGCGGTATTTCAACATTGGATGGTATTAGATTATCTGTTAGCAGAAGAAGGAGGAGTTTGTGGGAAATTCAATGACTCGAGCTGCTGTTTGCAAGCAGATGACAGCGGAAATGTGGTCAAACAAATAACAAAGGAAATAACCTCAGCTCATGGACCTGTCCAAATGTTGAAAGGATGGTAATGGGACATGTTTTCATGGTTAACTGGCCAGCTATGGGCTAAATGAATACCATTTCTCCTCTTATATGCTATAGCAACTCTAATCTTTTGAGCATGCGTGACACCATGCTGGGTGCAGCTCTTTCAGCAGGTGGTCAAGGGGATGCCGCTAGCAGCCATGCCTACCTGATCCAGAAAGGACTACAAAAGGACAGAAAAGGATGTCACTGCAAATAATAGCAAAAGCCAAGAAGACTCAAGAAGAAAAAATTAAATCAATGGTAATTAAGGTTTGTAAAGACAAATACAGATCAAATAAAAAGAGGAGGGATTAAAAGGAATGAGATGGATGAGTCTTTACAAACAGACCGTGTGAATCGGCCTGTAGACAAGGCTACGAACTTATGGGGAGTGAAAGAACAGAAGAAACTATTAGTTCTCTAGAACTGTTACTAATCATCAGAGACTGTTGATTAATCCAGGGCATGTTAAATTCCTGAACCTAGAGCAAGGCAACAAAGACTTAATAGAATTAGGAATGGTTTCTTCTTCTTTCTTTTCGATGCCAAAAGGGGGGTGCATATTAGAGGGGGGCATAGAGTAGGCAGTTCCGGAAGTCTGTATCTGCCGAATACCTCAGCCAGTGGGGAAAAGGAAGAGGGCGTTGTGGCCAGGACCTTGGCATCAAAAGGGGGCTGCATGCCGCAACCGTTTGACAGACCCCAGGGGAAAAGCCCCATGGACTCTCCCTGTAGCCGAAGAATGTTGCAGGACTCCTTTTCGGACATCAACCTCAGGCATCGTGGATTAATTTTTCTCTAATGGCAGCGACCTGCCGCGTGGTCTCCGTGCGCCTCCCCAGCCCCCCGGGAGGTGTAAAATAGTTGCCGGCGGCTCCCACCGCGCGTTACAGACGGCTGCATGGTCCCTGGGCTGCCCGCAGTGCTCCCCTGCCCCGCCAGGGCTGCCCGCGGGCTGCGGAGCCACCTCGCCACCGGCGCGGCCAGGGCCGGGGCCCTTCTCGACAGCAGCCGAGGGGCTGCGGAGCGGGCGGCTGCGGGACGATCAGCCATTTTATGCCGCGCGGTGCTGCCGCCTCCATCTAGTGCTCCATCGCGCCGCCGGCCGCCCCCCGCCTGGCGCGCTCACGCTCGGCCGCGCTCGCCGCCCGCCCAGCCTCGCCGGAAGCTCTCCGGCCCGGGCCGTGCCCCGGCTCCGCCTGCGGTTCGGCAGGGCCCGGCCGCACGCGTGCTGCGTGGCTCGGAGCACCCGCGTTGCGCCGCAGGCCACGGGGAAGGCGGGGCGGGCCGGCGCCGTGGTGGGAGCGCGAGGAGAGGAGCGCCCGGGCGGGGCGGCGCGTGGCGCGGCGGTGAGCGCTTCTGCTTCCTGTCGCTCGGCGGCCGCCCCCGGCAGGTGCCGTGTGACCCCGCGGAGCGGCGGGGCAGGCCGGGCGGTGCGCGGCGAGGCTTTCGGCCAGCGGCGGCCGCAGCGAGAGTCTGCTGGCACTGCCCGTGCCGGTGGAGAGAGCGGGGATCCGAGGCCGGCCTTCCTAGGGTAACGAGGGGCGACCGCCTTTGCCGCGCTGCCCTCCGTGCAGCACGTGGCCGATTCCGGCGAACCCGGGGTCCCCGCAGCAGCGCGGGCGGGAGGGAGTGGGGAGCGCGCTCGATGCCGTGCTGGCCGCTCCCGCCCAGCGCTGCGCTCCGCCGAGGCGTTTTCCCGCCCGTCCTGGGAAGGACATAAGGGACCCCGAAGTTGGAGCTTAGCTGTCAGGGGGAACAACTTCCCTCCATTGGCGACCTCTTTTTCCCTCTGATTCCGCTACCTTGTGGTAGGTGCGGTGGTGCTGAAGAAGGGTGGCGGTGTCTTGGCACAGTTGCTGGCATAGGTAGTGCGAGAGCTCCACGCAAGGAGCTTGGAGTGGCATGTGTGAGGGTAGGAGGGTACGGCACCCGTAGCTGAAGGGGAAAAAAGGTCAGGGCATGTCATCAGCCGCAGTCGTGCTAAGTTGTTCATCTTTGCAAACTGCTTGCCGAGTTGTTCCTTTCTTAGGTCATGGGGGGTTGTATCAACCAGAACTGCGTATGGTCAGTATTTGCAGAGAAGGTTCCTTGGACTGTTGTTGAAGTGAGTGTAGCAGTTTCTATGGCATTCTGCAAAAAAAGTGACAGGTCTCTCTGCGTTCCCCAATTCTTAACAAAAATGAAGTTAACAAAGCCCTGAAAAGAGGTTTTGCAAAACTTCAGGGATTTTTTCCTACTAGTACTGTAGAGACAACCATAGTCACCTTGTCTTTCCAAAAGTGAAGGTTACCTATTTTTGTCCAAGAGCATCAAGTGCTTTTGATCAGCATTTATGTGCGTGCATTAGCCTTGTTCTTCCTTGGAGACCTTTTACAGTACTCAGATGATCTGTGTAGGCTGCAGAGTGCAGTGGTGAACTTCAAGGCTTCCAGCAGAAGGGAGATGCTGTCCACGTTTTGGATTCTCCTTAGTCTGAACCTTCAGTGTCCAAGAACGCAGCGTTTGGTGCTCGAGGCACCGACTCTGGCGGGCCCCGGGTCAGAGACAGTCCAGCTGCGTTACCTCCATGCGTCGCTGAAGCGACTTGGGGATCAGGAAAAGAGCTGCTTGCTGGGTTAGCTAGCTGGCTTCTTTGCAGAGGGAAAGATGGCAGGAGCCCATGATGTTGGCTCACGTTAGCTCAGAGACAAAGGAAGAGAGAGGCTGGTCAGGTCTGGCTTCTAACAGGTTTAATGCGATAGGATGATGATGAGGTGGGATTGATGGGAATCCGCTCCTCGGAGCCTTGTCCTCAGTTTTATAGGGAATTTGAAAACCCCCTGTAACTATTCCTGAAAAGACCTGCCTTGCTAAATTAGTGCCTTTTAAGTCTTGTGTCCCCAGGATAGAACCAGAAACTCACAAAGATAAGGGCAGTGGATCTACGGGACTTCCGCAGGCCTTCTGGACTGCAGACATCTCTGACCAAAGGCCACAGATGACATGTACCCTGATCCTGCCGAACGCCCGTCCGCCCTGGACTCAGCTTCGAGGTTTGATTGATACTGGTGCTGATGTAACTATCATCTCCTTCTCTGCGTGGCCTCCCTCATGGCCTTTACCCCCAGTGGGATCGGCCATCGCAGGATTAGGAGGAACCACACAGAGCTATTGAAGCGAACGGCCTGTGATGGTGAAGGACTCAGAGGGGCACACAGCTACAATTAGGCCTTATGTTACTACCACTTCCCTTAACCTTTGGGGACGGGATGTGTTGGCAGCCTGGGGCATACGGATTGGGACAAATTTTTAGCAGGGGTCACTGTGCGCAAGGGTGCACAGTATCCTACGCTGCCTTTGCAGTGGTTGATGAACACACCAGTCCGAGTCAGACTCTGCTTAGTTAGTTGAATTAAGGGCTGTTATCATGGCTTTTCAACGATTCTCACAGGAGCCTTTGAATTTGGTTCCTGAAGCCAACTAGCAAAAGCTCGTATACAATGAATCACCTTAGAGTACCACAAAATTCAAAGAATCCTGTTATTCTGAATCGCTTTCTCTCATTGCAATCTGCAGGCAAGAGACAACTGCCCTGGGCAAAAGTCTGGGTGTGGAATTGACTCACTAACCAGCGGGAAGGCCTGCGTGAGCTTATCGTTTGGGGTCGTGGGTATGCTTGCGTTTCTACTGAATCACGCCACAACTGGGCCAGGAGACACTTGAGAGACAGAGTCAGAGAAGTGGGTATTTGCTTTATTCGGCGCGCCGGCTGTGTGGGGATCGCTCCTCCAAACACACACACCCGGTGCTCTCTACAACACAGTATTATGGGCTAAATTATGAATATTCATCACATTCCTTGGGACAGGTGTGGTTATACAACTTCTTTATCGGAAGTCATTAGCATATGGGCCACACATGCGCTGTGTGTCCTGGTGGTCGCGCTGAGGAAGACCTCTCCTCTTCCTCGGGGGTCTTCTCTGAGGAAGGCCAGTAGTCATCCTCTCATGAACTTTTCACCTTTCTCCCTGGGCATGCGTAGTCCTTTGAGGAATGATTCAGCGGTCTCGGAGATGATCCTTGTCCCCTCTATCTTGACAAGATGAGGGTGAATTTGGCTTCTTAGGCTTTGTAATTAACATCTTCTGTCTGAACTAACATTTGCTGTCTCCTAATAGTTAACTTGTGCTTACACGAGTTAGTTATTGACTGCCCCTTCTTCAATCCCCCCTTTTCTTTGGTTATTTGTAATTCTTTACAAATCTTGCATGTCTTTAAGAACCCTTCTCTATTTTATTTCTAAGTTTATGCTTTTGTCATTGAGCATAAGCATTGCGATTCTAAGTACATAAGATCATACAACAGTAACTACTAATACAAACAGTAAGTAAGAATGCAGTAACACAAATAGCTATTCCAAACAATTGTTTAAGCCAGGATAAGTTGGGTAAGCATGATGTAAGTTTGTTTCATACCTCTTTAAGCCTTCAAGAAGTCTCATCTAAGGTGATTTGATGCAATGTTCACTTTGGAGCAATAATCTTAACAGTTTTCTGGGTATGACTATGAGACCTTTTTATCTTAGCCCACCCATCTGTGCTCATTTTTTTTTCTTGTATCTAATTTAAATCATAATTAGAGTTAGGGCTTGGACCTGAACTCTACTGGCCACTGCCTTTGCTGTTTTGTCTGCCATAGCATTTCCCAGTTCAGGGATAGTGTTACCCTGGGAGTGTCCCTTACAATGCATTATAGCCACTTTGGAAGGTTTTACCACTGCTTCCAGTAACTGCATGATTGCAGTAGCATGCTTGATTTCTTTCTTCTGTATAGCCCCGTGAGCGTGTACCACCCCAAAAGCATACCTTGAATCAGTCCAAATGTTGATAGGTTTTCCTTTGGCTAACGCCAAGGCTCAAGTTAGGGCTGTTATTTCAGCCTTTTGAGCGGATGTCCCCACAGGTAACGGTTTTGCCTCAATGACAGCGTCT
Source organism: Corvus hawaiiensis (assembly GCF_020740725.1). Classification (NCBI taxonomy): domain Eukaryota; kingdom Metazoa; phylum Chordata; class Aves; order Passeriformes; family Corvidae; genus Corvus; species Corvus hawaiiensis. The sequence goes on from NW_025963384.1 coordinate 252,585, forward strand.
GTGGTTGTAACTGCATACCCAGCGAGCCGCTTACCATCCTTGACATAACTGCTTTCATCAGTGAACCAGTTGTCTGCATTTTCTAGCGGAGAGTCCTTTAGGTCCAGGCGGCCGGAGTCAACTGCCTCCATGGTTTCAATGCAGTCATGCTGTACAGGCTCCTCAGCAGCCTTGCCCTGGAGGTAGGCTGCTGGGTTTAAAACGTTGGTTACTTGGCTACTCACATCCTCCGATTCTGCTAGGACAGCTTGGTGTTTGAGAAAGCGAGATGGGCTTAACCAGTGATTTCCTTTCTGTGTGAGCACTGCTGACACTGTGTGAGAGACAAAAACAGTTCTCTGCTGGCCCAGTGTGAACTTGAGGGCTTCCTCTATGTTCAGAGTCCCAGCTGCCACTGCACGTAGGCAGGTGGGCTCTCCTTGGCTGACCACGTCCAGCTGCTTGGAGAAATAAGCCACTGGCCTTTTGTGTGGTCCCAGCTTCTGTGCCAAAAGTTCCAGCACCAGTCCTTGTCTCTCATGTGAGAACAACAGAAAAGGTTTAGTGACATCTGGTGTGCCCAGTGCTGGAGCTTGCATTAACTCACGTTTCGGAGTTATCAATGCATTATTAGTCTCTGGTGTCCAGCATAGGTGAGTTCCCCCAGTCTCTTTTAGAAAGAGTTGGTATCAAGGTTTCACAATGAGTCCATAGTTGTAAATCTAGAATCTACACCATCCTGTCATTCTCAGAAAAGTTATCAGTTCTTTGGTTGTGGTTGGCCTGGGCATTTGACAAATTGCCTCTTTCCTGTTGTCTCCCGAGGCTCTCTCCCCTCTTGCTAGTTTATACCTTCGATATGTAACATTCTGGAGGACTAGCTGAGCCTTTTCAGGGGAGACTCTATATCCACTTAGTCCCAGAAAATTTAGAAGACTTACAGTCTAGTTCTTGCAGTCTTCACGGGTCCTTGTTGCTATCAGCAGATCATCGACGTACTGTAGAAATGTACCTTCTCTAAGTGGCGGTGTCCAGGCTTCTAGTTCCTTGGCTAATTGATTTCCAAATCTCATGGCTCTTGAATCCTTGTGGCAATACAGTCCATGTAAGTTGGCTTTTTCTCCCTGTTCTGGGGTTTTTCCATTCAAAGGCAAAAATTTCCTGACTGCTTTCAGCTAATGGCAGACAAAAGAGAGCATCTTTTAAATGTAAAACTGAAAATCACACTCAGTCACTTTGTAATTTTGTGAGTAAAGTGTCCTCAGGTCCTGAACTAATCAATCACTTTCATTTGGCTTTCGTACTGGTAGAATTGGGGTACTGCAGGAAGATCTACACTCTCTCAACAACCTCTGATTAATCAATTCAGTAATTATTGGTTCTATTCTTACTCATGGTCCATGCCTTAGTGTATATTGTTTAATTGACCCTGGTTGTGCCCCTTCCAGTAGTTCAATAATCACTGGGGGAGGCCGTTTTGATCTCCCCGGAATTTCAACATCTTCTACTAATGGGATCACTTAATTTGTTCTTTTACTCTCTATGGGTATTTCTCTTTCTTTTATCTAATCTTAGTGGTTTAACTTACACTTTAAAGTCCTAGTCAGGTATCTTCAGGAGGCTTCTTTGGTTGTAGCTTCTTTCTACAGTTTTTGTTATAATAATATTCTTACTCTGCTGTATAATTCTATACATTATGAAGGATTAGTTTTTATGATACAAAACTAACACACAAAACATTTTCATACAAAATGTTCGCATGCAAACATATCTTTACATTAGGGCTATGCTCTGTTTTCCAGGAGCCAGATTATAGCACTCTTGTCATTTAATCTTGACACAAACTGTGGCTTTATTTTTGGTGGGATTAAAAATGAAATGAATTCTCTTTCAAATGTAGGGTTGTTTGTTTTTTTGGGGTTTTTTTTGGTGAATAAATTGCCTTCATCCCATTCTGCACCTACAACTGAGATTGCAGAATGTGCTATAAATAGGAGGGGTGAGGAAAAGTTAAAATATCCTCTTAAGACATATGGCATGAGATTGAACAGCACTTTAGTTTGAGAGCTGGTAGAAGGCTTTTCTATATCCCTCTTGGTTTAGGAAGGGGGATTCAATCATTTCTCATGTAGCATTTGCTTGCGATTTGTCAAGATTTTTTAATTCGCTAATTAGAAAATCCAAACAATTTAGCCAGATTATAATAATTTTGAAGCCTTCTGAGGCAGAACTGGGAAGGTTAGTCCATATTGGTAGGATTTCAAATATGTGTAAATTCTTATACCAACTCTCAGCATAATATTGGTTGAGACAAATGATACATCTAGAAGACCTTAACCACACCATTTTTCAGTAAAAAGACAAAACAAGTTAGACAAAAATTAGACTCAAGAATATGTAGAATGCTTTCACTACTATTTGATCTTTCACTAAGTCACTTGCGATGAAAACACAAACAAATTACAAACATTAACCAACTGACAATGCGAGCAATTATGGTGACACTTTAAATTTCATTGGTTTTCACACAGCTCCATCTCATGTGTTGGTAGATGCCTAGAAAAGAAAAGTGAAAATTTGGCCCACTAGACTGATTATTAAGAAGTAAAACTTTTTGGGGCTAACACAAAGTGACAGTGAAGCAATGATCATCACACATTTAGGTGTGATTTTGCTGCTTGCAGTTTCCTTGCTCTCAAACTGCTTTCTTTATCTTTGATGTCGGGACATTTGACATTCCTAGAAAAGAGAAAAGAAACAATAAAGCAGCTCTGCTTCGCCAGCAAGAGGAAAAGAAGCGATTAAAGATGTGAGTGCTGCATGGAATCATTTGCATGAGGATACATCTTGTCTGCTATGCAGGATAGTTCCCAATAAACCATGCTTCGCCTGACCTTTATTTTTGGATTTCTACCACATAGTACAAGAGTCAAGATTAAAAATCCCAAAATGCTTTGTGGGCAGGGAATGAAAAGTGGGGAGGCACTTTTTTGTTTTCTTCAGCCTGCCTCTTTCTTTTGTTCCCTTCAGAGATCTCACTTCATTTCTGCTGGTTTTTGGAGCACATGTGCTTAGCTCTTCCCAGATCCCCTGGGCTTGTTTTAGCTCTGGGTGTCATGGACACTCTAAATTGTGAGGTTTTTTCCCTCCATCTACCTCTGCTTCTTCAAGTGGTTTACCTTCCTTTACCTGTTGGAGTGATGGATTTTTCTCACCTTTTATTACTTAGTGCTTTTTCTGTATTTCCTTCATTCTCTAAAACCAACTTTTCACTTGCCCTGTGGCTGTTAGATGCCAGTTATGGGAGCATTAATTCTTTCTCTACTGCTTGTCTGAGCTTTCACAAGGAGCTGAGAGCTCTCTCGGGTTAAACTTGACTCGCTTCATCACCTTCCTTGCTGCTGCCTATGTCCTTGGACACTTAAGGGAATAAAGTCTCAGTGCGGAGGTGTGGAGATTGTAGTTGCGAAACTGTGGGTCTTTTTGAGAGACGAGAATGCTGTTCTCAATCTTTTCAAGGATAAACTGACCACCTTGTTTTGGGGCCAAGCGGGCTGAGATCAGCACAGAGGTGCCTGTTGCAGGTACTGAGCTTTGGAGGGCTGGCAGCAGCTTCTTGGGCTGTGTTTGTGTGGTGCTGTAAGGTTTGTGTTGGGTCCCTGGAGCAGTGGGAACAGAGCCCCTGTGAGATGCACATCAGGAAATGCGGGTACAAAGGGCCTGAAATGTGACCAGCTCTGGCATAGTTTCCATAGGACAAAATATTTTTACTGGGATTTTGGACAATTTGAGGCTCTTCCTCTTATCCTTTGCCTGGTGAACATTCCCCCTTTGCAAGAGTGGGGAATCCTGAGCTCACACCATGGAAGTGCCTGATAAATATTTTTTTCTATTTTTCAATGTTTTCATCCCAGCAGGAGTCAGAGAATACGTGATTTTCCCCTCAATTTAAACCCTCAGAAAGGAGGGACAATAGGGCTTTACCCTTCCTTTAAACCTTAGGATGATGAAAATGGGGGAGTTCTGCTCAATTCGAACCCATAACATAGCATTGTCAAAGTTATCTGCTTCCATTTAAACTAGAAAATAATGGAAACTAGGGGTTCCCTGTCAAGCAATACCCCTAAGAGCATGGAAAAGGCAGGGTTTTCTTCAATTAGTACCCTTAAAATTGCAGAGGAAGGGGATTCCCCCTCAATTTAAACACAGTCATGAAGAAGGACGATTGTCCTTTTGTTTAAAGCCCTTTTCTCCTGGTAAACCTCCTTTTTTCTGGGGGCACTGGGTTAGGACTGACGAGGTGAAAGGGGAAAGTTGGACGTTTCCCCCTGAGAGCCCATGTGCTGCCCTGCCTCCTTAGGTGCTGCCCCTAAGGAGAAAATACCCATTTTGGTAGCACAGATCCCATGTTGACAGTATTGCATCTCTGCCCACATAAGACGTCAGAAAACTGGGATTTTGCAATTTGGTATTCTGAAACGGGGCTGTTTTGATTTTTTTGCAACTTGATTTTCTAGTATTTTGAAACTGAATTTTTTTGGTATTTTGGAACTTGGTCCTCTGGAACTTTGAAACTAGATACTCTGGTATTGTAAAACTGGATTGCTGTTGTATTTTGTAACTTGGTATTCCAGTATTAGATGTAATTTCCTCAGGAAAAACACTTGGATCACTGCATCACTTTCTTGTTTTAGGCTCACCAGTCAGCCGGGCTATCCAAGTTCATCCTCCCCAGCGGGGAGAGCGGGAGCACGTCCGGCCATGGAGAATTTCTGGGAGAGCCCGGGAGAAGAAAGAAGGCTCCAGCTTCACAGATCTGTGTCATAACCCATCCTGTCGGCCGCTCCTGTTTGATCCTGGTGCATTTGTCCTCTTGGATTCAGCCTGAGCAGCGCTAATTGCTGGGAATGAAGCAGCCTTTGGCACTTCTTTTCCACGAAACCTCTCCATCCTGCCCTTCAATCCTTTTGCAAACACGGGAAAAACCCAAAATTCCGTTTTTCCCCCCCCCTCCCCTTCACTTTGCCTCCTCTTTTCTTGCAGGCTTTGGGCTATCCAGGCTTGCATGTGGATTAGACACCCTGTAGGCTCAGCTCCAGGTGGGATTGCAGCGGTGTTGGAAGCACCAGGGATTCTCCCAAGGTTTGGTGTGAGGAGCTGCATCTTGGGAGGGGCTGGGATTTTGTGCACTTCTGGGGTTTTTTTTTCCTGTTTGCCTTTTGGGCTGCCTCAGAGAAAAGGCTGAAAAGCGAAGAAGCTGAGGGGGGGTTCCCAAATTCCTTTCCAGCCCTTCAGAGGAGGCACAAAGCCACGTGCAGCTGAGGAGAGGGATGTGAGGAGAATGGCAATAATGGAGCCTTGGGACTCTGCACTTCATTCTTTTCACGTGTTTGGAGGTGCAGGAAATGCCAAACCCCACAGGAATTCTGTGTCTGTAACATGGGGTGCAACCTCTTGAAACCCAAGTGCTCGGAGTGGGGTTTTCCCAAGGGTAAATCCCAATGTGACATGGCAAGGCTTCAGTGAGGATTTCCAGGCTTGACTGCACAGCTTTTGGGAAAGCTCAGTAGCCAAACAAGATCAGATTTCTGTCGGATTTGGATCAAACGTGGCGTTTAAATCTGGGCCAGCTCAGCTCCCTGGATGGGAAAGTGCTTGGAGTAGCCGAGAGCTGAGCCGTTGTTGAGAATTCCAAGCGTTGTGTCCTTACGCTCCTTAATACAGCGTTTAAATAATTGATCCTGAATGGAGCCAGTATCAGAGGGATTTGTTAGAGGGGCAGGGATGTTTTTTCACGTGGCAGTGTGTCGGGATAGTCAAGACTCCTTATGTCAGAATTAATTGGTCTTCCTTCTTTTCCCTTTTGTTCTTTCTAGATTGTGGCTGAGTGGGGAGAATATTTGGGATAAAGAAACGGAATGCCCGAGGGAAGCTTCGTGTTCCCGTGGGGATGCTTTAGGCGCGTGCAGCTTCTGAGCTGCACTGAAACTTGAGGCTCCCCCAGAAGCCTTCCGAAGCTGGAAGGGCCGGGGAAGAGAATTCCAGAAGAGGTGTGGGAAGCGCTTTCTGCCAGGTCTGGACAGCACCGAGGTGGGAATGACTTCAAAGTGTTCCTTGTCCCTGTCCTGTTCCCAGCCCAGGACAAAGTTGGTGTTCCCTGAGCGGCTGCGGTTCCCTGGATGTGGCAGGAGGAGGTCTCTGCCGGGGAGTGGGAGAAATGTCCCTGCCCGCTGCCGTGTCCTTGGCGGGCAGAGAGCGCCGATCGTGGCAAGGGGGGTTTGTGAGTGTGGAATCAATCCTAGCTCCTTTTTAAGGGGGTGTTTTAAGGAGTCATCAGCAGGGACCGCTTTTAGCCAGCTTTAGTTAAGTTCCTTTTGCACAGGTTTCATGTGGCTTTGATGGTGAAATCAGCAAACCCTGAAGTTTGCCAAATTACCCCTGAAAAGCTTTAATGAACCAATCCTGAGGGAACCGGGGATTGGATATCTGGGATCTTATGGCCCTTTGAGGCCATGTTGGGTTTACCCCCTGATTTTGGTGCCGAGGGAAACTCCAAGTTAAGAATAATCCAAATATGAAGCACTTCTCACAAAACTCAGCTTTGCAAAGCTTTATTTGGGCTAAAAAAGAAAAGATGGGAATGCCCTTGGCAGAAAAGCAGCTGTGAGGCACAGCAGGCTTCAAATGCCTGTCAGCAGGCGCTCCAGGAGAAACGGCTGCTGGCTCTGGGCATCCTGGGCTTTCCAGGCAGGTTTTGTAGCGGATTGCAAGGCAGTTTTCCTGCCTCTGGGGGGTGGCACCTGCATCCCACTGGAAAGGGAAAATGTGGAGAGAGCGGCAAGCGGGGAGACGGTTGCTGATGCGTGTCCTTGGATTGCAGTTCCTCCCGGTGAGTCTGTGCTGCTGGAAGTTTGAAGGAGATCAGTCTTGGAGTACGTGTGGGTTCAGCCTGTGGGGCTTGGGAGCGACGCTGGACATGAAATTCCAGGGGTGTTCCCCTTGCTGGAGTGAGAAGCAGTGGAAGCACTTTGCTGTCTGCTTCTTCATCGCCTTCGCCTCGGTCCCCTGGGGCTCCAGGTAATCCCCTCTCACCTTTGCTTTTCCAAGGGTCTCTAAATGAGGGCTTGAGCTTTGGTGCAGCTCCTTTTACAGGGAAGATCTGTTCCAGGAAAGGTCTCCTGGTCCGGACCGATGGCGTTGCAGGAAGAGCAGGAAACCCCACAGTTCCTGTGGCTCCCTCATCTGATTTGCCTGCAGGCAGCAAGGATCATTCCCAAGTGTCATCCCCTGGCTCCGTGACTCGGTGAGGTTGTGTTCCCCCAAAGGCCAGGGGCCGCTTTGTGTTGCAGCTCACGAAAAGTCCAGCTCGGTGGTGCTGGGTTTGGTTTTTGTGTGCAATGAAGGCACTAAAAAATTCCCCTCCTTCACTGGCACAGCCCTGGAGTGGGAGCAGATTCCCCTTATCCCGGAGTTATCCCGCTCCTGCCCTGGATCCCTGCGGTGCCGTGGCAGGTGAGGAGACTGAAAGCTTTCATTAGGAATTGGGCATTATGAGCACTGACATTTACTGTGCTAGAAAGTCCAAGGGACAAATTTGTGCCAATTAATGTCACGCCTTTAACTACGAGGATCAATTGGTGTTACGCTTGTACCAGAGTCTGGTGACAGAGGGGGTTTCCAAAGGAAGTCTTGGTCCATGGAGGCCTGTGCCCAAAGAAAATGCCAAGAGAACTGAGGTATGAAAAACAAAGGTCCTTTATTTATGTAAGAGCAGCAACAAAAACGAGCTACAGAACATATTTACATTGTAAGAACCTTTGTAACAACAACGATCTATAGAACGTATTTACAAGAACATATCTATCAAAACTATCTTAAACGTATTTACAGAAGACAAAAAGAAACGCTAAAACGTATGTACAGAAGGGTGCCATCTCTGCCCTGGATCTCCGTCAGTCCTGGAAGAAAAGCAAGTGACACAGTCATTGCAGTCAGGCACAGAGGGCTGTTCCATGTGCCCCAGCCTGGGACACACTGGCAGAGCGGGACTCTGCTGCCAGCGCTGAGCCTGGCTGGGGCTGGGGGTCAGGCCCCAGGCACTGGCACGGGGCTTGTGTGAGCCAAAGCAAGTGCAGGACAGGCTGGGGATGGTGCTTGTGCTGCCAGAATCCAGCCCACGGGGCACCGTGTCCCTCAGCGGGGCACCCAGCCCAGCCCCAGCCTGGCAGCAGGGCACCCACTCTGCTTGTGGGGAGCACATACCTGTCCTACCGCTGGAGTCCCTCTTCATCCCAGGACCATGTCCTCCTCCTCGTCTTTTCCATCCACATCCATGTCCTCACTGTAGTCTTCCATTTCCACCTCCATCTCTTCCTCCATCTCTTCCTTCGCATCAACCTCCATCTCTTCCTCCATCTCCTCCTTCGCATCCACCTCCATCTCTTCCTCCATCTCTTCCTTCACGTCCACCTCCATCTCTTCCTCTCCAGTCTCTCCTCCATCCACTTCCATCTCCTCCTCTGTATCAGTCTTTATATCCACCTGCATCTCTTTCTCTTCGTCTCTGGAAACCTGCAGATGTAGCAAAACCTCGGAGTGGGATCCCTGTCCCACAGCATCCCCACAGAGGCACTTAGGTGGTGTGCATTTCCATGGAATGGCACCTTACCTTCCTCGGGATGAATGTGAGCATCTGGCAGGGATGAACGGCAAAATCCAGGCACAAGAGACCTTTGGGAACTCTTGGGAGTATCGGAGCAGGGGCCAAGCAGGGTGACGGGTGTGTAGGCACAAGGGCGAATGGTTGTGTTGTCCTCTTTGCTGGATGCTGGGAGCTCCGGTGTGAATGCAGACCGTGACATCACAATTCACAGGAGTCCAGGGTCACCGTGGAGTGGACAACGGGGATCATAGAATGATGGACTCCCTGAGTGGTCTGGCTTGGAAGGGACGCTAAAGATCATCTTGTTCCAACTTGAGCAATCTTCTACCAGAGCACGTTGCTCAGAGTCCTGTTCCCACGTGGCCTTGGATGTTCGCAGGGATGGGGCATCCACATCCTCTGTGCACAGCCTGGGCCAGTGCCTCAGCACTCTCAGTGTGAAAAAGCGGCTTCCTTAGAGCCAACCGAAATCAACCTCCTGCAGTTAAAAGCCATCCCCCTTCTCCTCTTGCCACTGGCCCTATTGAACACCGTCCCCATCTTTCCTATGGCACCCTTCGAGTCCTGCATGGCCACAGCAAAGCCTCTCCAGGGCCCTCTGTTCTCCAGGCTGAACATTCTCAAGCCCACATGGACAGCAGTGACTTAGATCAGCAGAAATCAAAGCTGCAAGGTAGCAAATAGCACCAGGAACTGAGAGAGGGAAGCTTTAGACCCAGGCTTGTCTCGAAATAGACAAAATTAGTAAGAGTGCAGGGGCAGATGGTGGGACACTGGCTCTGTTCTAACTGATGAATATTTTCTTTTTTTCTTCTTCTTTTCTCTCATGCTGACCCAGGTTTTGCTGTTTGAAAGGAAGCTTGGCACAGCATCCATTGTCTTCTCCATTTGTGAAACACCGAGCAGAACCTGAGCAGGCTGATGGCGCAGAGCAAAACCTGCAAATATCTTGATAATCCTGAGCCTGGGGGATGCAGCTAAACCCAGTCCAAAGGAATTTCTGGAAAGTCGAACCTGGTTTACATTTTCTTGAGTTTGGCTGTGCCAGCTTCACCAGACATTTATAAAAAAGCAAACAAAAAACTCCAACCAAAAAAGACAAAAACCCAAACAAACAAACCCACACAAACCAATCAAACAAACAGATAAAAAGCCCCAAATCAAACCCAAAGGAATGAGGAGTTCATAGTAGTTGTGAGGATATCACAGCAGGCGAACGGCTGCTTCCCACAGGATCACCATAAAAAGCCACATGGAACAGCTGCTCCGAAAGATACACACCAGGGGCAATAGAAAAAGGGATACATGGCGGCTTTGGGGGTAGCTCCACATTAAGGTGAAGGATGAGCACTCCGTGGTACAGATCCAGCATTCCCCACACTCCAGGCCGCTCTTTGCTCCTGATGAAAGACCCTTGCAGGACCGTGGCCCTTCTCAAGGCAGTGTAAATCATTGCCACAGCTCTCAGCTGAGCCACTGGCATTTCCAGAGCGAGATTCAGGCACAATCCTAGTGCCTCGGAGCATCTGTGGAAGATCCTGAACTTCTTCAGCCCCAGAAACACAAAGCAGCTCAGGCTTTCCCTGAATTGGGTCTTCAGAGGAGGTTTCCAGTATCTCTGAGATTTGTTCACCGCTCAGCACGTGTGACTTTATGTACAGTGATGCATTTGGGTTCCTTCCTCACCCCTGTGTGCCAGAGAGAAACCACCCACGTGGATGAAGGATAATGTGTACAGGGAAATTTATTCCTGGATTGTCATTTTGCTTCACTGTCACTCAGTTAAACATGGTCCTTATCTAAGAAGGACTTAGAAGAAATGTGTAGGAATTTTGGCTCTGAGAGGAGCAGAAAGCACGTTTTCTAAAGCAAATTCCCAGCTGATGCAGCTTCCCTGGCAAAAGAGTGATTCCCATTCATCTTCCTGGGAAGAATGTGAAGACCCATTCAGAGATCACAGGTTCAGCTGGCCTTTGGCTTTGTGTACCTCATTTCACAGGTCCAGTTTCATTAAAAGAGGCTCAAGTTTGCCTTGCAACACAGAAGTGCTGTAGCTATTCCCAGGAGAAAACCAAGAAATGACTGTCCCACGGTGTGGTCACTAGGTTGGTACCCGGGGTAGAAATCCCACCACAGTTGTGGCTCTGTGAGCAAAGAGAGCCAGTGCTTTTTGGGGCTGTAACAGCTGAGAGTGTGGCAGAGCAGTTTTTATATTATTTTTAGAGTCCTGAAAACATTGTTCCCAAAACAATCTTTCTCTCCCATCTTGTGTCATAAATTGTGGAACAGAGAAAATGGAAAGGAGCAGAGGTTTGTTTAAATTGGCTTTTTTGTTGTTGTTTTTTAGTCTTAAAATAGCATCAGCGTGATGCATGATACTTTAGAAATTGGATTAGTGACACCTATTTTGTCCCACCAGAGAGGTGGGATTTAAGACTTCCAACAATAGAAACACCAGATGTGCAAGAGCTCGGTTTTCCACCCCTCACAGGCCGGTATCTTGCTGTGCTATTTTAAGCAGCCTCAGCCAGGTATATTAAAATACTGCTCCAAACAACAACAGAATGAAAATGTTCCGCCAAATGGGGAAAAATAAGAAAAGTGGGCGGCAGCTGATGTTCATTTTGCAAAGTCAGATGCAAACAATGTTTGCTGGATTCCTTTCCTAGAAAAATGTAGACATTTAATAGAAATCTACCTCTGAGGCTGATAAGTTTGGTATGATTTTAGATCTGGGAGGAGCAAAACAGGTTCTAGAGAAGCTGTGATTGTCGCAGCCTTGGCAGTGTTCAAGGCCAGGTTGGATGGGGCTTGGAGCAAAGTGGTCTAGTGGAATATGTCCTGAGTGTGGTGAGAGTTGGAACAAGATGAGCTTTAAGGTCCCTTCCAACCCAACACATCCTGTGAGTCCATGAAAAGAAACTTTTGGTTTTCCTGAGGTGTTGCCTCGGCAAGGGGAGGTCACAAATACCTCAGGTAGTTTGAAATGCCCTGAGCAGAACCCAGCTGTGCTTTATCACAGGTGCTGAGGGCTTTTCACTTGCATTTTATGGGGGATTTTCACAGGGCAGTGCAAGAGCAGCTGAATGTGTTTGACAGGCAAAGAGGGCCAGTGTGGCAGCAGCTTCATTCAACAGAGCTTTTCCTTCTGTGATCCTGTATAACCTGAGGCACTCTGGGGCTCTTGAACCCGGCAGCTGGGCAAGTTAATCATGATAATAAGTGGTAAATTAACCTGCTCCACTCTCCTTAGCATGGGGGGTGATGAGCATTAGGTAGTTTGGGGAGCATTGCCAAGATGGGAGCTTGTTTTTTGCCAAGGAGAAGGGAGAAAATATTGCTTAGACTAAATAAAGCAGCTCTGCTTCGCCAGCAAGAGGAAAAGAAGCGATTAAAGATGTGAGTGCTGCGTGGAATCATTTGCATGAGGATACATCTTGTCTGCTATGCAGGATAGTTCCCAATAAACCATGCTTCGCCTGACCTTTATTTTTGGATTTCTACCACATAGTACAAGAGCCAAGATTAAAAATCCCAAAATGCTTTGTGGGCAGGGAATGAAAAGTGGGGAGGCACTTTTTTGTTTTCTTCAGCCTGCCTCTTTCTTTTGTTCCCTTCAGAGATCTCACTTCATTTCTGCTGGTTTTTGGAGCACATGTGCTTAGCTCCTCCCAGATCCCCTGGGCTTGTTTTAGCTCTGGGTGTCATGGACACTCTAAATTGTGAGGTTTTTTTCCCTCCATCTACCTCTGCTTCTTCAAGTGGTTTACCTTCCTTTACCTGTTGGAGTGATGGATTTTTCTCACCTTTTATTACTTAGTGCTTTTTCTGTATTTCCTTCATTCTCTAAAACCAACTTTTCACTTGCCCTGTGGCTGTTAGATGCCAGTTATGGGAGCATTAATTCTTTCTCTACTGCTTGTCTGAGCTTTCACAAGGAGCTGAGAGCTCTCTCGGGTTAAACTTGACTCGCTTCATCACCTTCCTTGCTGCTGCCTATGTCCTTGGACACTTAAGGGAATAAAGTCTCAGTGCGGAGGTGTGGAGATTGTAGTTGCGAAACTGTGGGTCTTTTTGAGAGACGAGAATGCTGTTCTCAATCTTTTCAAGGATAAACTGACCACCTTGTTTTGGGGCCAAGCGGGCTGAGATCAGCACAGAGGTGCCTGTTGCAGGTACTGAGCTTTGGAGGGCTGGCAGCAGCTTCTTGGGCTGTGTTTGTGTGGTGCTGTAAGGTTTGTGTTGGGTCCCTGGAGCAGTGGGAACAGAGCCCCTGTGAGATGCACATCAGGAAATGCGGGTACAAAGGGCCTGAAATGTGACCAGCTCTGGCATAGTTTCCATAGGACAAAATATTTTTACTGGGATTTTGGACAATTTGAGGCTCTTCCTCTTATCCTTTGCCTGGTGAACATTCCCCCTTTGCAAGAGTGGGGAATCCTGAGCTCACACCATGGAAGTGCCTGATAAATATTTTTTTCTATTTTTCAATGTTTTCATCCCAGCAGGAGTCAGAGAATACGTGATTTTCCCCTCAATTTAAACCCTCAGAAAGGAGGGAAAATAGGGCTTTACCCTTCCTTTAAACCTTAGGATGATGAAAATGGGGGAGTTCTGCTCAATTCGAACCCATAACATAGCATTGTCAAAGTTATCTGCTTCCATTTAAACTAGAAAATAATGGAAACTAGGGGTTCCCTGTCAAGCAATACCCCTAAGAGCATGGAAAAGGCAGGGTTTTCTTCAATTAGTACCCTTAAAATTGCAGAGGAAGGGGATTCCCCCTCAATTTAAACACAGTCATGAAGAAGGACGATTGTCCTTTTGTTTAAAGCCCTTTTCTCCTGGTAAACCTCCTTTTTTCTGGGGGCACTGGGTTAGGACTGACGAGGTGAAAGGGGAAAGTTGGACGTTTCCCCCTGAGAGCCCATGTGCTGCCCTGCCTCCTTAGGTGCTGCCCCTAAGGAGAAAATACCCATTTTGGTAGCACAGATCCCATGTTGACAGTATTGCATCTCTGCCCACATAAGACGTCAGAAAACTGGGATTTTGCAATTTGGTATTCTGAAACGGGGCTGTTTTGATTTTTTTGCAACTTGATTTTCTAGTATTTTGAAACTGAATTTTTTTGGTATTTTGGAACTTGGTCCTCTGGAACTTTGAAACTAGATACTCTGGTATTGTAAAACTGGATTGCTGTTGTATTTTGTAACTTGGTATTCCAGTATTAGATGTAATTTCCTCAGGAAAAACACTTGGATCACTGCATCACTTTCTTGTTTTAGGCTCACCAGTCAGCCGGGCTATCCAAGTCCATCCTCCCCAGCGGGGAGAGCGGGAGCACGTCCGGCCATGGAGAATTTCTGGGAGAGCCCGGGAGAAGAAAGAAGGCTCCAGCTTCACAGATCTGTGTCATAACCCATCCTGTCGGCCGCTCTGTTGCAGTGGGGATCCTGCAACACGCATATATCAAACCAGGAGTCCCGTGGAAAGGAAATATATATGGACAGACAGATTCTTGATAGCTGTTTCAGAGAGATGTTTATTTCTCCAGCCGCATGGCCGGAGCTCTGCTGAGGAACTGTTCCAGTCACGGGACCAAGGGTCCTTCTGCCCGCGCAGGGAACACAAACCAACCAATGGGAACGAGGCTGAGCAGGGGCAGGGAAGCCCCGTGTCTGTGCCCTCAGGGCCCCTCTCCCAGGGCTACATGGCAGGGGAGGGACCCCAACACCACTCCTGTTTGATCCTGGTGCATTTGTCCTCTTGGATTCAGCCTGAGCAGCGCTAATTGCTGGGAATGAAGCAGCCTTTGGTACTTCTTTTCCACGAAACCTCTCCATCCTGCCCTTCAATCCTTTTGCAAACACGGGAAAAACCCAAAATTCCGTTTTTCCCCACCTCTCCCCTTCACTTTGCATCCTCTTTTCTCGCAGGCTTTGGGCTATCCAGGCTTGCATGTGGATTAGGCAGAGCACCCTGTAGGCTCAGCTCCAGGTGGGATTGCAGCGGTGTTGGAAGCACCAGGGATTCTCCCAAGGTTTGGTGTGAGGAGCTGCATCTTGGGAGGGGCTGGGATTTTGTGCACTTCTGGGGGTTTTTTTTCCTGTTTGCCTTTTGGGCTGCCTCAGAGAAAAAGCTGAAAACCGAAGAAGCTGAGGGGGGGTTCCCAAATTCCTTTCCAGCCCTTCAGAGGAGGCACAAAGCCACGTGCAGCTGAGGAGAGGGATGTGAGGAGAACGGCAATAATGGAGCCTTGGGACTCTGCACTTCATTCTTTTCACGTGTTTGGAGGTGCAGGAAATGCCAAACCCCACAGGAATTCTGTGTCTGTAACATGGGGTGCAACCTCTTGAAACCCAAGTGCTCGGAGTGGGGTTTTCCCAAGGGTAAATCCCAATGTGACATGGCAAGGCTTCAGTGAGGATTTCCAGGCTTGACTGCACAGCTTTTGGGAAAGCTCAGTAGCCAAACAAGATCAGATTTCTGTTGGATTTGGATCAAACGTGGCGTTTAAATCTGGGCCAGCTCAGCTCCCTGGGTGGGAAAGTGCTTGGAGTAGCCAAGCTGAGCCGTTTTTGAGACTTCCAAGCATTGTGTCCTTACGCTGCTTAATACAGCGTTTAAATAATTGATCCTGAATGGAGCCAGTATCAGAGGGATTTGTTAGAGGGGCAGGGATGTTTTTTCACGTGGCAGTGTGTCGGGATAGTCAAGACTCCTTATGTCAGAATTAATTGGTCTTCCTTCTTTTCCCTTTTGTTCTTTCTAGATTGTGGCTGAGTGGGGAGAATATTTGGGAAAAAGAAACGGAATGCCCGAGGGAAGCTTCGTGTTCCCGTGGGGATGCTTTAGGCGCGTGCAGCTTCTGAGCTGCACCGAAACTTGAGGCTCCCCCAGAAGCCTTCCGAAGCTGGAAGGGCCGGGGAAGAGAATTCCAGAAGAGGTGTGGGAAGCGCTTTCTGCCAGGTCTGGACAGCACCGAGGTGGGAATGACTTCAAAGTGTTCCTTGTCCCTGTCCTGTTCCCAGCCCAGGACAAAGTTGGTGTTCCCTGAGCGGCTGCGGTTCCCTGGATGTGGCAGGAGGAGGTCTCTGCCGGGGAGTGGGAGAAATGTCCCTGCCCGCTGCCGTGTCCTTGGCGGGCAGAGAGCGCCGATCGTGGCAAGGGGGGTTTGTGAGTGTGGAATCAATCCTAGCTCCTTTTTAAGGGGGTGTTTTAATGAGTCATCAGCAGGGACCACTTTTAGCCAGCTTTAGTTAAGTTCCTTTTGCACAGGTTTCATGTGGCTTTGATGGTGAAATCAGCAAACCTTGAAGTTTGCCAAATTACCCCTGAAAAGCTTTAATGAACCAATCCTGAGGGAACCGGGGATTGGATATCTGGGATCTTATGGCCCTTTGAGGCCATGTTGGGTTTACCCCTGATATACTGCTGAGGGAAACTCCAAGTTAAGAATAATCCAAATATGAAGCACTTCTCACAAAACTCAGCTTTGCAAAGCTTTATTTGGGCTAAAAAAGATGGGAATGCCCTTGGCAGAAAAGCAGCTGTGAGGCACAGCAGGCTTCAAATGCCTGTCAGCAGGCGCTCCAGGAGAAACGGCTGCTGGCTCTGGGCATCCTGGGCTTTCCAGGCAGGTTTTGTAGCGGATTGCAAGGCAGTTTTCCTGCCTCTGGGGGGTGGCACCTGCATCCCACTGGAAAGGGAAAATGTGGAGAGAGCGGCAAGCGGGGAGACGGTTGCTGATGTGTGTCCTTGGATTGCAGTTCCTCCCGGTGAGTCTGTGCTACTGGAAGTACAAAGGAGATCAGTCTTGGAGTACGTGTGGGTTCAGCTGTGGGGCTTGGGAGTGACGCTGGACATGAAATTCCAGGGGTGTTCCCCTTGCTGGAGTGAGAAGCAGTGGAAGCACTTTGCTGTCTGCTTCTTCATCGCCTTCGCCTCGGTCCCCTGGGGCTCCAGGTAATCCCCTCTCACCTTTGCTTTTCCAAGGGTCTCTAAATGAGGGCTTGAGCTTTGGTGCAGCTCCTTTTACAGGGAAGATCTGTTCCAGGAAAGGTCTCCTGGTCTGGACCGATGGCGTTGCAGGAAGAGCAGGAAACCCCAGAGCTCCTGTGGCTCCCTCATCTGACTTGCCTGCAGGCAGCAAGGATCATTCCCAAGTGTCATCCCCTGGCTCCGTGACTCGGTGAGGTTGTGTTCCCCCAAAGGCCAGGGGCCGCTTTGTGTTGCAGCTCACGGAAGTCCAGCTCGGAGGTGCTGGGTTTGGTTTTTGTGTGCAATGAAGGCACTAAAAAATTCCCCTCCTTCACTGGCACAGCCCTGGAGTGGGAGCAGATTCCCCTTATCCCGGAGTTATCCCGCTCCTGCCCTGGATCCCTGCGGTGCCGTGTGTTCTTCAAGCTCACAGCACTGCTGGCTCTAAACAAGCAAAACAATCCCTGTTCCATCTCTTCTCTGTCCTTGATGTTCCCAGGCTCTGCATCTCCCTGGCTATTCCCTGTGTGAGTCTTCATCTCCATCCCACCTTATCCCGATCAAGTAAGGGTCTGAGACGTGTTTAGCAGCAAATGCATTCTTGTGAAGAAAGCCACGAGCAAAGAGCATCCAGATGCAGAGAAGTCTTTAGAAAAGCATTCCGGACGTGGAAATGAGGGATGTGTCTTCCTGCATCTCCTGTTGTTTTTCTCTGTCAGGTTTTGGAAGGGTTTTCTCTCAGTGATTTCCTGCGATCCAGGTGCGTCCCTTCCTTTGTCCAAATCCAGTGCCAGAGGATCGAATAACTGACGAGTGGGGTCTGGGATGAAAACGGTTCTCCTAAAATGAGGGAAACAATGCTAGAAGAGAAATGAGCATCCTTTTAATGCCTGGAAAAAAAATGCTGGAAAAGGGCACTTTTTATTTGATATGGTGTCATTCTCCTTTTTTTTCCCTTGGATAAAACTGCACGGTGAGCAATCAGAGCAGAAATATGAAATGCAGGAGTCTTGGATTCCACAGTGGGATTAACTTCCCTTTTCTGCTCTCTTTCAGGACAGGAAAAACCACTGAACTCGCCCCATCTTTGGGACCAAGAGCTTTGGTGTTGGAGTAGGCAAAGCCAGCTAGGGCCCCCCTTGTCCTGCCCATGGTGGGGGTCAGGGACAGGCTCCTCTTCTCCTCTGGGCTGGGATGAACTGCCTAGGGAATGCTCTTTCTGACAGGCCGGTCCTAGCCCCGGCTACTGGAAATGGGCAGAGGTGAAGAGGCAAGTGCCAGAGTTCCTTGGGGATGATGGAATTGTGGTGTTTGGCTGTGCCCAGAGGGGCAGGCTGGGCATTTCTGTGTGTCTGAGGACCGGTTTGGGTGCTGGGGAGCCCGGGGAGCCGAGCTCTCAGTGCATTCCCAGCTCTCCCAGGGGTGGCAGCTGGTGCAGGGCTGGGTGACAGCCTCTGGTCGGGCTCGGGGCAGGCCCTGGCCCCGGCACAGACACGCTGGGGTGGTTTGGGGACGCCTGGGGAGCCGTGGGAGGCAAATGAGGGATGGTGCTGGGCGGAGCGATCGGCCTGCGCTCGTGTCAGCGCAGCCGTGCAGGGCACTGGGATCTGGGTAAAACACCGGCTCTCCTGGCGTTCAGGAAGGCAAGGTCTGTATTTATCCATACATATTTATCCATACATATTTATCCCTATATTTATCCATATGTTTATCCATGGATTATCCATCTATGTTTATCCATATACATTTATCCATATATTTATCCACGTATTTCCCCCTGTATTTATCCCTATATTTCCCCATGTATTTCCCCATGCATTTTATGAACACTCAAGTGCCATATCCATGTATTTTATGAGCACTTCCAGGGTTGATGACTCCACCACTGCCCTGGGCAGCTGTTCCAGCGCTGGACAACCCTTCTCATGCTGGGCCAGGAGATGGATTCTGGAAATCCAGACTCCGAGGAGCAGAGGATTAAGGCAGTGTACTAGTTTGAAAACAAACCAGTGGGAGACACCAAGTCAGAATAACAATTTAATGGAAATTAAAGAAAAGGGGAAAAAAGGTAAAAGAAAACACTGTCAAACTGACAGAGTCAAGGTACAACCTGACACCCTGTTAGGCAGGGTGGTGGTAGCAGTCTGGTAGAAATGGTGGCTGCAGTCCTCTGAAGCAGTGATCCTGTAGTAAAACAGTCTGCTCTTCCTCAGGAAGTCCAGTGGTGGCTGTGTAGCTCCTGTCCTCTGGAAATCCAGTGGGAAGCCGGTGTCTCTGGTGTTCAGCCTCAGCTTATATCCACGATGGGATGCTTGGTTCCTCCCTCTGGGTGGAGCATCTCACAATGGGGTAATGAGTCATGAGGCAAAGTGTTGATTAGGCTCATTAACAGAAGATAGTCCGGAGGGAGTTATCTCTGAGTCAGGCGGCAGGACAATGATGGGCAATTAACAACAGAAAGATAGCCTGGGGGGAGGAGGCAAGGAAACACTGCCCCACCTGATTTCAACAGCTGATGGGGATGGTAATAGAATACACTGCAACCCAGGACATTATCCACCCCTTATTCTATTACCATCTACATTATCCCAAATCAATACCTTCTTAAACTCTAAAACACACACACATATATATATATATATATATATATATATATACACAGTGAAATCTACACACCGTTCTCACCTAAGATTAGGTCTCCTTGTGGTACACAACGGGTTTCCCCATCTTTCTGCATTACCCACCAAGTGCAACCAGGTCCTTGAGCAAAGACAATCCCACGGATGGGTTTGCCTTTGCCTGAGGTGGGACTAATCCAAACAGTCTTTCCTAAAATACCTCTCAGGTGTACCACAGGGACTCTATCTCCATCCACTGTGTGCAAGGGTTCAGACTCAGCAGGACCAGCTCGATTGATGGACCCTCGGGTATTGACTATCCAGGTGGCCTTTGCTAAGTTCACTTCCCAATTTTTGAAGGTCCCCCCACCAAGTGCCTTTAGGGTAGTTTTAAGTAGTCCATTGCAGCGTTCAACTTTTCCAGCAGCTGGTGCATGATAAGGAATATGATATATCCATTCGATACCGTGTTCTCTGGCCCAGGTGTTGATGAGGCTGTTCTTAAAATGAGTCCCGTTGTCTGACTCGATCTTGTCAGGGGTGCCATGTCTCCACAGGACTTGCTTTTCCAGGCCCAGGATGGTGTTCCGGGCTGTAGCATGAGGCACAGGGTAGGTCTCCAGCCATCCAGTGGTTGCTTCAACCATGGTCAACACGTAGTGCTTGCCTTGGCGGGTTTGGGGAAGGGTGATGTAGTCAACTTGCCAGGCTTCACCATACCTGTACTTTGACCATCGTCCACCATACCACAGAGGCTTCACCCGCTTGGCCTGTTTGATTGCAGCACAGGTCTCACAACTGTGGATGACCTGTGAGATGCTGTCCATGGAAAGGTCCACCCCTCGGTCACGGGCCCATCGGTATGTTGCATCTCTCCCCTGATGACCAGAGGCATCATGGGCCCAACGAGCTAGGAATAATTCTCCCTTGTGCTGCCAGTCCAGATCCACCTGTGATACTTTCACCTTGGCAGCTCGGTCCACCTGCTCGTTGTTGCGATGTTCTTCATTAGCCCGACTCTTGGGTACGTGCGCATCCACGTGTCGAACCTTCACGGTCAGCTTCTCTACTCGGGCGGCGATGTCCTGCCAAATCTCAGCGGCCCAGATGGGTTTCCCTCTGCGCTGCCAGTTGGCCTTTCTCCAGCGATCCAGCCATCCCCACAGAGCATTAGCTACCATCCATGAGTCGGTGTAGAGATAGAGCCTCGGCCACTTCTCTCGTTCAGCAATATCCAAAGCCAGCTGGACGGCTTTAAGCTCTGCAACCTGACTCGATCCACCTTGTCCCTCGGTAGCTTGTGCAACTCGTCGTGTGGGGCTCCATACTGCAGCTTTCCACTTTCGATTAGTGCCTACAATTCGGCAGGAACCATCAGTGAAGAGGGCATAACGTCGTTCAGTCTCCGGTAGCTCATTATATGGTGGGGCTTCCTCAGCACGAGTCACTTGCTCTTCCTCTTCTTCAGAGGATAATCCAAAAGTCTCACCTTCAGGCCAGTTTGTTATAATTTCTAAAATCCCAGGGCGATTCGGGTTTCCAATACGGGCACGCTGTGTGATGAGGGCGATCCACTTGCTCCATGTGGTGTCGGTGGCATGATGTGTGGAAGGAACCTTTCCCTTGAACATCCAACCCAGCACCGGTAGTCGGGGTGCCAGAAGCAACTGTGCTTCAGTGCCAATTACCTCTGAGGCAGCTTGGACTCCTTCATAGGCTGCCAAGATTTCCTTCTCTGTGGGAGTGTAGTTGGCTTCAGACCCTCTGTAGCTTCGGCTCCAGAATCCCAGTGGTCGGCCACGAGTCTCACCAGGCACCTTCTGCCAGAGGCTCCAGGACAGACCATTGTTCCCGGCTGCAGAGTAGAGCACATTCTTCACCTCTGGTCCTGTCCTGACTGGGCCAAGGGCTACCGCATGAGCGATTTCCTGCTTGATCTGGGCAAAGGCTTGCTGCTGTTCGGGGCCCCAGTGGAAATCATTCTTCTTGCGGGTAACCAGGTAGAGAGGGCTCACGATCTGGCTGTACTCGGGAATGTGCATCCTCCAGAAACCTATGGCGCCTAGGAAAGCTTGTGTTTCCTTCTTGCTGGTTGGTGGAGACATTGCAGTGATCTTATTGATGACCTCGGTGGGAATCTGACGTCGTCCATCTTGCCACTTTACTCCCAGGAACTGGATCTCTTGGGCAGGTCCCTTGACTTTGCTCCTTTTGATGGCAAAGCCAGCTTCCAGGAGAATCTGGATGGTTTTCTCTCCTTTCTCAAACACTTCCTTTGCTGTGTTTCCCCACACGATGATGTCATCGATGTATTGCAGATGTTCTGGAGCCTCACCCTTTTCCAATGCAGTCTGGATCAGTCCGTGGCAAATGGTGGGACTGTGCTTCCACCCCTGGGGCAGTCGGTTCCAGGTGTATTGCACACCCTTCCAGGTAAAAGCAAACTGGGGCCTGCATTCTGCTGCCAAAGGAATGGAGAAGAAGGCATTGGCAATGTCAGTAGTGGCGTACCACTTCGCTGCTTTGGACTCCAGCTCGTACTGAAGTTCCAACATGTCCGGCACAGCGGCGCTCAATGGTGGCGTGACCTCATTCAGGCCACGGTAGTCCACCGTCAGCCTCCATTCTCCACTGGACTTACGCACTGGCCATATAGGGCTGTTGAAAGGTGAATGGGCCTTGCTGACCACCCCTTGGCTCTCCAGTTTGCGAATCATCTCATGGATGGGAACCACAGAGTCTCTGTCGGTGCGGTATTGCCGGCGGTGCACTGTTGCTGTGGCGATTGGCACCTGTTGTTCTGCAACTCTTAGCAGTCCCACGGCAGAGGGGTCATCTGAGAGGCCAGGCAATGTACTCAGTTGTCTGATATCTTCTGTCTCCACAGCAGCTATCCCAAAAGCCCAACGATGTCCTTTTGGGTCCTTGAAATATCCATTTCTGAGATAGTCTATGCCGAGAATGCACGGGGCCTCCGGGCCAGTCACGATGGGGTGTTTCTGCCACTCGTTCCCAGTTAAACTCACTTCAGCTTCCAGTACAGTCAGCTGCTGGGATCCTCCTGTCACCCCAGAAATAGAAATGGGTTCTGCTCCCACATACCTTGATGGCCTCAGAGTACATTGAGCACCGGTGTCAACCAAAGCCGTGTATCTTTGTGGGTCAGATGTGCCAGGCCATCGGACCCACACAGTCCAAAAGACCCGATTCTCCCTTTCCTCTACCTGGCTAGAGGCAGGGCCCCTCTATTCCTGGTCATGTTGCATGTTGCTCCCTTCCGGTGAATACGTTCCTGAGGTCCCTTCAAGAGGATCGGTCATATTATCATTCCGGTACCGTCTGGAGTTCTGTGTGCGAGAGACCGGAGCAATGTTAACTCTAGATGCGCTTCTTGTGGTAGTTGTCCCTCTTTTTAGTTCACGTACCTGAGCTGCTAAGGAGGAGGTGGGTTTTCCATCCCACTTACTCATGTCTTCTCCATGTTCCTGAAGGAAAAACCAGAGGTTACCTCGTGGGGTATATCCTCTCTCCCTGGTTGGGGGTCGCCGGCTCCTAATGGCAGAGACTCTTGTTGGTTCTGGTGGGATGTGGTAAATCTCTTCCTTAAGTTCCTTTTTCAGTTTCTGATGGCCTTCTTCAATCAAGCTCCGGACTTGCTCAGCCGAAAGACTTGTTTCCACGGATGAGACATGGGTGCGAAACGGGGCTGTGACGGTGTCCTCGTAAATCCTCAGTTTGTTCACCAAGACGCCCACCCTGTCTTCGCCTTCCCTCCATTGCAGCGTTGCCAGGTAACGGGAGTATATCTCTGGTCCAAGGCGTGCGAACCTCAACCACATCTGTGACGTGCACTGGACACCATCTGGGCTCTTAGGAAATCTCTCATCTTCTGAGAAAATGATCTCCAGCACAGCCAATTCCCTCAGGCACCGGATACCTTGTTCCATTGTGCTCCATTTTCCTTGGTGCACCTGGAGGTCTTCTTTACAAAGGTACCTGTCCCTTACACTTGTAAGCAGTCGCCGCCAGAGGCTGAGGGTTTCTTGGGTTCTCCCGATCCCCTGGTCAATGACCACATCCCGGGACAGAGATCCCAGTTGCCTGGCCTCACTTCCGTCCAGAATGGTGTCATTGGCTGCAGCGTCCCAGATGCGGAGCAGCCAGGTCAGGATAGACTCGTTCGTCTGGCGGGTGAATTCCCTCCTCAGGTCTCGCAGCTCACCCAGGGATAGCGACCGAGTGATGATCTCTGGCTCTGCCTCTTCTGCTGGGTGCGAAGGTCCTGCTGCATCCTTGTCAGTCACTATGCGGACTGATTTGCTTTTTGATTTCTTCTTCTGCACGGGGGCAACTGCAATTGGTTTAGGCTGTTCTGGTTCAGTGATGGTTTGCATGGGGACGCTGACAGTGCTTTTGGTTCCTTTCTCCTCTGAGTCAGTCTGCGTAGACATGGACGCTGTTGTTTTACATTTGGTTCCTTTCTCCTCTGTGACAGTCTGTGTAGAGATGGACACTGTTGCTTTTTGTTTGGTTCCTTTCTCCTCTGTGTCAGTCTGCGTAGAGATGGATGCGGTTGCTTTGCTCTTGGTTCCTTTCTCCTCTGTGACGGTCTGCGTAGAAATGGATGCGGTTGCTTTGCTTTTGGTTCCTTTCTCCTCTGTGACGGTCTGCGTAGAAATGGATGCGGTTGCTTTGCTTTTGGTTCCTTTCTCCTCTGTGACGGTCTGCGTAGAAATGGATGCAGTTGCTTTGCTTTTGGCTCCTTTCTCCTCTGTGACGGTCTGCGTAGAAATGGTATTTGCTGCTTTGCTCCTTTTTACCTCCTCCTCAAGCAGACGTTGCACCACACTAAGTAGTGTTTTGTTTCTAAGCATGGTGTACACAATGCAGGCCATAGAGAAAAAAGAGAAGAGAACTGACAAGAAGATTATACCATCCTTAACATCCAGAGGGAACTCAATTTTTTCAAAAACTGCTGTGCCTGGCCTGAAAGGCTGGAAGAAACCACTCTCTACTCCTCCCACCAGGGGCTGGCTGTGATTGTTGAAGAGGTCCCAGACATAGGAGCCCAGACTAGGACAGCCAAACAAAATTGAGTATATATTCCGAATGGTATTCATCGCCTCACAGGTTATTATGCTATAGACATAATAAACCAATAAAGCAATTCTCATACCATTCCCTGGTTTTAACAGGAGTAATACAACAGGCAGGTAGTTCCCCATGTGAGGAAAAATATAGAGAGCAAGATACAGTACCCATGCAGACCAGCTGAGCACCATGGTGAATAGATTTCTGTTTATACAAAATTGTAATTCTGACCTTTTCTCAGAGCAAGCCTCACGTTGGGCGCCAAATTATGTACTAGTTTGAAAACAAACCAGTGGGAGACACCAAGTCAGAATAACAATTTAATGGAAATTAAAGAAAAGGGGGAAAAAGGTAAAAGAAAACACTGTCAAACTGACAGAGTCAAGGTACAACCTGACACCCTGTTAGGCAGGGTGGTGGTAGCAGTCTGGTAGAAATGGTGGCTGCAGTCCTCTGAAGCAGTGATCCTGTAGTAAAACAGTCTGCTCTTCCTCAGGAAGTCCAGTGGTGGCTGTGTAGCTCCTGTCCTCTGGAAATCCAGTGGGAAGCCGGTGTCTCTGGTGTTCAGCCTCAGCTTATATCCACGATGGGATGCTTGGTTCCTCCCTCTGGGTGGAGCATCTCACAATGGGGTAATGAGTCATGAGGCAAAGTGTTGATTAGGCTCATTAACAGAAGATAGTCCGGAGGGAGTTATCTCTGAGTCAGGCGGCAGGACAATGATGGGCAATTAACAACAGAAAGATAGCCTGGGGGGAGGAGGCAAGGAAACACTGCCCCACCTGATTTCAACAGCTGATGGGGATGGTAATAGAATACACTGCAACCCAGGACAGGCAGCATTGGATTCCTTTATTCTCCCAGAAGGATAAAGGAGATTTATCCCCAG
Organism: Corvus hawaiiensis; assembly: GCF_020740725.1. Classification (NCBI taxonomy): domain Eukaryota; kingdom Metazoa; phylum Chordata; class Aves; order Passeriformes; family Corvidae; genus Corvus; species Corvus hawaiiensis. The sequence goes on from NW_025963384.1 coordinate 277,804, forward strand.
ACGAACCAGAGGTGATCACACTGAGGTCATCAGTGGGATTTCTTCCTTACTCCCACAAATACCCACTGGGGTGACAGAGTTCCCTACAAGGGCGGTGTTGGAAGGAGCTGCTGGAATGTTTTGCTGTTCATTGGGATCCACAGGATGTTTGGTGTCTCTCAGAGCTGTTCCAGGCTCTCCACAGATCCAAACACTCCTCACATTTCTCCTCAGAGTAGAGAGGTTTCCCAGAGTGCTGGTTTTTAATTTCAGATGCTGGGATAACGACACGGCTTCAGGAGGCAGGAGACTCATTGTGCTGTGCCTCAGTCCAGGCAGGGACAACCCCCAGCTAATAAAAACCTCTTTAAAGCACAAAAAGTCCCATTAAACTGATATTATAAAGGCTGCAAATTGAAGCAGGCCTCAATCAGAAAGCAGCAGAATTTAATTCCCCCCCCTTGCCCATGTGCATGATGATCTCCTTCCTAATTGCCCATCCACGCTTTTCCCACAGAAGGGCTGTCCCGAGGTTGGAGATGGTTCCAGCTTTATGGAGCTTTGATCTTTATCTGGTTTTACTTTTTACAGAGCACAGAACCCGAGAGTGGCAACTGCTTTCCTCTTGTTCCTCCTGTGGCAGTGAACTGCTCTTCCCAAGGACGGCTGCAGGAATTCTCAGGCAGCAGAACGTATGGAATGCCAGGCACGCTACAGAATTCCAGTGGGAGCAGCAGGAACTTCTGTTCTTTACTGGCAGGGCTGTGCCATGAAGGGGAGCTCAGAGATATCGGTCAGCTCAGGGAATGAGCCTGGCTCATGGTGAGGAAATTCGCTGTGCAGTTACTTTGGGCCCTTTCTCCTCCTTCTCCTTCTCCTTCTCCTTCTCCTTCTCCTTCTCCTTCTCCTTCTCCTTCTCCTCCTTCTCCTTCTCCCTCTCTTCCCAACACGGGTTCCAGACCTCAGTATAATCCATGTTCCCACAGCCTGACCTTGCAGTTTTCCCAGCTTAGCAGCCCCAGCAACACTTGCAGCCTCTCTGTCTGGACTTTGTCTTGCTGAAATCTCCCTTTGTTGCTGCCTCACCTTTTATCCAGCAATAACGTGCAGTGGGTGGAAGCTTCTCAGAATTCCCTCCCAGTTCCACTGGAAACATTCCCGAGTGGAAGCAGCTGCACTGCCCATCAGCACTTCCCTGCTTTTAGGGGTGGTTGAGGCATGAAGGATGCAACAAATGGAGTTGGCTCCAAGGGGATGAAATGCTCCCCCTGAGGTTGCTCAGAGAGCTGGAGCTGAGGAATCCGGGTGGGAATCACTGCAGGAAAAAGGAAGGAAAAGAGAGCAGAGGAACAGGGATGCAATTCCAACCTCTCCAAGGACTGGCATGGGCACATTCACCATCACCATTTAATCTAGACACGATTTCTTCTTTGCCTCTGGCTGCCAGGAGCAGGATGAGCAGTTTAATGAGTTTAAATAGTGAATAGTTTAATTAGCTGGAAGAGACTGGATCAATAGCTGCTTAAACAAACAACTGGCTCCCTGTTTCCAAGCTTGGATGTAGTTTTGGAAGGTTCCTGGCAATTTGGCAGGGATTAGTGATGCTGAGAATGTGCTTTTTTGTGGGTTTGGGGCTTTTACTCCTGTTCACGTGGCTGCTTTTTCTTGTTGCGTGGAAAACAGGAGGGAAAGAGCAACCACGGGAGGAATTCCACTCTTGCTGCTTCAAGGGATGGATCAGGAAGGGAACAGGCTGCAGGGAATTTGGAGTGCAAACTGAGATCTCTCCGATATTTTCGGCTCAGTCAGTCCATCGGTGCTTGGTGGCTGTTTAGGCCACGTACAAGGTGAATGATGGTGCACATCGCAGAGCTGCTGGTGGCTCCTTCCCCTGCCCGGCTGTCAGTCACCCTGCAGGGTGCTGGAGCAGCGTGCCAGAGGCCACGGATCCTATGGATCCCATGGATCCCAGGGGCGTGAGCAGGAGCCTGAGCCTGCTGGCCACTCCTTGCTCTCTCTTATCCTGACTTTTCAGCTCTGCAGCGAATCCAGCTCGAGCTTTTCAACCCTTAGAAACCCAGGGAACTTTCATGTCTGCTCTCAGATCTGGGATTTAAATCCAGCCCTTATCAAAGCACCCCGTGACCAGGCAGGCCCTGAATCCCAGCAGGGATCTGATAAAGAGGGACCTGACATCCTAAAGAAACCCTTTGAAATCCTGCTGGGATTGATTTGTATCCATAATGGAGCCCAGAGCTCTCTGCCAGGGAGAGATGAAGCTGCTCCTTTGCTTTATCATCCTCAGGCCCTTCCCAGCTTCGAGGGAAATTCACTCCCTCTTCAAGCCCCAAAATCATGGAAAAGTTCCTTTGTATCCTTCTCTCTACAGCCCCTACGTGGATTAATCAACTTTTTATTTGATATGGTGTCATTCTCCTTTTTTTTCCCTTGGATAAAACTGCACGGTGAGCAATCAGAGCAGAAATATGAAATGCAGGAGTCTTGGATTCCACAGTGGGATTAACTTCCCTTTTCTGCTCTCTTTCAGGACAGGAAAAACCACTGAACTCGCCCCATCTTTGGGACCAAGAGCTTTGGTGTTGGAGTAGGCAAAGCCAGCTAGGGCCCCCCTTGTCCTGCCCATGGTGGGGGTCAGGGACAGGCTCCTCTTCTCCTCTGGGCTGGGATGAACTGCCTAGGGAATGCTCTTTCTGACAGGCCGGTCCTAGCCCCGGCTACTGGAAATGGGCAGAGGTGAAGAGGCAAGTGCCAGAGTTCCTTGGGGATGATGGAATTGTGGTGTTTGGCTGTGCCCAGAGGGGCAGGTTGGGCATTTCTGTGTGTCTGAGGACCGGTTTGGGTGCTGGGGAGCCCGGGGAGCCGAGCTCTCAGTGCATTCCCAGCTCTCCCAGGGGTGGCAGCTGGTGCAGGGCTGGGTGACAGCCTCTGGTCGGGCTCGGGGCAGGCCCTGGCCCCGGCATGGACACGCTGGGGTGGTTTGGGGCCGCTTGGGGAGCCGTGGGAGGCAAATGAGGGATGGTGCTGGGCGGAGCGATCGGCCTGCGCTCGTGTCAGCGCAGCCGTGCAGGGCACTGGGATCTGGGTAAAACACCGGCTCTCCTGGCGTTCAGGGATGCAAGGTCTGAGGGACTGGATTTACTTGGGCCTTTCCAGGACAGCAGGAACAAGAGGAGGTGTGGTGCCAGAGTTGCGTCCCATCCAGTTGCATTTCCCTCTTTCCCATTTCCATTTCCTCCTCAGTGCAGGTGTCCCCTGCAGCCCATGAGCACGGGGCCGGTGACAACTCCCTGTCTGTAGAGGGATTCCTTATGGAACAAGGGCATATGATACCCCTGGAAAGATTGGACAACCCAGGGTTGCTGAGGAAAAGCCCCTGAACAGGCCCCTGACTGCAGGCAGCCCTGAGAGTCCTTGGCAAGGTATACAGCTGCCTGGCTCCCCCCCTCATTAGAGGCCATCTAGAGGGCCTGGGCGTGAATCTTTGCAAAAGTAGATGTAAGTTGGCATAGTTGAACAATAAGGGGAGAATGATGCTTAATCGTATCTGTGTACATGTCATTTATGTGGCCAGCTCTCCGGACTCGGTCCCTAACACCTGTCCTCCTCCTGTCCCCCTGTGCCCCTTTTGTTGGACAAGTCTCAAATGGCAACGCACATTCCCAAAGACTATCTGCTTCCTTAAATCCATGGACCAGCTAGTGCTGTCACTCAACAGATGAAATGAGCTTTCAGAGCCTAGAAACTAGCAGGAGTGACAAACAAATCGATTTGAATCTGGAAATAGGTGAGTTCCACCCACCCACTGCTGCTGATGCAGAGACTGGGGCTCAGGGCATCTGCGCAGCCCTTCCCTTTGGCACTGATCCTGCACTGGAATGTTGTGTTGTTGCCAAACCGGGCCTCAAACCAGGAGAAGGTAAGCCCTGACCATTTGCCCCTGACCCACCCACAGTGTGTTATCTGGAGCGTGTGCCTCAGCTGGTGTCACTTGAGTTTCACCAGAGTTGCAAGTTGGCTCCTGCTCTGGGCGATTCCGAGTGACCATCACATCAGTTCTGCACTAAGCACCGTTTAGCCAGACCCAGAGATTTGGCCACATAGTGACTTCTGAACAGAAAATCAAAATGCAGGAAAAGTGCCAGGACCACTGACGGGCCTGGGTACAGCACGGTCTTTGTGGGTCACTGTCACTCCAGGCCCTTACAGTCTCTCCTCATCTTTCTTGTAGGCTCCCTTCAGGTGCAGGAGCCATTGCTCACTGGTGTTTTTGACTATTCTCTGCCAAGGAAATGAGTTGAATTTCCTTGTCAAATCTAATAGGCTTTTATACTTGGGCTTCTCTGCTGTGGGATTCATACTTAGAGACTGGTGTTGGTGTCTGGACGCTTCCAGAAGGTGGATGTTATCCCTGGATGTATAAAGAAAACGCCTATCCATCATCTCTCAGGCAATGAGAGCGGTGCAGGTGTCTGGCATGGCAGCCTTTCCACCAGTTCACTGGTTGAGCTGGTGCCAAGGTGAGCCCACTCTCTAAATTTCCCTTGCATGCCTCAAGGCGTGCATCGTAAGATTCGTGCTTGTTGGAAGGACAGGATTGAGCCGGTCTCCTGAGCAGTGAGTGTCAGGCGACGTTCTCTTTGCTGCACGTTGGTGACTCCAGGGGGTTCTGGAGTAATACAGACATGCAGGCTCGAGAAGGCACAAAAGAGTGCTTTCCTTTCAAACACGGGAACTGGTGAAAAAGTGTGGTTTGTCTCTCACTGCCTGCATTCCCTTCAACCCAGCGAGGCCGTATGGAGCTGATGACTTCCTGCCTGTGTTGACATAGGCCCTAGCCCAGTGTGATGAACTGGAGACTGAAATCGAATACATGACAGAGTGGCTGGATCCATCCTTGGTGTATGGAGAAGGTAATGGATTTTTTTTATTTTTACTAGAACCCCCTGAAGGACTAGTGAGGGGATGTTCTTCCTCACAGCACAGTTGCTGTCCCTCTTGTTTGAGTAGAAATCCTGTTAAGGGGAGACCTAATGACAGTGATGTTAGTAGTGTAGCAGGACAATGTCCTAATCATTTCCACTGCTCGGTAGCTCGCAGAGCACAAGCCCCAGCAGCCTGAAAATGTGCTGCTGTGCATTGCTTTACGAGCAAATACATTGTTTCTAACCCGTTTTGACTCTGCAGGCAAGGACATCCATTGTGCAGGTGCCCAATGGCCTTAGCCTTTTGTGCCTGAAAAATTTCCTGAGAGTACTTATGGGGCAGCAGCACTCAGCTCACTGTGAGGCACATAATGAGACTTGGGTTAGGTGCTGTGTGAAAACTTCTGGGGGACTCTTTGTACCTTTGGGGAAGTGCTTCGAAAATATTGCTCCCTTTTAATGATCTTTGCTTCTTTCCAATATTTGCTTCTCACCAAGTATTTTTCTGAGCCCTAGGAATGTGTTTCTTGAGGCATTACTTGCATGAGGACTTAAGTCTGCTAGAAGCAAGGAAATCTGCCTCCTTGCTGTTTCCATGGTAGCATTTTTAACAAACAAGTTTTCTGCAAGGCTCTGGTAGGCCCCAGAATCTAAAAAGTTTATGAGAAAGTTTAAAGGTTCTTGCGGCCAAGCCTAGCTGCGTGTTTAGGTATATGTATGTGTTTCCTATTCCTGCTGCATCTTGGCTTTCTGAAGTTGCTGTATCCTCTTGCATGCCATTATGCCTGGGAGAATTCATGCCACGATTCCTCCAATCTGGCACTAGTGTGCTCCTTGCTTGGTGTACAGAGCATCCTTGAGCACATTGTTAGGAATCTTAGCATGGAAAATAATTGAGATGTGAAGCTGGAGATCAGTAACACGCTTGAAAAGCCAAAAGTTTTCCTGGAGTGTTAAGTCACATTATTATGAATGCCGCAAAGGAAGTCTGTCCATAGGCTGGGCCTGTCTTTGGCACTAGCTCAGCTCTACCGTGCAGAAAAAATTGTGTAGTGCTTTGGGGTTGTGCATTTCAACTGTAATGTATTGTCCAATTTATCTAATGGGTCTCACATGAATTTTGTGTGTCAATCTCGTTGCAAAGCTAAAGGCTGAGAGGGGACACTGTCGGTAATACAGAAAATACTACCCTGTGTACAGAACGCATCTCTGAACGCCTCTGAACAGACTGTGCTGCCTCTTAGCTGGACACTCCCACCCAAATGGCTGACTTGGAAAAGATAAGACAGACAGTGGGTCTCCTGTTGCTGCGGACCGTTACCTCCCGTCGAGACTCTTTTACTTTGTGACCTGCAGCTTCTTTTGTACATTGCAACTCTGTTGTGGCTTTAGTTTGTTCTCTGTGTAATAAAGGTGGAGTATGCAGGACTGTATACACCATCTCCCGAATGAGTTGGACATTATGGGGAATGCCACAAAGGTGACAGACCAGTTGTTGTTTTAAAAACAAAGGCAACCCTTTGGGATGATTGCAGAGTACAAATCTCACACTCAGTTGTTGCTTTATTGCCACTAAGAGCGGTTGCTTTGATGTTGATGAACACCGGTAGATTGTCTTTTACTTTGTTTAAGCAGCCATGTTTATTTCATCCACCTCTGAAGCTTGGGAAGAAGACAAAACACTGTTAGATAATCATTTAAAATAAAGCTGGTGTTCCAAGAGTAGAGGAATAAACACGTGGGAGTAAAGGAGAGACAGGAGTCATTTAAGGAATCGGCTTTCCTCAGCATGAGTGGACCCAGCCGTAAGCACCGCTGTATCATATGGAGCACATGCAACCACTGAATGCGTCTCAGTGGCTGAGAATACACCCTCCAGCGTTTTGCAGGCCAATGAGCTGTTTTCCTTTTGTGTGTAAATATTTTGGCCATAGAATAAAGGGACTTTCTGTATATCCGTGTGTGTGTCTGGGTGCCTCTCTGGATGTATTTATACATCTCAAAGAAAACGGTCTGTACCTGTGACTGAGACCACTCTGAGACGTTCTTCCCTTGCTGTCCTTCACAGGAGGCTATTATTTGACAAGTGCTTATGGAGCACTTTCACTGTTCAAGAACTTCCAGGAAGAACAAACCGCCCTATAGCTCAGCTCAGAGGCCTGAGATACTCTCCGGCAGTGGCACAAATACCTCTGGTTGATGATTTTCAGATAGAGCTTAGGGCTGAAATAAAAACTGGGATGATTGTGTTGTTGTAAATTGCTATTTGAGAGGTATGATTTGTAGCAAATTCCCTTGGTGCTGCCAAACACCTCTGCAAACCTACACTACTGCTTACATGAAAGTTCCTTACCAAACTCCTTCACCACCTCCTGTAAGGAGCCTGAAGCAGCAGACTGATGGATTTCAATCCTAAATCAGGTTCTCTACATTCTTTCTCTGCCCCTTCTCTACAACCCTTTCCTTCAATTTGCTCTTGAAGCCTCCTAGTTTTGTTTAAAACACTGCATCTAAGCAATAATAGAGGTAACAATACATCAAGTCCAGAACTACTGGAATCAGTAGTTCTGATGTTGCAACCTTCTCACAGATAACACAAGCTTCCAAAGAACTCTCTTGGAACAGGGAAAGAAGAGAAAGTACATGGACTTTCAATGCAATACTCGAAAACCAGCAAGAGATTTAGTCTTGTATATCAAATGTCAAAAATCACATGCATAATTACAGAATTTTTTATAGTTAAAGAAGTATTTCAAAACCCAACCCTGACAGTTCACCTGCAACTTGCATCAAATATCTGTTATCCATAGGAAGGAAAGCCCGGTGCCCCAGTGTGTCAGGTGCAGAGGATGAGCTGTCCAGGGAATGAGCAGCAAATCCTTTCTGCACCTGCCCTCACACTGGGACTGGCAACAACCCCGGGTGTGAGCTGTGAGGATGATGAGGGGTCAGAGCAGCCCCAGGTGTGAGCTGTGACGGTGAGGAGAGGGCGGCTCCTGCCGGGGGCTGTTTTAGGAGGGGTTTCCTCAACTCACTTTTGCACGGCGATGCTGGAAGAGAGGCGCTTATGCCGGGCTCCTGGGGGGCGGGGGGTGTCTCTCACGGAAGGACGGTGAGAGCGTCTCCCAGGGTCTGGGGGAGCGCTTGGATGTGGAGCGTTGCTTAAATGAGGTGCCGAGGGATGAACCTTTGTGCCGGGGAGTAGCAGGTGAGCCACGGTGTGGATTTGCAAGGGGGATCTTTCTCCTTTCCCCTTTTTCCTTTTGATTTCATCTTGCCAACCCCTCGACACGCCCGCCCCCCCCTCCTCCCCCGCCAGTACCTCCAGAAAAAAAAAAAAAGGGGGTTGCGAGGACAAAAGGGGTGTAAATTGACGGAAGAAATTCCTCTTTCGTTATTGCCTGTGTTTAAACTGGGGGGATGCCCCTTCACTTGTGACTTTAAGGGTATTGATTGAAGGAAAACCTGCCTTTTCTATGGTGTTAGGGTTATCAGTTGATAGGGAGTTCCCACGTTCCACTTTAAATGGAAGGGGAGAGCACGGGTCTTGCCACTTTAGGGGTTTGAATTGCGGGTAACCCCCCCGCATTTTCATCATCCTGAGGTTTACGTTGAGGGGGAAGCCCTGTTGTCCCTGCTTTTTAAGGGTTTTAATTGAGGTAAAAATCGCCGTTTTCCCATTATTTGAAAGATTTAATTTGAGGAAAGCCCGTCTCTTTCTGATATTTCAGGGGATTGAGCTGAAGGGGAGAACCCATTTATTTGCCATTGTATTGGTTTAAATTGTGGTAAACACTGCCCGTTGCCTCAGTTCCAGGGGTTAAATTGAAGGAAACTCCAGCTCTTCCAGCATTTGAAGGGTTTAGATGGGGGCGTGCCGCTGCATTTGAGGGCGCTTTTGCCCGTGCCTCGGCCCCCAATGTCTTGCGCGGGAGCACTCCTGGCCCCTGGGGAGGCCCTTTCTGGCCCCTTCTAAGGAGGAATGGCAGTTTGGGGACTGGGCTGCTGACAGGGACCGACGGAGCCGCCGCGGTCCGAGCCGTGCGGAGCCCAGGCGAGCGCTGTCAGGGCGGGCAGGCGGGAGACGAGGCGCGGAGCCGAGCCGCTCCCTGTCGTCCCGCCCGCTGCGTGCGTTCCGTGCGCGGGGCTCGGGCGCCGCCGGGTCCCCCTCGGCCCGGTGCTGCTCGGCAGGCGCCGGGGGCGGGCGGGGCTCTCCCGGCGCGGGGCCGCCCCCGCCTGCCGGAGGAGCCGCTTCCGTGCCGGGAGCCGCGCTCCGCCCGGGTCCGGGAGCGCGGGGTCGCCCCCGGTCGCCGAGTGCCGCCGGTGCCGTGGGTCGCGTGGCTTTTCCGGTCCCCTCGCACCGTGGAACGGCGCCAGCCCGGCCCGAGTCCCGGCAAGGGACGCTGGGGGACGCTTGTGGCTTGTCCGCTTCAGAGCTTGCTTGCAAAAGTCACTGAAAGGAAGATTGGAAAAAACCCAACCCCGACTTCCCAGGCTTTTTGCCTGGGGACTTTTTTTGGTGTTGCTCTTTAACTGAGCCACGCCTTTAAATACCAACGTGGGTGCCTGCTGGAAGCGGTGTTCCATGTATATTGTACTCTCTCATGAGACCTTCGTGGTGTCATATTTCCATTGCTGTGTTAATCCAGCGGCAGGGGTGGAGATAACTGGAGGTCCAAGCTGACAGTGTGCCGTGCATCTGTTGTTCACTGATCTATTTGTGGTGTGAAAAACGAGGTTCACTCTCCTGTGAGAATTTAAAGGGTTTAATATAAAGACAATAAGAGACACATAAAATAAAGCAAAGGGGTAATGGCTGGATGCCTTGGCGCTCTGCCAAGAGCACACCTGATGCTCGAGGTGAGTCCTTTTTATACTATTTTTACTGTCTGTTCTCGATTAATATTCAAACTTTTCCCGGAGCTGTTCTGCATGGCCACTCCTTGGTTCCGCCTTTTTAAAGCATGCGTACTCTTCTGCCTTGCGGTTTTATTTCTTTTGATTCTTGGGGTTGGGCTCACTAGGTAAGAGTCGATGGTAGGGTGGATCTCTTAATTCTCTAGACAGTCAGGGCTGATTGCAGCTTTGGGCCTCTTCGTCTCTCCGGGCAGAGCGGTGATAGCAGCTCTCGGACTCTCCTGGCCGCCCGTTCTTCGGGCGGAGTAGCCTTTGGGCCCTTTTGTTCCCTGGACAAAGTGTTGATTAGCAGCTTCTCGGGCCTCATCCTCTGTTCGCTTGGAGGTTATCTTACTTGGTCACACTTGCTAACATTCTTGCTAAAAAGAGAGAAAACCACATCCACACAGCAAAAAGCATTTCTAACATTATATAATACCTACTTTTATACTTGCGAGAAGCCAGTATTATAGTATGTTTATAACGGTGGTGTTCATTTCATCTGGATGCAGAGTTGGGCTTTTTGGGCAGATGGTCCCCCTCAAACCACAAGGCTTATTTAAACCTTGTACACTATTTTTTGAAGATGCAGGGTGGGTGAGGACTTTTTCTTGTTGCTGTACTAGGGAATGGAATGCAGGAGGTTCCTACAATATTGGCATTGAGGTTGGAATGTTCAAGGATATCAGTGTGACGATTCTCAAGGATGAATCTTGCTCCCGGCAGTCTGTAGCGTGGTAGAGCAGGGCACGACGAAGCAGGGTGTGAGGCACAGGCAGGGTAGGAACAGTGAGGTGCTTCATGCTGGCAGCTCGGTTTGGTGTTGCTGATGTTTTCAGAGTAGAAGCAGATTGATTTGGTTCCGGTGCACTGGAACAGGATCCAAACCTTAGAAAGTATTTCTTTGTCCTCAGGCTGAAAAATATTGCTGTGCAGCACTTGTTCCCTTGCACCTTCAGTTCATTGTGGAAAGCATTTATTTTAGTGAGCAAATGTTGTTGTGGCTGGTGCAGTGAAAAGCAGAAGAGTTCTTGGTAAGATCAACTTGGAGAGCTCAAGTGCCAGCCAAAACCTTGCTGTGTTCTGCTGTGATGCCACTGAGGGAGGAAAAGAGTGAGTGTGGAAAGCCCTGAGTGGAGTGGTGGGAAATGGGAGGAGAGGAAGAGTCAGGCTGATATGCAGAAAAGATTCCACTGCTGGAATAAATAGTAAAGTAGGTATGTTTATTCCAGCACTGGAACACATGGGGGAATAGTTCCTCCAAAGTCATGCATGCCGACAGCTGCATTCAGCTTGGTATATATCGGGTTACAAGTTCCATATTCATTAAGTTTCCCAATATGCCTATACCTATTCATTGCCTAGCCTCGCTTTGTATTACAATGAGCCCAAAAGTCACTTATGTCTGCGCTGCACTTGTGCAGTGTTGTCTGGTGGTTGTGGGCAGGGGTCTCCGGAATGAAATAAGAGTCTTCCTCAGATGAAGTAAAGGGTCTTCCTCATCCTGAACTTTTCACCTTGCTTCCATGTGCATGCTCTTTATGTCCCTGGCCCAAGTCTAAACTTCAAGACTGGTTTGAGTTAGGTTAAAAACAGGATCTTTGGTCAAGATTCCTTCCCTTTATCAATAGTCCACTATCTTCTCGTCTTGCTTTGGTAGGCACGATAAGTGTTGAGCAAGCTGTATGCATTGCTTTTAACAAAAAACTTCTTAGTAAATCATTTAACCTCTGCTTCCCCATCCCCCCTGATTAAGGGCTAAATATGGATTTAAACTGGGCCAGGTGTTAGTGTAGGAAGAGACATTTAACTGCAATTTATTTGTTTCAGGAGGTGTCTCATCATATAGTCTGCTATTTAACAGTTTCCATGCCAGGTTAATTGTAGTGGAAGACAGCAAATGAAGCCAAGAGACTCAGTTAGGATGTCCCAGGTCCCTGCCAAGCACAGATTACAAAAAACCAAACCCTGGGATTACAAAAATACTAAAAGCTCATCTTAAAAAATACTAAAAAAACAGTCTACCAAAAACTAGGTTCCAAAATACTAGAATAACATTGTTTCAAAATAAGAGAAACCCAAATTTCAAAATACCAGAAAACCAGGTTTCAAAATCTCAGTTTTAAAATACCAGATGACCAAGTTCCAAAATACCAAAGTTACCCTGTTTCAAAATTGCAAACTACCAGGTTCCAAAATACCTTTTTTTTTCCCATTTCATAATAGCAGAGTCTCAAGTTCCAAAATATCAAAATGACTCTGTTTCAAGATATCAATTTGCAAAATACCAATTTTCAGATGTCTTATACAGGCAGGATTCCCAAACCCACAAGAATGCAACATTGTCAAAATGGGATCTGTGCTACCAAAATGGATATTTTATCCTCTGAAAAGCTTTCTTACAGTGACCATCAACACAGGTATTTATTTTAATTGTACAGCCAGATGCAATAAGACTTTTACTTCAAAAGCAAACACATAGTAGTTTTCTGCTTAGATTGTGTCCACGAGGACCGGCATTTGGGCCGGAGAGCTGCAGTTGGGATCAAAGGATGGAGTCAATCTGCTCCTTGCAGATGCACAAGGAAAGATCGAGTAGCAGGCAGAGGGAGTATTTATAAACAATATCAATATTTCACTGAAATTCAGGGTGGACTGGTGATGGGCGTGCCTGCCAGGATCAGCCATAAACAACCCGGCCAAACCCCCAACCCCTCAAGGGGTGCGTCAAACACTTCAACGGAAACGCAAGTCAGTAATGATTATGGAAGAGAAATTACTGGTAATTGCTTGTGATCTGTGGGGAATTTCCTTGGTAGTTACAAGTCTAGGACATACGGAATTTTGAAGGCAGGATCCCAGTTTTGGCCACGGGCACCCGGACGAGAAGGCCGGTCCTTTTCCACGGAAAGGAAAGCCCCGAAACACCCCGGTGTTTCGGGGGTGGACGATGGCCCGCGCAGGGGAGGGAACAACCGGCAGGACCATTCTCTGCCTCATCCCTGCACTCCAAGATCCAGCAGCCCCAGGTGCGACCAGTGAGAATGAGGAGGGGGCGGCTCTTGCCACAGGCTGCTTTCAGAGGATTCCCTGGGCACACCTATGCAGGGAGCTGCTGGTCGAGAGGGGCCAACGGAGGCATCTCGAGAGCCCCTCCGGGAACAATGGTCACAGCATCCGGCAGGAGCTGGGAAGTTGGCCGGATGCACCTGGGTACAGAACATCGCTTCAAGAAAATGCCCAGGGAAAAACCTTTGTGCCAAGGGGCGGCACCTGAGCAGGCAGGGGAGCCTGTGAGGTCCCTTTCATCTCATCAGCCCCTCTTCAGAGCCCCCAGTCCCTCCCCAGTGCCCCCAGAAAAGAGAGAGTTATTAGGAGAAAAGGAGCTTAAATTGAGATAATCAGCTTCCTTTTTCCATAATTGTCTGTGTTAAAATTGGGGGGGTATCTGCTTCCCCTGTCATTTTAATGGTCTCATTTGAGGGAAACCCTGCATTTTCCATGCCATCAGGAGTATAAATTGACAGGGAATCCTCACTGTCCATTATTTTCCAGTTTAAATGGAAGGGGAAAACCTCAACAATGCTCTTTTATGCATTTGAATTAAGGGTAGCTTCCCCCTTTTCATTGTCCTAAGGTTTAAATTGAGGGGGAAGCCCAGTTGTCCCTCCTTTTTAAAGGTTTGAATTGAGGAAAAATCCCCCTTTTTCCATCACTGGAGAGATTTAAAGTGAGGAAACCCCTCTTTTCCCAATAGTTTAGGGGATTAAATTGAAGGGGAGAAGCCATTTATTTGCCACTGTATCAGTTTAAGTGGAGGTAACTGGTGCCCATTCCCGCATTGTAAGGAGCTCAATTGAAGGAAGCTCTCCCTTTTTGAGCATTTTAAGGATTTAAATCTGTGTTTCAGGGTGCTCCTACCCGAGCCCCGGTACTGAATGTCATATGGGAGCGAGTCTGGCACAGATGTAACCCTAATGCCACCTGGGAGTGTATTAATTTTTCTTATTTTTATTTTTAATGTATATAGCCCTAATTAGAGATCTCAATGAGAGTTACATCATTCATACAATTACTATTCCTCTCTACCTTAGTCACATGTGGAATACTACTTATTAATCACTAAGGAATATTTATCCAAGTTAGGAACAAATTATCCAAGTTATCTAGCTGTGCTGCCAAAACACAATGTTTTATTTCTTACCGGTTTTCTGCCCTTTTGCTTGATGTTGTTGAAGCAAAAAAGAAAGTGTCATCATTTCCCTGAAGAGTTTTCTTCTCTATTGAGCCTTTTACTCATCTCGAATTTAAGTCAGAGGAGCCAAATGACCACTGCTCCTCCAAGAGCTTTTATACCTTGCGGTATTTGCCTCCTCCCTTTTCCTGGGCATTGTGGGATCGAGAGGCGGGCCCGGCCAGAGCTATATCAACCCCAGCCTTTGGCAAAGGGCTTCATTCCCTCCCTGGGAGTGACTGTGACAAGAGCTTTCCTCTTATTTCAATGAAAGGGATCTTTCAGCTTAGCTTGTTTTCAGTAGGTGCTTTTGGTATCTAAAGCATCAGAGGCCTTAAAGGCACTGTGAAGAAGATAGCATTGAACACAGAGAGTATATAAGTTCACAATTTTTGGTTGTGCATTCAGGGGTGATAAGGTGCTTTTGCGATTTCTGTTTTTGTTCTTGTATTTTTTTTTAGGAGTTGTGTAACTTCCCGCAATTCCAGATTGCGTTGAGTGCGATACTTCAGTTTTTTTCAGCAAATGCATTGTGTCCCAAAAGGGATTTGCCCCATGTCAAAGATGATGACTGAGATCGAGGCTTCTAATAGTCAAGGATTGTGACTGGGAGAGGGAGGGGGTGTGCAGGGTATTGGACTAGGGGTTATTGTGGGGAGGTTTTGAAGGCAGCACAGTAGGAAACAGTGTCCATTTGGGGCCCCCTAAAGCTTTTCTACACGTGCAGCAGATGCATTTACGTGCGTCTTACGGCCCACAAACGCATCCACTGCACTCACAGAAATGCCTCGTAACTTTGTCTCTCGCTAATGCAGGTGCCCATCATAATAACAGCCACAGCCTTGACATGGGCTAAAGCCAGAGACTTGAGGACCTAGGCGCACTTAGGAGCGAGCGAGCAGCTGACTTGTTGGGATTTGGCCCATGTGCTCCTAAACTCGTCTATTGATTTTGGCTCTTTTTTTATCCAAGAGGCTACCCGGCAATTGCGGGGCCTTCCAAGATGGCTGAGGCAGATTTATTTCGCGTCCAATGCGGATGCACATCGCGGATCATTTGAAAGATAAGTTGGGTGCCACAACCTGGGGATGGGATGCCAGCAGAGCAGCGGGTTAGAAATTCCTGGGAGAGATTTAAAAATTAGCAGAGGGGAAAGGGGATGCCCTTTAAGGGGCTTCTTTGGACAGCTAAAGAGAGCAGCTCTACTTTTGATTGCAACCGTAGGACATGCAGAGCAGTTCCCCTCAGTCTTGTGCTGTCTAGCATGCTTTTGGGATCCCTTGGATCAGATATCTTTGCCTTTTCCCTTTGAGGGCCTTATTACAAGCATTGGCTGCCATCTCTAGGTTCTTGAATATTTGTACTTTATCGGCATGATGCCAATATAATTTGTTCTTTTACCGGCGGGCTCAGCCACATCTTGGAATCCCATCTTGGAATCGCATCTCAGAAGCGTCGAGTCGGATGCCTTTTGAGGCCTTGTTCCTGGCTCTATTGCCATCCATCCTTTGCAGCCGTGAGCTGTCATGTCCTGGGGCTTCTAAGACTGTAAGGATATGGGGAACATTCTGAATGTAGCATTGTCTCGCAGCCATCTTGATCATCGTGACCAACAGTCCTTCTCACAGGTCATTGTTACAGTTTTTTTCTTCTGCTCCGTAGAGCCTCCACCATCGCCATACCATCAGTCATCTCTTTGGCGTTGTCTCGGTCGTTGCCATTATTCTTCTTCCTGAGAGCTTTTTTTATCATCCTAGTGTCACACTGTTTGTAGTATAATGTGTAGTTTGTGTTTAGCCTGAAACTGCTCTGCCCTGTGGAGTAGACTGGGGGGGTAGGTGGAGTAGAAAGAAGACTTTACGGGGAACTTTTTGCTTTGTTTAGCCACCTGAGCCACACCTCGGATGGAGCAACCGCAGCCAGTTCATGCAAGGTTCGGTGGAGGCATGGGAGAAGTACTGCAGTGTCTCGCAGTTTTCTAGTCATTTGTTTTAATGCATGCTGTTTGCGGCTCCTAGATGGTTTGCTTTGAGAAATGAGAACTTGGGGAAGGCGAAGCTTTCCCTGTGTGCCTGAGTGACTTTGACAAATAATTTTTTTTGCAGAGGGATAGGATGTAAACCAGACACAAATGGAGGAGGCCAGAGGAGCACAGCAATGAGGTGGGTTGGCACCTGAAGCCCAAGCTCCAGCCTGACTTTCTTCAATGCTTACCCCGTTGTTTGGCTCTTTGTTTCATTAGAAGATGCGAAGCGCTTGGTACGGCCAGGTACTGGTACCGGGGGCACCATGAGCCAGATGAGTATTGGTGACTGAGATGAGTATTGATTCCAGCACAGAGCTGGATGTTACCGGAGTTTTAATGTGTTAGTAATAAAACTATAAACATCCTTTGTTTTTTTGTGTTTTACAGGTGGTCTGAAGCATTCCAGCCGCTGGTCCAATATGACAGAGGCCCTTGCGGAAAGAGGTCACGGTCAAGCGGTTTCAGATGGAAACTAATCCGGCAATGCCATGCTTTCAGACCCTATGTCGGTACATGCCTTTCCGTTTTGTTTTGCCCTGTCTCCCCCGGGAAGGTCCATTGTCATTCAGCTTTTCAGGGGAGGTGTAAACAGTGGCTATGTCACCAGATTGTTCTTTGTCTTAATTTTTAGGAAGTAAAGCCAGGTATCACCAATCAATGTCAAATGAGTGAGGTGAGCAGTGACCGGTGGACAGAACCAGTTGTTATTGCATGGTTGCCACGTTCTGGTGCAGCTCTAAGCATCCGTTGTTGTTTGTATGTTTAAGGTGGTCCACTTTTTTATGCTGAATCGCCTTGCCACCGGCTGATGGACCCGGCTCGCCGCCATCGTGAGCCTGTTGGAAGTATCACGGGACTCTGTGACGGAGCCTTGACCTTTTCCATTTGAAGGTGCCCTCCACGTTGAATTTGGCAATGGCTGAGGATTTGTGGCAAGTTGGGGGAGGGGGGGAGGAGGGGTGAGGGTCCCCTCAAGTTTCAGCCATGCCACGTGGCCTTGTCTCCTCTTATCTCAGGTATGCCCTGTGACGGCGGCGTCAGACTGGGAGTGCGGCCGGAGCATGTGGCCCGAGGGCCCTGGCCATTTTAGGAGATGGTGAGTACAAGAATTGTTGGGTTTTGGCCAGTGTGCCACTAAGTTCACGGCTTGACGTTTGGTTTTCTTTCTTGTAGCCAACTAAGAGACAACAGCCCGGTGACGGCAGGAACTTCCCAGATGGCGAGGCGGCCTTCTTTCACACCTGACCTGGATTCGCATTCCCGGACCTCCGAGAGATAAGTGGAGGGCTACGCCTCACAGAGGGGATGAGAGCGATGTGCCGGGTCAGGACTCGTTGGAAGGATTTTTGAATTAGCTCTGGAGACGGGGATGTCCAAGAAATGGCCCCTTTAGGCCACACGATGGGAAAGTCTCACTTTTGATCACAATGCTGAGGCACGTAGGACAGAACAGTCCCGGTGCGTGTCGTGTCACTCGTCTATCGTGTGTTCTGCGTCTTTTGGGCTTCTCGCATCGTGTGTCTTTTTCCTTAGCCCTTAGAGGTGACTGGTGGCCTTTCTTCTCACTGGGAGTTTTCTCTCCGTGTTGCACCCCCTTGTTGGTCACGTCCCGTGTCACAGGGGCCAGCGTGGGTTTGGCCCGGAGCTGCTCTGCCCTGCTGCATAGTCTGGCATTATAGGTGCGATAGGGCAAAGCCCGGGGACTTGAAATTTGTTGTGTAGGCTGTAGTTGCCATCTAGATGGTATTCCTAGATTGACACGAGGTGCCTGTAGCCTTTAAGTTCTCATGCAGCGCTTTGACTTTTGTCATCACTGTCTTTCAGACGCAGATCGATTCTATCTGTGGTGGAGCGCTCCATACTAGGTGAGGGGGTTCGCACAGGAAGGTGAGTTGCCGTTTGTGTTTGCAGGGCAAGTGTAACGCGGTGGCTCTGTTCCACTGTTGTCCTGTCCTCATTTTTAGGAGGTAAAGCCGGATCTCAGCAGTCCACGTCAAGTGAGCGAGGTAAGCAGTGGCCGCTGTAAAGAAAAAGTTGTTCTTGCTTGGGTGCCAAGTTCTGGTGCAGCCCTTAGCATCCATTGTCATTTGTGCGTTTTAGGCGGTCCACTTGCATTACGCCGAACCCCCTCGCAGAACAGCCGACGGACCCGGCTCGCCGCCCTCGTGACCCCTCCGCAAGTATCGCAAAGCTCTGCGATGAAGCCTTGACCTTTTCCACGTGACGGTGCCGTCCGGGTAGCCTTCGGCAACGGCCGAGGAGTTGCGGCGAGTCGGGGAGGGAGGGAGGAGCGAGGGTCCACTCGGGTTTCAGCAATGCCACATGGCCTGTCTCCTCGTAGCTCAGGTATAGCCTGCCACGGTGGCGTCAGCCTCGGAGCGCGGCCGAAGCGTGCGGCCCGAGGACCCCGGCCATCTTAGGAGATGGTGAGTACAAGAATTGTAGTGGCCCACGTCCCGCTAAGTTCAGGCCTTGATGTTTGGTTTTTTTTTATCGTAGCCGACTAAGAGACAACAGCCCGATGACGGCAGGAGCTTCCCAGACGGTGAGTGGCCTTCTTTTGCACCTGAGGAGGATTCGCATCCCTGGATGTCCGAGAGATAAGTTGAGGGGATGCAAGCGGGGTGTCGGGTCGGGGCTCGCCGGGAGGGAATATTGAGTCAGCTTCAGAGATGGGGATGTCTAAGAAGGGGCCCCTTTAGGGCCCCTAAAGGGCAAGTCTCCCTTTCGATCACAGCGCTGAGGCGTGCCAGGCAGAGCAGTCCCAGTGCACGTTGTGCAGCTTGTCTATTGTGTGTTCTGTCTCTACTGGGTGTCTCGTGTCTTCTGCTTTAGCCCTTCGATGTGGCTGCGGTCATTCTTCTCACCGAGAGTTTTCTCTCCTCGTTGCTTCCCCGCATTTGTCATCTGCTGTATCACGGGTGCCTGTGTGGGTTTTCTCTGCAGCTGCTCTGCCCTGGTGCACCGTCTGGCATATAGGTGTAATAGGACAGGGCCCAGGGACTTGAAGTTTGTAATGTAGAGTGTAGTTTGACCTCAAGGTGGTATTCCTAGATTGACACAGGATGGCTGGAGCTATTAAGATCCTATGCATCGCTTTGATTTTTGTCATCACTTTCTTTCAGATGCAGACAGATTAAATCCGTGGCAGAGCACCCCACACCGGGTGAGGGGGTTCCCGCAGGAAGGTCAGTCGCCGTTTGTGTTTGCAGGGCAAGGGTAAATGGTGGCTACGTTACAGCATTGTTCTTTATTTTTAGGAGGTCAAGCCGGATCGCAGCAGTCAAAATGAAGTGAGCAAGGTAAGCGGTGAGAGGCGGAAAGAAAAAGTTGTCATTCCTTGGGTGTCAAGTTCTGGTACAGCTCTAAGCATCCGTTGTCATTTGTGTGTTTTAGGTGGTCTGCTTGTATTCTCCGAGCCTCCTTGCTGCCAGACCTGCCTCGCCACCCTTGTGAGCCCTCTGAAAATATTATGGGACTATTCGACCAAGCCTTCACCTTTTCCGTTCGAAGGGTCTTTCTGAGCAGCCTTTGGCAACGGCTGGGGAGTTGCATCGAGTCAGGGAGGGGGAGGAGGAGTGAGGATCTGCTCAAGTCTCAGCAATGTCGCATCACCTTGTCTCCTCCTAATCCAGGTATACCTTGCAATGACAGTGTCAGTATCGGAGCGTGGCCAAAGCGTGCGGCCCGAGGACCCTGGCCCTATTAGGAGACGGTGAGTAGCGGAATTGTCGGGTTTTGGCTGAGGTGCCACTAAGTTCATGCACTGATGTTTGTTCGGTTTTCTTTGTGGCAGTCGACTAAGAGAGAACAGCCCGATGACAGCGGGAGCTTCTCGGATGGCGAGGCGGCCTTCTTTTGTGCCCGAGGCAGACATCTGAGAGATAAGTCAAGGCTTGTGACCCACAGATGGGCTGACAGCAGAGTGTTGAGTTGGGACTCGCCAGGAGGGATTTTTGAGTCAGATTTGGAGGTGGGGATACCCAAGAAGGGGACCCTTAGGCCAACATAAAGGGAAAATCTTGATCACAATGCCGAGGTGTGCAGGGCAGAGCAGTCCTGGTGCATGTCACTTGTCTATTGTGTGTTCTCTGTCTTTTGGGCATCTCGTGTCACAGGTCTTTTGTCTTAGCCCTCTGAGCTGCTTATTGCAAACGCTGGGCGTTATTCTTAGCATCTCTTCTCTTGGTGTTCCTCAGTGTGGTGCTGATACCATCGATCCTTTGACTCTTGAGCTTGGAACTTCATCAGAATTGCGTCTCTTTAGCAATGTTGAGTCGGGTGTCTTTTCAGGTCTTGTTCTGAGCTGCATCGACAGCTGTGCACCACAATGATCCATTACAGGGGATGAGGACTTGTAAGAATGCGAAGACAGCTAGAGGATTCTGCCCATACAATTCTCGGGCATCCATCTTTGCGGTTCTTGGATTAAGTCTTTCTGTTAGCGTCCTCTTCTGCCAGGGTTCTTGGAGCCTAGTCGGCTCACCGCTGGTCTCACCTAGGTCATCTCATTCCTCATTCTCTTGGTCCTTGTGCTCATCTAGCCCAGAGTTTTCTCTCCTCGTAGTGTCCCCTTGTTTGTCATCTCCTGTGTCATGGCTGCCTGCTTGGGTTTGTCCCGGAGCTGCTCTGCCCTGCTGCATAGCCTGGTGTATGGATGTAATAGGACAAGGCTCGGGGACTTGAAATTTGTAGTGTAGAGTGTAGTTTGGCCTCTAGGTGGCATTCCTAGATTGACACAGGATGGCTGGAGCTGTTAAGTTCTCATGCAACCCTTTGACTTTTGTCATCACTATCTTTCAGAGGCAGACAGATTAAATCCGTGGCAGAGCGCCCCACACCGGGTGAGGGGGTTCCCGCAGGAAGGTCAGTCACCGTTTGTGTTTGTAGGGCAAGGGTAAATGGCGGCTACGTCACAGCATTGTTCTTTGTCTTTATTTTTAGGAGGAAAAGACGGATCTCAGCAGTCCATGTCAAGTGAGCGAGGTAAGCAGTGACGGGTGGAAAGAAAGCGGTTATTGCTCGGGTGCCAAGTTCTGGTGCAGCTCTTAACATCCATTGTCATTTGTGCGTTTTAGGTGGTCCACTAGTATTACACCGCCCCCCCCCCCCCCTTGCCGACCGGCCGACGGACTCGGCTCGCCGCCCCCGTGAGCTCTCCGCAAGTATTACGGGACTCTGCGACGAAGCCTTGACCTTTTCCACGTGAAGGCAACGGCCGAGGAGTTGCGGCGAGTCGGGGAGGGAGGGAGGAGCGAGGGTCCACTCGGGTTTCAGCAATGCCACATGGCCTGTCTCCTCGTAGCTCAGGTATAGCCTGCCACGGTGGCGTCAGCCTCGGAGCGCGGCTGAAGCGTGCGGCCCGAGGACCCCAGCCATCTTAGGCGATGGTGAGTACAAGAATTGTAGTGGCCCACGTCCCGCTAAGTTCAGGCCTTGACGTTTGGTTTTTTTTTATCGTAGCCGACTAAGAGACAACAGCCCGATGACAGCAGGAGCTTCCCAGACGGTGAGCGGCCTTCTTTTGCACCTGAGGAGGATTCGCATCCCTGGATGTCCGAGAGATAAGTTGAGGGGATGCAAGCGGGGTGTCGGGTCGGGGCTCGCCGGGAGGGAATATTGAGTCAGTTTCAGAGATGGGGATGTCTAAGAAGGGGCCCCTTTAGGGCCCCTAAAGGGCAAGTCTCCCTTTCGATCACAGCGCTGAGGCGTGCCAGGCAGAGCAGTCCCAGTGCACGTTGTGCAGCTTGTCTATTGTGTGTTCTGTCTCTACTGGGTGTCTCGTGTCTTCTGCTTTAGCCTTTCGATGTGCCTGCGGTCATTCTTCTCACCGAGAGTTTTCTCTCCTCGTTGCTTCCCCGCATTTGTCATCTGCTGTATCACGGGTGCCTGTGTGGGTTTTCTCTGGAGCTGCTCTGCCCTGCTGCACCGTCTGGCATATAGGTGTAATAGGACAAGGCTCGGGGACTTGAAATTTGTAGTGTAGAGTGTAGTTTGGCCTCTAGGTGGCATTCCTAGATTGACACAGGATGGCTGGAGCTGTTAAGTTCTCATGCAACCCTTTGACTTTTGTCATCGCTATCTTTCAGAGGCAGACGGATTAAATCCGTGGCAGAGCGCCCCACACCGGGTGAGGGGGTTCCCGCAGGAAGGTCAGTCACCGTTTGTGTTTGTAGGGCAAGGGTAAATGGCGGCTACGTCACAGCATTGTTCTTTGTCTTTATTTTTAGGAGGAAAAGACGGATCTCAGCAGTCCATGTCAAGTGAGCGAGGTAAGCAGTGACGGGTGGAAAGAAAGCGGTTATTGCTCGGGTGCCAAGTTCTGGTGCAGCTCTTAACATCCATTGTCTTTTGTGCGTTTTAGGTGGTCCACTAGTATTACACCGCCCCCCCCCCCCCCCCCCCCTTGCCGACCGGCCGACGGACCCGGCTCGCCGCCCCCGTGAGCTCTCCGCAAGTATTACGGGACTCTGCGACGAAGCCTTGACCTTTTCCACGTGAAGGCAACGGCCGAGGAGTTGCGGCGAGTCCGGGAGGGAGGGAGGAAGCGCCAGGGTCCGCTCAAGTTTCAGTGATGCCGCATCACTTTGTCTCCTCTTAACCCAGGTATGTGCCGCAATGACAGCGTCAGCCTCGGAGCGCAGCCGAAGCGTGCGACCCCCAAGGAGCCTGGCCCTCTTAGGAGAGGGTGAGTAGAGGAACTGTCGGGTTCTGGCTGATGTGCCACTAAGTTCACGCCTTGACGTTTGGTTTTCTTTCTTGTGGCCAACTAAGAGACAACAGCCTGGCAACGGCTGGAACTTCCCAGATGGCGAGGTGGCCTTCTTTCACACCTGATGCAGATTTGCATCCCTGGACAGCCGAGAGGTAAGTCGAGGGCTACGCCTCACAGAGGGGATGAGAGCGATGTGCCGGGTCAGGACTCGTTGGAAGGATTTTTGAATTAGCTCTGGAGACGGGGATGTCCAAGAAATGGCCCCTTTAGGCCACACGATGGGAAAGTCTCACTTTTGATCACAATGCTGAGGCACGTAGGACAGAACAGTCCCGGTGCATGTCGTGTCACTCGTCTATCGTGTGTTCTGCGTCTTTTGGGCTTCTCGCATCGTGTGTCTTTTTCCTTAGCCCTTAGAGGTGACTGGTGGCCTTTCTTCTCACTGGGAGTTTTCTCTCCGTGTTGCACCCCCTTGTTGGTCACGTCCCGTGTCACAGGGGCCAGCGTGGGTTTGGCCCGGAGCTGCTCTGCCCTGCTGCATAGTCTGGCATTATAGGTGCGATAGGGCAAAGCCCGGGGACTTGAAATTTGTTGTGTAGGCTGTAGTTGCCATCTAGATGGTATTCCTAGATTGACACGAGGTGCCTGTAGCCTTTAAGTTCTCATGCAGCGCTTTGACTTTTGTCATCACTGTCTTTCAGACGCAGATCGATTCTATCTGTGGTGGAGCGCTCCATACTAGGTGAGGGGGTTCGCACAGGAAGGTGAGTTGCCGTTTGTGTTTGCAGGGCAAGTGTAACGCAGTGGCTCTGTTCCACTGTTGTCCTGTCCTCATTTTTAGGAGGTAAAGCCGGATCTCAGCAGTCCACGTCAAGTGAGCGAGGTAAGCAGTGGCCGCTGAAAAGAAAAAGTTGTTCTTGCTTGGGTGCCAAGTTCTGGTGCAGCCCTTAGCATCCATTGTCATTTGTGCGTTTTAGGCGGTCCACTTGCATTACGCCGAACCCCCTCGCAGAACGGCCGACGGACCCGGCTCGCCGCCCTCGTGACCCCTCCGCAAGTATCGCAAAGCTCTGCGATGAAGCCTTGACCTTTTCCACGTGACGGTGCCGTCCGGGTAGCCTTCGGCAACGGCCGAGGAGTTGCGGCGAGTCGGGGAGGGAGGGAGGAGCGAGGGTCCACTCGGGTTTCAGCAATGCCACATGGCCTGTCTCCTCGTAGCTCAGGTATAGCCTGCCACGGTGGCGTCAGCCTCGGAGCGCGGCCGAAGCGTGCGGCCCGAGGACCCCGGCCATCTTAGGCGATGGTGAGTACAAGAATTGTAGTGGCCCACGTCCCGCTAAGTTCAGGCCTTGACGTTTGGTTTTTTTTTTATCGTAGCCGACTAAGAGACAACAGCCCGATGACGGCAGGAGCTTCCCAGACGGTGAGCGGCCTTCTTTTGCACCTGAGGAGGATTCGCATCCCTGGATGTCCGAGAGATAAGTTGAGGGGATGCAAGCGGGGTGTCGGGTCAGGGCTCGCCGGGAGGGACTATTGAGTCAGTTTCAGAGATGGGGATGTCTAAGAAGGGGCCCCTTTAGGGCCCCTAAAGGGCAAGTCTCCCTTTCGATCACAGCGCTGAGGCGTGCCAGGCAGAGCAGTCCCAGTGCACGTTGTGCAGCTTGTCTATTGTGTGTTCTGTCTCTACTGGGTGTCTCGTGTCTTCTGCTTTAGCCCTTCGATGTGGCTGCGGTCATTCTTCTCACCGAGAGTTTTCTCTCCTCGTTGCTTCCCTGCATTTGTCATCTGCTGTATCACGGGTGCCTGTGTGGGTTTTCTCTGGAGCTGCTCTGCCCTGCTGCACCGTCTGGCATATAGGTGTAATAGGACAAGGCTCGGGGACTTGAAATTTGTAGTGTAGAGTGTAGTTTGGCCTCTAGGTGGCATTCCTAGATTGACACAGGATGGCTGGAGCTGTTAAGTTCTCATGCAACCCTTTGACTTTTGTCATCACTATCTTTCAGAGGCAGACAGATTAAATCCGTGGCAGAGCGCCCCACACCGGGTGAGGGGGTTCCCGCAGGAAGGTCAGTCACCGTTTGTGTTTGTAGGGCAAGGGTAAATGGTGGCTACGTCACAGCATTGTTCTTTGTCTTTATTTTTAGGTAGTAAAGCCGGATATTGATGTTTAAGGTTGATGGAGTGACGTAAAAGGTGACTGGTGGACAGAAGGAGTTGGTATTGCTCCAATATCAATGTCTGGTTCAGCTCTAAGCATCCATTGTTGTTTGTTCCTTTTCAGCGGTCCACTCACAAGATGTCCCGGCCCAGAATGCCAGTGGCCAGGTGGGTGCAAGCTTAAGGTATCGGTGTGGCATACTTCAGTCGGAGTGGGGAGGTTGTGATTTCAGTCTCTCTGCATGTTTTTTTGCTTTGTTTCTTTGCAGGTGCTGCCGCCGCCCTAGGCGTGCCAAGGAACAGAGGCGAGCAGGCAAGTTGGCATTAAGGTGGGGCGACTAATAGGCGGGCGGTATGCGGCGGCGTGCCAAGCTTGTACCTTTTCACTTTGCAGGTCTTCTCCAGGCCACCTCCAGAGTCGGATGATTTGAGGTGCTCTGGGGCAGCAGTGTAGAGGTGCCCTGGGGATTAATCTTCTGGAGGGCGATAGTCACGTTTTCTGTTTTGTTGTCTTAGGTACCATGAGCCGGTGTGGAGCCAAGTTTGGAAACAGTGTAAGAGACAGTCCAAAGATCCCTCATCTGCCTCAGGATCATTGCCGAGGACAGAGACTGAGCACAGGAGTCCTGGCCTGGCTGAGGTGGGATGTCTGCCAAGTGTTGCCTGTGGGTGTGCCCACTGGGAACTGGTACGCATTCCTGAGGAAAATTAGTGCAGGTTGCAATGGACTGTGCCGTTCATGCTTCCCAGGTGTGAAGGACTGCGCTGAAGGGGAAAGGAATGACCTGTCCTGTACACCTGTCTTGTACGTCTGTCCTGTACCCATTTCCCAAAGCAACGGACCCCATAACAACAGCTGTAGGTTTCCCAACCTCTTGGCCAGTTGCCCCTCACTTCTGAAAAGGACATAAAGGGACTTTCTGAAATAACCGCGTCTGAGATCTCCCCACGGAAAGAAGACGAATCTATTGGCGGAAGACCATGTGGACTTCGTCTCATCTGTTGGTAGCTATTGCCCCCCTCTTTTTCTTCCTCTCTGTGTTTCCTTCTCTCTCTCTCTCTTTCTCTCTTCTATTGCGTTACTGTGTTGTGGGCACTTAATAAAGGTGCACTGTTCTGATTAAAACTGCAATCTCTCGTGTCCTTTTACGCCCTGAGATCGATAAACAAACCATCACGACCCCCGCTTATATTAGCGGATTGTGACATTAAACTGGCATCACGGACAGGATTTGACAGACACAAGGGGTTGCAAGGTTGTGTGTAGTCTGTAATAGGGGAAGGAAGTTTTGCCCCAGCCGCACCTAGCCCGACACCCCGAAAAGGGTGAGCGGTGTCTAGAAAGCAAGGGGGGTGACTCGAATTTCCCGCAAACTGCACATGCCTGGGTGAAAAGCACCCCATCCTCAGTTGAAGGCTCTGTCTTCAGATTTTTCGCAAAAGATCTCTTAGTGTAAAAGGGGGAACTGTTTTAGTGTGTGTGTGTGTGTGAATTTAGACTGCTTGGTGTAGCAAAGAGACAACCATAAGTAACTTAAGGAGTACCTCCCAAGCAGATTTGGTCTCTTCACCCACCCAGGGAAGCGAAGGGAGACACAGTGAAGCTGTGTGTGTCGCAGTGTGTAATTAACTTTTACCTCCCTGTAGCGGTTTTTATCCCTTCATAAAATGACTGAAAACCCCAGTGCAAAAGTTAAAGCTGCGTTTTATGCTCTGCTAGCAAAACATAATGCCCAGCCCTCTCCGGGAGACGAAGAATGGGCTCAAAATAACTGGTTTAATTTGGATAATGTAACTGATAGAGTGTGTTCTTTACAACGTGAGACTAGATTTAAATTTGGCCAAAATAAAATCATAATCTGCTCCGTTTTAAGAGCATGCCTTGTGGCAGCTATAGATCACCGCTTAAAGCGATGTACGGAGGAGAAAGCAATCATAGATTCCCTTCAAAACCTAGTGGAGATTTTACAGAAACAATTAGATGAAGAGAAGAATAAAAATAATTTGCTAGAGGCTGCTTTAAAACAGGAATACTTTAGGAATTCAAAGAATACTGACTCACCCAAAGAGACAGAGTAAAAGCAAACTCCTCACATTCACCAAATATACCCCCAGCAAGAACTAGTGCTAGTGAAAAATGGTGGGGAAAACTGCTGCCCTTGTATGAGACCTCTAATTAAAACTGAAATCTCTTGTGTGCTTTTACACTCTGAGATCAATAAATGACCCTTTGCCGGGCTGAGCAGT